>NW_018164739.1:2260398-2385023 GCF_001263595.1 Phalaenopsis equestris | reverse complement strand
TATATATATATATATGCATGAAATCTTCCAATAAATAATTATATAGGTGGAATTAAAGATTAAATTAAGTGCATCTCTATGCAAATCTCCCCTTAGATTCAGATCCAAAACTGTAAATTGAATTTAACATTTTGAATTGAGAGAAGCTTTTCATTCGAAGAGATAAATTTGGAATAAATTCATACAATTACATTTATTTATTTAAATTCTCAAATTATTGACCTTGAAAAAAAACCTGAGTTGCTGACAGAAATTTAGAAATTCGAATGGGCGCTCAAATTTTCAAAATAAATTCATACAATAATTTGAAATTATTGAGAGTTGTGAGGTTTCTAAGAGTACAATATTCGTATACAAAAAAAAAATTGTTGTACAACAATCGAGCGCAGTTGCTGTTGAAAGTTATCGTCGAGTTTTTGATACATCGTGTTTGGAGCACGTCGTTTGACAGTATTTAGAATATTGCATTATTGAGTATGTAGGAAACTTAGTCACTCAACTGAGTACTTAGTTACTCCACAATGCATGTCATTACTCTTTAGGATATTTGGTTACACTGTAATGTGTTTCGTTGCTTCCTAGAATACTTAGTAAGAGGGGAATGCACGTGGTTACTTCGCATGATACTTCGTTGCTCAGCAATGTGCATCGTTGCCATCTAGATGGTGCTTAGTTACTCCATACAGTCCACAACATACAACGAGCAGTGGTTGGTAGTCTACAATGACTGACGAGCGGCGGTTGGAGGGTACAAAGGTTGGGAGTCATCGTCGTTACTTTGCATGATACTTCATTACTCAACAAATAAAAATTAGCTGTCAGTTGCATGAATACATAAAAATTATGTGATATATTTATTTAGTTTAATTTTAATCTAATTTATAAATACTCGCTATGCCTGGAATTCAAATATTATAATTTTAGTCAAAAGTGGCTGCTTTTTGTTATATTTTTAAGAAAAATTAAGAAAAAAATTACAGACTTGCTGATTATTGCAATTTTCAATACTATTTTAATAAATAATAATTTAAAATTTAAATTAAAATAATTAAATTGAGTTGAATTATGTTATGCTTCATTTGTTATTGTTGAATCATTTTAGAACGTAAAATTTCGTATTTTTTGTGAGCTCATATAATCTGAAGAGAGATTTTGTTTTGAAAGAAATGTGAATGAAGAAGATGTAATTGAATGGGAAAGTCTTCTTATTCCTAACTTATTGGAGAATCCTAGTGACGAGGCTTTAGAGGGGCGATGAGAGGCAATTGGAGCGATCGGAATGGGGGATAAAATGGGAAATACAGAGCTTAGATTGTACAGTACAAGGATTGTTCGTGATCTTGCCTTTCCAAGATGGATGACAGGTTGTTCTTAAACAGACATGGATGGATTTTCATCTGTAAGTGATGACATTCATGTTTGCCGTTACAGTACTTGAGTTATCATGAAGAGTTTGGCGAACTGCTTTTGCAGTAGGTGCAGGATAGCTAGTAGATTAACACGCGAAGTCAGCATACCACTTCGGTTGTTAGTGTGTGAGTATATTTGTGCTTTGGAGAGGATGGGCCCTCTAAGCCTAAGAGGCTCGTTATTGTAAGTGAGAACCTATAAAAGCTGCTTATGTGTATGCACTCATGTATCAACTAAAATAATTCCTCACTATAACTTGGAAACTGACATTCCCTTGCTTACTAAGGAATGGTCAAAAGATGCCCTTTGAACTAACTATGTAATCTTACTCTTACTTGCAAAGAAGTTGAATATAGTCTGTTGGCATCTATTTTTGATGCGACATACACGAGACATCCTCATTGAGTGACACGACACTATACTTGGGTTCTACACCATCATAGTCATGCTCCAAATCGATCATGACCAAGTCGGCATTTCTTCCGGTATCCTCTAGGTTGACAATCGTTCTGGTGACACAATGTCCTGCTAATATCGATATTCCCATGACGCAAACCATCGAATAGAGTACCCCCCGCAGTGTTCAAACCTTAAGTCCAAGCCCGGATAGATGATTTTCATGTTGGAGCCGCTCTGCTCAACGATACGTAGACAATTCGGCCTCTCAAACTCTTTTGAGACGCATTTACGGTCCCTATAGAGATCCATGGATCATTACTTGCTCGCATTCGATCCTCCGGAGGTTCTCAGAGGTTTGGAACCCCCTTGGTGAGCATCTCCGGAAGCCCAAGCTTTCTGGGGTCGACACAACCACGCCTAATTCAGGTGTTGTCATGCCTAGTTAGTGGCGCGACCAAGTCGAAACCTCCTCAAAGAACACAGAAAGATTGTGTTCGGCATGACCACGCCCAAAAGTGGTGTGGCCATGCCGAAGAAATAGAGACTGCGACATAATTACACCACAATAAGGGCATCACTACGTCCAAATCATAGCAGGTGCCCGATTTCGTCCATTGGCGTGACCACACGCCGCCCAAACAGAGTGCCCAACGTAATTATGTCAGGCATCGGGAGTGGTCATGTTGGGACTTCATCTGCGATGCTTCTGCATGGCTTTTGGACCAGTTTAAAACGGGTTGCATATCATTGACATATTCCAAATCATGCTAATAAGGCCCGCACACTTAGGATTGTGGTAGATAACTGTATCATATACTTGTCTCGAGGAGATGTTTCCATACTTCTTCAACCGACTGACCTGACATAGATTTCTACTTATGTAGTTGTTTAGTGCATTTATGTCATTAGAAGACTCCACGACCTATATGGGGGTGTAAGTCATTTTGTCGGGAGTATTTCCAGCTTTGTGACTGAACCCCTTCCTCTTCCCTTCCAGCGGTATACTCGGCACTTCGGAGTGTAAAGTCTCATCTCTTGGAGCTCCACCCGATAGTCATATGATAGTTTCATTTCATTGACCTTAGTGCTACCGAGATTCCTATGGACGACACAATTCACGAATTGCTGACCGGAGATCTCAAAATATGTTGGGTCCACTACCTTCACGATCATGTAAAATTAGAGTCATAGTGATGAAAATTATGTAGATTTATAATATTTTTTGTCTCATAAATTTATGAATGAAAATGCATATCTCACTTCAAAAAAATATAATGACACTTGTATTTTGATGCCATATTAAATATTTGAGTGAAATGCATAAATAATTTTTATGTATTAAATATATAAACACATAAAAATTATGTGATATGGAGGTAAAAACTCCATCAATAAAGAAGGCAGCAAGGCTACTCTTTGTAATTACTAAAACGCCTCTACTCTTGCTGATTTTCTTATTTTCTCAATTAATTTCACCTTTGAAAAATTGACCAACTTGGAATGGGAGCCTCTCTTCATATTGATTCACTCCTTTGATTTTCTTGTAAAAGCACACTCGCCAAGAAAAGCAATGCAAGAAGGACCATATATGCTCCTATTTTGAAATTTTCATTTAAATTCAAAAAACGGAAATTGCAAAAGGACTGCCACTCCTCTTTAAATGCGTTATTTATGTAATGATTTGTTCGACCTTTTTAAAAAAAAAAAAAATTTTGTGTAATGTCTCCTATTTAACTATTTTACATCATGGCAAATATCCCATTTTTTTGGCCGTTGCCAGCCATGATCTTTCCATTAAATTCGCTGCACAACGAAATAACTTTCTATGAATTTTATTGTCCTTCGTGTATATACCGATTATAATCGCTAAAATACCCTTCGTTTTCCTGCAAACTTTCCATTTGTAATTGAAGCAGGAGATTGGGGGCAGAAGTGTAGAGAAGGAAGAACCCGCTCTTTCTTTGTAAAATTGTCTTCCTGTTGCAAAGCCTGGCGAGCAAAGATTGAGGGGGAAACAAAAAAGAGGTGTTTTGCTTTGTTTTTCGGCTAGAAAACGTTGGAAAGCACTTGGTTTTGGCTGTTTAGAAGAAAAGGAGTGAGAGAGATACAGAGAGAGCGTCGGATAATCTCCCTCTCTGTCTTTGTTGCTCACTATTGTTCTCGGAAGTAGTATATATGAATGGAAGGTAGAGAGAGTGTGGTGTTTTTCGGGTCTGAGGGGTTCGGTGGAGTGAAGAACACACCTTCTTCAACCCCTTCTCCTGTTTCTTCTCCATCGCCGCCTCCTGCGCTGCCGCACGCCGGAGGTATCGCCGGAGTTGGCGGTGAAGCAGGAAGCTTTATAGGACATGTAAGTGGAGGAAGCAGCGGCGGGGTTTTGCTGCAGCGCCTGCGGCGGCGGCTAGCCGTGTGGATGGGATGGGGATGGGGATGGGTTTGGGAATGGGAAGCATCGGGAGTAGCTTTAGCGGCGGTTCGGAGGAACTGATGAAGAAGAAGAGAGGGAGAGCCAAAAAGTTGGGGCTGGAAAGCATGGAACTTGCTCTGACGGCGAGGTCATCTTCGCCATTTTCCTCCGGCTCCGAGTTCTCCGCCAAACGGGGTAGAGGGCGGCCACGGGGCTCCGGTAGATGCCAGCTCCTCGCAGCTCTTGGTACCCCTTACTTTTGTCTGTGTTGCCCTTTATCTCTTTTGAAAAAAGCATTTTCTGTTTCTGATGGATTGAAGTACTGTAGAGTCTGCCATTAGCGGTTTGGTTGAAGTGAAGTGAAGTGTCAATGTTTTGCTACAATATGCAACATGAGACTGACCTTATTTTTCTGGGGCCTCCTTCCTTATTTTGTTTTTTTCTTCAAAGAATGCTTTTTTTGGTTGGTTTCTCAGGTTTGAAGTCAGTAGTTGGTGGCTGACCATTACAGTCTTTGATATCTCTGTATTGTCACGTTGTCCACATAAAAAAAAATTTACTTTACCATAAAAGATAGTCATTTCATGCTTATTACTTGTGCTTGGTGAAATGAAATAAGCACATCTGATTTCTTTGTTTTGTATTAGGGGAATGGTTTCAGTTATCTGCAGGAGGGGCTTTCACTCCTCACGTTGTGTCGATTGCAGCAGGGGAGGTAATTGGTTAATTAATCCATTTTATTTCTTAATTGAGTTTATTACTTCCTTTGGTTTTCAACTACTGTTTGTTTTCCTTTGAAAAGATTGGGACTTTTTTTTGTTGGTTTTCTAAGTTATATAATGTTCTTAATTTAGGATGTGGCTGCTCGGATTCTTTCTTTCTCACAGAAGGGCCCTAGAGCTGTGTGTATTCTCTCTGCAAATGGAGCTATTTCAAATGTCACCTTACGACAGCCTGGTTCTTCTGGGGGTACCCTGACATATGAGGCATGACTTTTTTTGGCTTATTTCTCTTTGTTCACATTTTATTTTATTTTTTGTTTGTGCTATTTTCTTTATTTTAGTTCTCGTTTTCTAGCTTTCAATTTCATTTTATTATTTTCCATCAATGGAATCCTCAATGATTTTGCTGCTGAAATAAGATATAATGCAGAGTCATTTATTTGAGACTTTGATCTACTCAACATTGTCTTCTTATGACCAAGCAAGTCTAATAGATAATAATAATTATGTTGGATGTATTAACTACTATAAGACAGAAGAATAAATTTTGAAGCAATTTTAGTTAAATCAGTATAAAGTTACAAAACAAAATTGAATAGCTTGTCTTTTAATGAAGGTTGACTTTTTTCTGTAAGTTATCCTTTAGTTCTACAACTATTGATGACAATAATCATAAAGCTCTACAGTTTAGGAGGAATATTTGGGAGTTGACATCTTGTAAAAGAATTCATATTTAATTCTTTATTAAATTGCTCTACATGATTTGTCAAATTTGCACTTCCAAGACTTGAGAGTACAAAGTAGAGAATGAGAAATTGGTAAAGATGAAAACTTGTGTCAACTTCATTGTAATTATGTAACAATTCCTTGACATGAATTAACTAGGCTTTAATAAATTAATGCTACTAGTGAAGAAATATGGCTATTTTTGTTAATTTTATATTGTTTTATATTATATTTAACCATTGGTTTTAATAATAACTTAAATTTTACTACAAAATCTATTTACTCAATTACTATAAACTTGTATTATTTAGTTAAATGTAACTTGTGTTGTTAAAAGTAATTCTTTTACTAATATAAGCTAAGTTTTATCATGAACATGCAGCCATATAGGCCCTTAGTTGAAGTTAATTTTTTGTTTAGAAGTTAATTTTGTGTTTAAGCTTGTTAGAAATCCTTGATGCAATCTTCTATCTTTTATTGTTAGCCTTAGATGAGTTATCAGGCTAGCTATTCCTGTAGTTACAAGTGCTGTGTTCAATACCAGCTCTTGATGAAGTAAAGTTTATGTTTCCACCTTCATTGCCAATTTTGATTTGGCCATGTTATATCTATGCTTGATATTAGCTTTGAGCCATATGGTTATAAATGTTTTTATTTGAAATTTTTTGTTTTTTGGCTCAAAATTGAATTTTTGATAAGTCTATATTTGAAATTAACTTGAATCAAATTGGAAACATAGCGAACAATGGCAATAAGATTGTTGGATCTTGTTGTGACTTGATTGTTTTAAATGTAATTTCGGCATGAGAACCTTAGTTTTATGAAAGATTTACATGCACACCACACAATTTCTATCTATTTACATATCTAACACTTAAACTTTAATTTTTACAACTGCACCACTCTATCTATGCACAAAAATGTGTATTTCCCTTTTAAAAGTTAGTGATAATGATATTTTTGATATGATATGAAAGATTTAAGTGTTATTAATATAAAAATCAAAGTTTAGGTGTTAGATATGTAAATACATAAGAATTGTGTGATATTTATCTAAGTGCCCTAATGTCATTAGAATGTAGTAAAACTAATAAAATTATACCAAAATACTCTAAAAAATTCTCATTGCAGAGCTATTGAAAAGATATATGATTTTAGTAAATCTCTTCATAGAGATTAACGAAGAAGAGTAGAAAAGAAAATATGTGCCTAGAAAAGGGTGATGATAGGTCCCTCCAAGAGAAAGGTGAAGAATGATCTCCAAAGGGGGATGGAGAGAGAAGGGCCACCAACTTTTAAGGGCTTAAGTGATGGTTGAAAATCTGAGAGTGAAAATGTTCAAGTATTATGCATAAATTTAATAATTTTACATTGACCATCTGATGATTCGATTAGAAGAGTAGATGTTTTAGATTCGACTTATGTTAAGCATGTGGCCGACCCCACTTAGTGAGAGAAAGGTTTTGTTGTTGTTATTGTTTTTGCTATATGGATCATAAGTTATTACAGCATTTAGCATACAAAAATGACTAGTTACTTCAAAACAAATAAGATGAAGACAAATGTATTCAAACACAATGCAATATAACTTCCATAAAATTTATAAAGGTACACAAATACACAAACATAAAATTGTTGATTATGTGTATTGAATTGCCCTTGATGTAGGTGTCTACATGGTGGGTGTTGTTTAGGCGTCAATATTGGATGCAATGGGGAGAAACCTGACTCAAACCTGATGTATGTCTGTTTAATATTCAGGTTTGATTTGTTTTAGCTTATGCGACTCAAAAAAAGTTAGGTTAAGTTTTCGTTTATAAAAGTCAGGTGTGAGTCAACCCAAAAATAGTAATTTAACTATTAAAATTTTTTTAATGAAAAATTCAAACATAGCGATTTAACTATTTAATTCTTTTTTCATGAAAAACTTATAATTTTTTTTCCTTATTTTATTGTTTTCAAAGTTCAGCTAAATTGAATAATCATGTTCATTTTGAGTTGGTTGATACCAGCTCGTCACAACTTAATTGTTTTTGTTTTATCAGGTCATGTTGTGTTTTCATTTGATTAAGTTGGGTTTAAGTTGAGATTTTTATCCCTTTGGGTCGGATTTTAGTTTTATTATTTTTATGTCGGGTCATTTTTGGGTTGAAAATCTGGCCTCTGAATCTAAATTGACATTCTTAGATGTATTTATAAATCAATATCATCAAGTCTTATTGATGTTTTACCATTAATTTAGATTTTATTAGAGGGATATTATAAATAAATAGGGTGATAAAGAGAGAGTAAGACGGGGAGGGAGAAAGGAAATAAAGAGAGCGTGGAAGAGGTGTATGGGTCAGAAGGTTTTAAAGAGTGGGAGAGAGTGATTTTTAGATAATTTTTATTACTCCAATCCTTTTGAAGTGAGGTAGGCAGAGCAATAAAGAGCTATTTGACAACAATTCTTACGTAGTTTATTACCTCTCCCTAATATGATGGAAGGCTATGCTAAACAATTAATTGTTGACTAGACTTTTGAATTCTTAGAGATGAGTTTGTTTAGTTACACATTTTGTTATAATTTTAAATATTAGTAAATTTTGATCAATTTTTAATTTTGAAAATTTTGATGAATTTTCTGTATTCTAGAAATTTGCTTATTTTAAATGCATAATGTAGAAAATAAAACAATGGAAGAAACTTTCAATAGTTTTCATTCTTCTTTTTACAAGAGATGATATATATATATATTTATATATATATATATATCCCATAGGTATTACAAAATAGGGGTAAAATTAAAAAGGAAGGGAAAAATAAATAGGGACTATCAACCATTTAAGAAAGCACATAGATTACAATCCAAGAATAATAGAGAGGCAGATCTAACGGTATAGAGCCTTAATCCGTGTGTCTTATGTTGTTTGCTATCCGATGGTCATAAGCAAACATATCCAATGTTATAAAGCTTTGATGCACGTGCTTTAAATTCTTTATTATAATTGAAGCAAAAATTCAACACTCTCCCTCAATCTGGACGGTAGAGATCTACCATTCCAAGTTTGTTTATGATATTTTAAAATATTGGATTGTAAATTCTTTTAGTGAATATGTTGGCCAATTAATTTTCTTTGATATTAATTATCCCGATATTTACATTAGTTTTTTTTTTCAAAGTCTGATGTTTGTCATGATTTAGTAAAATTTTTACACGACTTGCAGTTTGTCATCTTGTTTTCTTTAAGGAGATCCGTAATATATTTTTGTTTGGAGAGAATATTAAAGATCAATTGATTTTTGGTAGCATGGTGTTCCACAACCATGTCATGATTATGAATCAATTTCTCCCTGAAATAATAATTTTGGGCCTTTGGGCTCCAGAAGTAGATTCACAAGATGTTGGGTCTTTCCCTTTCCCTTTAAAAAATCCTTAAGATATTTTTTTTTCGTTCAAGTGATATGATGCTTGAAGGATCTTAAATTCTTTTTCGGTTTGATTTTCACCATTAATCACGATTGATTTCTTTGAAGAGATGTTAAAGAATGCACACAAAATGAATAGAATGAGAACTCACCAAGAGGAATAAGCTTAGAATTGAGAGCCCCAATATTAGAAAATAAAAATAAAGGTTAATACCAAGTAAATAATAAAACATTGTAAAATTTTCTCAAGAATCTCAACTTTTTTTGTACAAGGGATGACATATATATAGATCTCTCATAGACATTACAAAATATGAATAAAATTAAAAAGAAAGGAAAAATAAATAGAGACTGTCAATCCTTTAGGAAAGCACATCGATTACAATCCGAGAGTCATAAAAAGATAGATCTAATGATATAGAGTCTCAATCTGTATGCCTTAAATTATTTGTTTTCCGATGATCACAAGTAAAGATCCAATTGTATAAAACCTTGATATGTTTGCCTTAAATTATTGACTATTATTGGATAAAAAATTCAACACATAATAATAAGCATTAATTTCCAAACTATTTATATTTTGACTTTATTTAAATTTTAGAACTCTTTATAAAAAATATTGCTTTATTTAACAACTAAAGAAAATATATAATATTTTCTTAAATTTGCTAATTTTTTGGGGTTTTATACTTCTTGATGGGATTAATTCCAATTATAGTTTCTCAACAATTCATATGTGATAAATGCAGTCCTAAAGTATATCATTTCTTTAATTTAGTATTATGACTATTCAAAATTGATCGAAGAATTCATAGGGTTCAATTTTGTATGGTTGAGGGATTAAATCAAGTATATTCTATATTAAAATTTCCTTAATGGGGATCATTTTAGGTAAATTTTGTCTAGTTTTGGGAATGGAGTAGAGAAGCGTGATACTTTGTGACTATATTGGCCATATACAAATTTTTTGATGAAATGTTTGGGTTTAAGAAAAGGATCAAAAGAATGTCAAAATATTCTCCCACTATTTGGGGAGAGGCATTTTTTTCATAGACTATATAAAATGTTCAACTTAGTTTCTAAACTCTTAAAATAGGAGCCAACATGATTCCACTATTAGAAAGAATTGAAATTAAGGTTATAGTTATCACTTGGTGAAACAAATGAGAATATTTTAATAATTTAAATATTCAAATTTTTATGAACCTTCATATGTGATTTTAAGTTTGTGATATTTTGTAAAGAATTTATCAATATTAATTTCATCATTGTGCTTTTGAAAATTAAAAAAAATATTATAATATTGATAGATGATATCCTAAATAAAAAAATAGGAAATTAGATTTTGTGAAAATTTTAAAATGTAACATCCTAAAATACTCATATTTTCCCATTTATTAGCTTTAACATTAATTGTCTTTACTTTTAATGACCGAATAGTTTTGATTTTTATTTTAAGACTCTAGAGATTAAATCAGACATTTGGTTTCACAAATAGTGGGGTCACTTTAGTCATTTTATCTTTTTTTAATGCTTTGATATTTTACTTAAAATTTATTTACATATTTTATTAATATTTTTCTATATATTTTTAATAGTATTCTGATATTTTTAAATAACTTTTAATTATATAAATGATAATTAATTTACTTTGAAAATATTATTTATATTTTTATATTATCAAATGTTTTTAGCTCTCTTTCTATTACTATTAAACTAAACGCTTAATCAATTATTTGTAAAAAATAAATCAAATCAAGAATGATATAGTTTTATTGAAAATGACATCTTTATTCCATAGAAATCTATGTATGTTAAAAAATTGCATGCACACTTGGTGCTTGATTTTTTTATACTTGATGAATTGGTTGATGAGATGTTTACTATATAAAAGATTTGTGGGTGAATATTTTTGCCGAGCATTTGCATTATATTTTAGCAAAAAGTATAACTTTTTTTTTTAAATGGCCAAAAGTGTAACTTGGAAACTTAAATCCACATATAATCTATAAATATGTTAAGATTTGCAATTCTTTATACATATAAATCTATAAATATGTTAAGATTTTGCAATTCTTTATTTTTATATTTACGTTATGCTTGCATTATTGCCTTTCCATTTAAGATATAATTGTAATGATTTCTTTTACCTAAAAGTTTTATGTTTGTGCTATTGAAACATGAAGCGTTTGTTAAAATTTGATTATCCAAAAATGTTGGATCATCGCAAGGTCACTAATATTAAAATTGATTATGATAATATTAAAAATATTAATATGAATTTGGAATAGAATTAGAAAGGTTCAATCAAGAAATATTGATATTGGATATATGTTCAAAGTAGATTTTTTTTTTTTTATGTGTGTTTGGAAAAATTGGTTTTAGACAATTTGGATATATGCAAATGACATAAATGTACACACAGGTCACACACACACACACACACACACACACACACACACACAGATACAACTCTTGCTGCAAGCACTCATAAGACGTAAATAAGATTAACGTCGACGAATTAAGCAGAAAAATGAGTACATCTAAGATAACATTAGATGAAAGTGCAAAAAGTTCTATGCAAAATATATTAATATCTCCAATAAAACTAAGCTGGAATGTTTGGAATATGACGATGCATAAAGCCGGTCCTAAATAGCCGGTTTAAGTTCAATGTTGATGGCATGGAAGTTTATTTGAATTGTGCTTTCCAGAAGAGATTTATTGCTTGTATTGAAGTCCTTGTTGTAAAATTTAGGTAGTATTTTATGGACTTTGAGCAAGCTATAGATAGTTATGAATTTCTTTAGAATCACTAGAATGAGTTGAGTTAAACTAAACTTCAGCCATGCTACAATAATTATTTGCATTGTCACCTTTATTATCATTATTATTATTTTTTGAATTTGCTTAATTGCTGCCTGTCTCTTTGAGATTCAAATAGGCGGCGGGGCATACTTTTAATGTGCGTGGATGTTGTATGTTATTGTTTTATTTATGTAATCAGTGTATTGCAGGGACGGTTTGAGATATTATCACTCTCTGGATCGTTTACAATTATTGAATCTGATGGCGTAAGAAGTAGAACAGGTGGAATAAGCGTTTCACTTGCAGGACCAGACGGCCGTGTAGTTGGAGGAGGTGTCGCAGGGTTATTACTTGCCGCCAGTCCTATTCAGGTACTGCAGAAAGCATATTGATTTACTTTTAATGAATTTTTTTATTAAATTAGTTTAATTAATTATGAGCTAATTATTAATAGGTCAAAATCAATTAATTATCAAGCTATTAATAAGCTAAGATAATTGCTTAGCTTTTGTAGGCATAGCCTTATGGACCAGTACCTAAGATAAGGTGAATGATAATAGTGATGGTTTATCGTTTTAGATACTTACGCGTAATTTGGTATTTGTTTCACTCGAATTCAAGTCATAAATTAAATTTTTTTGGATCTGCATTATATATTGTTTTTAATTTGATAAACGTGGTTGTTGGCTTGAGATGATTTAGCTTTTTGTAAGTTGGTTAAAAATTAGTTTTTGAAGTTGATTAGGATAGTTTGAGGCTTCCAATAAACTTTTGATATTATGTTCTCAAAAGTGGCTTGATGATGTAAATGGACCATTAAAAGGAAGATAAAAAATAGCAATGATTTTATAGGTCTTTCCATCAAAAAGTGAATTATATGACTGATATATTTATTTAGGAGCAACATATTTTAAATAGCAGTTTCAAATCATCATAGTCAATTGTTAATGTTGTGAGAATTGTATTTTTATGTGTGTTGGCCAAAGATCTTGCCTCAATTTTGAGATACCTGAAGCTTTTCTAGATGAGCTCTCATGTCCATCATAGAGCATTACAACCAAAAGAGACTTTGGAGGTTTTGGTTCCACTAGCTGGATCAAAGGGTTAAGAGCAAGACATCTATTGAAAGTTAAAATTGGGGATGAGGTAGTTAACATTAGAGGATTGTTTGAAACTTATTAAGCAGACTTAGAAGTACTGCTTGGTGGAGTGATTGGGTACCCAGTGATAAATAGCATGGATCAACAAATCAATGAATGACATAGGAAGCTCAATAACTTTTGACATTCTTTCCAATGCCCATAAATCTCCATGATGACTACTTATCGGCCATTTCTGTGCATCGTGGTCGAGGAAATCACCATTTGCCTCGACAATTGATGTGCAGCAACGTCTTCTTAGTACTTCCATAAAGACCAAGAATTATATCCACCCTTTACTTTTGAGCAGATATACTTTCATGTCAGTTTATGCGCAGGTATCGTGTGATCCACTCTATTTGGTCATAGGTACCAGGGTATATACTTTGCCTTATATATATATATGTTACTAGCGTTGAGATGGCACAATTGCAGTTGTTTCATGGAGAATCATCTTAATCCTTTGTTACCTAATATAGCCTAAGCAGTTCTTTTAATCCCGGTAATTTGGAAGCCAGCCAGCCTGCTGCTCGTGGGGGCTACATTAAGACTCCATAACTAACACTTAATTCTGTATTCTTCTCTGAGAAGGTGACATTTTGATTAACTTTCATGGTGGTCACCATTTCCTCATTGTTTGATGAGAGGATGGCAGCCCAAACACCAAGACATTAAGGTTGGTGGTTTTATGGTAGGCCTAATTAATTTAGAATGTTAGGTGGTAGTAGAGATCAATGGTAACGCCCCAAAGTTGTGTTGAAAATGTTTGTAACTTTTATCTTAAGGATGTTGGCATTAGCATGGATTGATTGGTGATCCCTTGGAGGCTAGGCTAGCTTCCCTGAACACCATTTGAATACAACCATGTTATTAGAGGTAATTCTTAAGGATTTTTGGCATTGGTGCACTAGACTAAACCTTAGGGGCACACTTAAGGGAGTTTATTATTATATCAGGATGAAGCTGGCTTAAAGAAGAGAGAGTGATAAGGAATACTCATGTCTACTTTGAATTATAACCATTATTTTATAAAGGATTTTTGGCATTGGTGCACTGGTCTCAACTCTTGCTGCTTCAACAGGTTGTGGTGGGAAGCTTCTTGCCGAATGCTTTCAAGGAGCATAAACGAAAGCTCAACCAGGATTCCTCGCCATTCCTTCCCATGCTACCTGCTTCCTGCGCCGCCGCAGGTGCAACGCCACTGTCAGATGCAACTGAAGAATGTGAGGACTCAAAGTTAACAATTCAAGGGCCACCGACGAGCGGCGATATGCCGAACAATGTCATCAACATCACTGATCTAAATCCGACGCCATCTTTCCGGTCGGTTCATTGGCAAGGCTTTCATCCCTCATCGGAGCAAAAGTCATCTCCAGACATTAACATATGCTTACAACGCGAGTAGGACATCTATTTCATGACCGAGTCTGGAGCTTGAAATTTCCAAGACTAGAGGAGTCAAATTTAACTACTAATTCTAAATCCAGAAATACAAAAAAAGAGCCATGACATACTAAAAAAATCAAAACAAATGTTACATGTGTTCTAGCGTTGTTGTAGCAAGTTCTAAGCTGGTCTCTTTCTACTACAGAAACCTTCAGAGTACTTTGTCTTTGTTCATTGTTCTTAGATTAATGTTTTGTTTTAATTTTTGGTACTGTTATTTATGAATATTTGCAAATTCTTAAGATTATTATTTTATTACATTTTATTATGAGAAACGTTCATATTGTCTCTATTTGAATGTGTGCTGCTTGAAATTAATCTCATTTTTCCATACTGAATGTATTTTATATCGAATTCATTTTTCTTCAAAATAAATAAAAAAATATTTAAAAAATGCATTTTTTTTTTCACCAGAACCAAACAATTTCAGTATTTCATTTCTAATACCTTACTTTGCAAACAAAATAGCCCCTTAAACATTTAATATAGTTTTAGTTTATAAACATATTTAAAACTTAAAAAATGGATTAAAGACACAACTTGATTTATAAATTCAAATGTTTTGGGTGCTATGTGTATAAACAGCCCTTATTTTTGATATTATGCCAATACTTTCTACATATTTATATTCCCATCCCAATAATTTCACCGCAGCACTAGTGAAAAAGAACCAAGAAGGAGGTTCCACAGCCTTCCATTGCCATGATTCCGCCAGCTTCTGGAAGCCAGATGCTCTTACAGTGCACAAGTTCTACACACTTCCTTTTCAGAATTCTGGAATAACCTTCTTCATATTATAAAAACCAAATTAATAATAGAAAAAATTGCATACATACCTCTCTTATAAAAGAGGCCGACCTCCATCCTTGCTCATCATTGTACCCAATGGCTCTGAAGCCTGTAAAGCTAGACGAAGAGACGAAGAAACTGTTAGAAGAAGAATTGCCGAAGAAGGCTCGCCATCCCCACACCATTCGCCACATAGAGAAGAAATTGGTCGACAAAGGCGTTCACCGAATGGAGCGCCGTTCCGGCGACGGCATCGGGATCGGCCGCGGTTTACCCAAGGCGGGCCACGGCGGCCGGTTCACTTGGGAGGGTCCCGACGGCGAGGCTGAGTTGGTGGATTTGGAGGAGAGGGAACCCTATTATATGGAGGAAGAGGAAGAGGAGGAGAAAGAGATGGTGGTTGGGGAAGTGGAGGTGGCTAAGGTGGCTGAGGGCAGACAAGGGGTTTCGAGAATTGAGATTCGAGAGCCGAATCTTGTCTGAAATTTCTGCTGGCTCGATCGTCTTCTTGTATCTGTTTGTTCTATGTCTGTAGGCTTCGTATGATATGTATAACATTGGAGAAGTTTTGTTTTATGTATTTTTATTTAATTTAAAGAGTATAATATATGATGGATTATTTAAAATTTATGTTTATTTATTTTAGAAGCGTGAGATTCTCTTGTGTGTGTGTGTGTGTGTGTGTGTGTGTGAGTGATATATATATATATATATATATATATGTAATTAACGCCTAAATTTTGATAATTATTTATCTAATATTTTAGTATCATAATCAAAACAAATATAAATAGGGCTGTCAAAACAGCTTGTTGTTCCCGGACAACTCATGTTCGACTCCTTAGAAGCTTATGTTTGGCTCGTTAGCTTCGTTCCATAAGTTAACGAGACGAACACGAACAAAGATGTGTTCGCTCGAGTTCGGTTGTTTTAATATAAATAATAATGTTTAAATCTTGCTCTAACCCTTAACATCTTATGGCTACGTAACTAGGGTTGTCAAAATGATTCTTTGTTCGTGAACAACTCGTGTTCGGCTCGTTAAGCAAATTAGCCGAGCACGAGCTGGCTCAGCTCTTGTTCCGCTCGTTTACACCCCTAAATATAAACATGAAAATGAACCACACAATATATTGATTTTACTGATTATTTTTTAGGTAATTTAAAGATTTAATTGCTACGCGAGTAGATATTATAATTTTGTTATTTGATATCTAAATATATTAACTTATGTGGTATGCATGCAAATCTTTCTTTTTCTCTCCTTCTCTCTTTTTTACCATTTGTGCACTCCATGAGATAGAAAATGATGATTCTATAATTTTGTATTTGTATTAAATAAATTTCACATAAATTATTTTATATAATTTGCATCTAAACTATTAAAATGCTTACAAAGTAAGACCCCTACTAATATATGAAGATGGAGTAAATGTGAACCCTAAGAAGCTCATATCATTTTGGATTGAGCAAGAAGACACCAAAACATAGACCTTATTGGAGGTTAGGCTATTGTGTTGGGTCGATTCTCTTTTTAGTGGTTGAATCAGATGTTTTTTTTTTTTTTTTTGTCTCTTTTACAGTTAAATGACATGTGTTTGGATCATCTGATTATCTTTTTATCTGCCTCGTGGTTTTGTTGGTTTCAGCTTTGTCAGCTTGGTTCGAATGGCTTCACTCGGTAGATCAAGTGAGCCCACGATCTTGTAACAGTAGGCTAGCTGGATCGCTTTAAGATCACTGCACTTTTTTTTTATGGCCATTGATATGCATGCAAGTGTTTTTTGTTTTTTGTTTTGGTTGCGCACTTGCATGAGATAAAAATGATGATCTGAGCACATGTATGGTATTTGTATTAATCTGAGATAATTTTTTTTATATAATTTTCAGCTAGACTATTAAAAATGCTTACCAAATATGACCACTACTAATATATGAAGAATTCACTACAAATGGAGTAAAAGTGACGTTTAATTAGTTGTATTTACAGTTTGTGAAATCATATTATTTAATTTTTAACACTAAATTTGATTATTTTATGTTATTATTATTCATATGATGGGAATCGTACGCCTGGACACGCCCGGACGATGGTTCAGATGCAGCAATGACATTGTGGATTGCATGGTGGCCCATTCAAACCCTTGTTCGGACGTGCAATCGTCACTTGTAATAATTTCTCCATGTAATGAGATGTGAAATAATTGCCTAAACTAAATTCAGCCTCAATTAGATTATCCTAATTATAAATTATTATTTTTGCAAGAAAAGGAACTTTAACCCCACATTTCAACAATCATAAAATTTATGTATATTTCAAGATAACATAGAAAATTTTCTTTTAAGAGAGATTATGAATGTTACAATATTATTTCAATACTAGTTAATTTAAAATATTGTTGGGTCCACGTGCGATGCACGTGATTGAACACAAAGATGCCTTCATTTCAGTTTCAGGTTTCTTCCGTCTCCGGTGGTTTTTCTTTCGTTTCTTTTCATCGTCAGCGGCGATGGCTTCGTCAACAACCGGCGGCAAGGTGTCTTTCAAGGTCATCCTGACGTCGGATCCCAAGCTTCCCTTCAAAGTGTAAACGATTTTTTTTTTTTTTTGTTTGTTTTTTGTTTGGTTCCAGTCCAAGCTTTAACTTTTTTGTTGATTAGCTAGGGTTTCGTTTCTCCCGTTTTGTTTTAATACTGTTATTGCTCCAATTCAGATTTAGCGTGCCAGAGGCGGCTCCCTTTACGGCCGTGCTGAAATTCGCCGCCGAGGAGTTCAAAGTACCTCCGCAGACCAGTGCCATAATCACCAATGGTATGAATTATTGTAGAAGTTTGTATTTTGTGTACGGATGGGAGTCGTTTAATAAAATTGTCTTTTTGGATGGAGACCACTTTTGCTTTGTTTTTTGTGATCGTAGAATGAAATTATTTACATGCATCTGATGGGATTCGATGTATTGCCGCTTTAGGCATATGCATTTATTGATGTTTAAATTTAATCCTGGTTTATCAAAGTCGTTGGTATATCAAAATGTTCGATTAACACTTGTAGGTATACCAATTTTTATTACTTTATGTTAATGTAAAAGAAATATTATGATGATTATTTGAATGACTGTTTTGGTACAACTAGGATTTTATTCATGCAGAATCTTGTAAATCCGGAATCAGTAAATCCCAGAGGCATTATTTCCTGAAAACTGTTTGAGATGATAGATGTTAGATCTCATTAATTCCTAATAAACTGTTTGACACACAATTTTTAGATTTAGGACCTATATGAAGTAGAAGAAAAGTCAAGGTGAGGAGAAGTGATATAAAAGTCTTAAATCCTACTTGGCTAGGGATCTATTTACTTAATGCGAAACTACTTTGAAATGAGAGAAAATGGGATTTAAGAACATAGAGGAATTTATGTGCTAAAAAAACTATTTGATAAGAGATACCCTAAATCGTAGCTAAATTTTGGCTATAACTAACAATTAAATAGTCGCTTAAATAATGATTTCAACTTAATAATGAAAACAAGCCTTCACTTAACCCATAATTCCAATATTGTCCTCGCTTCCCCTTTGCAAACACTATTATTCACCCTTGCCCCTTGTCCTTTTATCTACCATCCTTTGGTTAATTTCTTATCATTGCCCATCAAAACCTTTTACCATATTCTCATGCAATGTTTGCAATTTCTATTGAGTTTTAATAATTTTTTTTTGTTATTAAGGATGTTGGATTCAAAATTGTTTATAGATCATAGAAAAAAATTTACTAGCACTTGGATTGAAAAGACAAGGAAAAAAATAAGAGAAATGAGAAGATTAAGATTATGAAACTCTCATATTTTAATACAATTGGTTCAAGTACTAAAAATTTTATAATTCATAACCTCGACTCTCCCCATGGTCCCCCTATTTATAGTTTTGGAGCGGGGTCTGAGTGTTATAAGATAATCTATATATTGAGTTACACATAAAAAAGTGCATAACAAGGCTCATTTTTCACTTATTGTAAAATATATGAAGCATGTAGTTTGATTGCACTAGATTTTAGTACTTTGACTTGTAGCAGATTTATACAGAAGAAATTGTTGATCTTTTTTATTAAATTGATGACTTAGCGAGTAGTTTATGAATTTGAGTGACCTAATCTTGGACGAGCATGCTTGGACTTTGATGAATAAATTCTTACACTATGGCGAATTCATCTCGAATTCAACAATTTCACTATTGCAACAAATTCATGTTAGCCTACTCGAGTTCATACTGGCTGGAAAGAATTCATTTTGTTTTAGGCAAATTCATATTGGTCATGAGGAGTTCCAAGTGTCTTAGTTCATGTTTTTGAATTTATATTTAGTTGTATATTTACTTCTTCAATTTTCTTATATCCTTGGAGTGTAATTGCAAGAAGATTAAGAAAATAATAATTATTATTATAATATTTTCTCTTACATACCAATATCATTGCTTTGCTCTTCAATTCTCTGAAGAGAAATTTACCACAGCTTGCAAAGTTTATTATTCACTCCAACTTTGAAAAATTAGTTAGTAAAAAATTACAAACACACACACACACATAAACGTTCTAGAGTGCACAAGAAAAATTATCAGCAAGTTTAATTATACTGTTAGTATTGAGCATTGATTTCGACATTAATTTGTCATTTTGCCGTCGTTGATATTGTCAACAATCTATAAATTGGGATAATATGTTACATATATTTAAAGTTCACTAGCCAAATTCTTCTTTTTTCTCGGGCATGGAAACTCTAGTTCCAAGACAATCATTTCTAAGGAGAAGATCAAAATTTCAATAGATTCTATAGCTGTTAGTTTTCTTAAGTGGGGTAAAAAGGATACCTTTGATATATATCGAACACAATTTTTTTTTTTCCTTGTAAGTTTCTATAAAGTCAGCCTTCTCCTTTAAAAGTTTTGGAGTTGCCAATTTAAAGGAGGGAAGCAGGCCTAACAGGCCATCCATTTATGACTTCACAAAGAAAAATGTATTTTTTTCCAATATCTTAATTTTTTAAGCATCTAATTTTTGTGCATTTACGTGACAAGAATTGAACCATTCTTGGAAGCTTTTGTAATGAACATTAAGTAAAAGAGATTTATAGTACTTTATTTGATGTTCCCATAGATAAATGATGAAGGTATCTGCACTAGCAAATTGGTTATTATTTTTGTAGATACTATGCCATAGCATCGAATAATTGATTCTATTTTAGGAAAAAAATGGGAAGTTGTTGCCCAGGGTGAAATGGGTCTTTGTAAAAGTATAATGCATTCTCACTCAATGTATTAGAAAACTCATTGGCTTTTGGAATTCACACACCGAAACCTTTATCGATCTCACATTTCTTTATTAGCGATTTGATATTGTTTTAAGAGAACAGTGAAGTGCATTCCCAATTTAATGATACAAAATTATTTGTGTAAATAAGGAATGCCTGTGCATTATTTGGTTAAAATAAAAAAATTAAATCGAAATGAGCTCATTTGGTTGATTCATTTTGATTTAAAAAAAAAGATTTTGTTTTCAAACCTTGGTTATTTATTGTTGGTTTAGTTTTGTTGTTTATTTAACCAGATAAATTATATTAATCTATATGCTTGAAGCAACCAATCCATTACGGGTTACAAAATTAACTCCAATTATAATAATATTAGATTTTGCTGTAGCGCATGATTTGTTATTGTTAATATTCTATTAAAAAAGAGAGTTGAACATATTATTAATTATAAAAATGGATCTAATAAAATACAAATTGATTATTTTCTTATGAGAAGAAGAGATTGTCAAGAATTTAAAGATTGTAAAGTCATTCCAAATGAGAATTTAAATGTCTGACAAAGATTATTAATTATTGATTTTAAGATGAAAATTTTAAAATAAAGAAGGTTAGGGTCATTAAATTATATAATGACACCTAAAAGACACACAAATAATATTATTTTTATGAGTAAACTTCAATATTTCAAAATTTGGGATGTTTATGAAGAAACAAAATGAAGAAACAAATTCTATGTGAGATAAACTAACAAACACTATTAAACAAGTGACAAAAGATTTTCTTACAGAATCAAAAAGAAATTTTTTTATAAATAGAAATAGTTGATGGTGGAATAGTATTGTGCAAGAAAAGATAAAATATAAGAAATTATATTATAAAAATTAGCTTAAATGTAAAAACTTAGAGAACTGGAAAAAATATAAAATAACCCGTTGGGAGTCTAAGAGAACAAACTTTGATGCTAAAAATTTGGCTTTTAATGATTTTTATAATAGATTAAATACTACGTCGGTGAAAAATATATGTATAAACTAGTCAAACAAAGAGAAAAGTAAAACAAAGTTTTAACTCAAGTGTATTAAAAATAAAAATTAAAAGTGTTTTTCTTAAAAAAAAATATTCAGCTCTTAGAATAAAATATTCAATATACATGGGTGAGCTTTTTGATAAACTTTTCAATGAAGTTTCTGAAAATAAAATCGATCTTAGTGATTTTAGTATCGTTAATAATAATAAAATGTTTCATTTTTACCATCGTATTAGTAAAAGAAGAAGTTGAGGAGACTTTAAAGAAAATCAACGGTGGAAAATCTGTAGGATCTGATGATATCCCAATTGAAGTTTGAACCTATGAAGGAGATTTGGGTGTTTCTTGGCTTACTAAACTCTTTAATATTATTTTAAAAACTAAAAAGATATTAGAAGAGTGGAAAAAATAATATTTTGGTCCCCATTTTTAAGAATAAAGGAATGCACAGGAGTGTGCAAATTTTAAAGGAATTAAATTGATGTGTCATACTTTAAAATTATAAGAGAGGGTAATTGAACATAGGTTAAGACTTATTACAATGATTTCTAATAATCTATTTGGATATCGAACAGGTCTACTATAGAAGCTATTCATTTATTGAAAGGTTTGATGGAAAAATGCAGAGAGAATAAGGAGGATCTACATATGATTTTTATTGATTTAGAAAAAAGCTTACGATAAGGTTCCAAAAGATATTCTTTGGAGAGTTATAGAAAAGAAATGTGTTGATATGACTTAACTTCAAGTCATTAAAGATATGTATACTAGAACTGTTACTTGTGTTTGAATAGGAGGATTGACCAAATATTTGCCTATTTCAGTTGGATTACATCTAAGACTTATGGATGCTCTTATTGGACATTTAAAGGAGGATGTACCTTAGTGTATGCTTTTCGTTTTTTATCCTTCGTGTGGATAAGACTAGAGAAAGAGCTTAGGAAAACTTGAATTATGGAAGTCTAAATTGGAGTCTAAAAGCCTTCATTTGAGTAGAACTAAAATTAAATACATGGAATGAAATTTTAGTACTAGTAGCTCTAGCGACGAACTTGTAACTATAGGTGATCAAATTATTAAAAGGTGTGAACGATGTAGATATCTCGGGTCTATTGTTCAAAGTGATGGTGACATAGATGGGGATGCTATTAGTAGAATTCAAGTAGGTTGGTTGAAGTGGAGGAATGCTACGGGCCTATTGTGTGATAAAAATGCACCGCTTAGACTGAAAGGAAAATTTTTTAAGATGGTGGTGAGACTTGCAATGCTCTATGGTGCAGAATGTTGACATTTAAAAGAGAATCATATAATTAAGTTAAGTTGCTGAGATTAGGGCTATCGAAAAAGCTCGTTGTTCACGAAAAACTCGTATTCGGCTCGTTAAGTAGCTCGTGTTCTGTTTATTCGTTAAGTAAACGAGCCAAACACAAACAGGCCGAACACAAAAACAATTTGTTCGTTCGTGTTCGAGGGCATAAATGAGGAAGCGAGATCAACATGAGGATGAGAGATTCTCATGAATCTCGCCCATTGGTCATTCAAAATACACATTTTGCTTCCGGTGCTACCCTTATTTTTTTACTCAGCTGTCTTAGATGGTTATTGATGACTTAACATTGGTCTCTTCCTTCTTCTTTGACACGGCTAGGTATTTTTAACTAATTGGCTAATCAACAATAGTTCATTTATGTTACAAAGGTTTTTAACAAAGATAGTCGCCATAGACCAAATCAAGTTGAGCCCCTTCTCACCCAGGGTTGATCCTCACGATCATCTCCACCTCCCCCAACTCTTCGTGTATGGTGGAGAACATTCTCACGAGTTCAACCCATGTCTCCTTGCTGCCAGTTAAGCTGTGGATCACCATTGGCCTATAAAAGACCCCCATGACCTTTTGGTTGTCTCTAATTGGCCAAGGCACTTTATGACAATCTTTTGGTTTATTTAGATTTTGTGATTATTTTAACATAGCTCGATCATGTGTCTACTCAAAAGTTCATATGAAATATTTGCTTAATCTCTTGGTTTGTCCTCATCATTGTTCTATGCTCCTTTGGAATTGCATTTTAGAGTCAAAACAACAAAAATATATATGAAAAAAAGTTACAAGCTCAACTCTTGAAATAATGACATAATGCACTTCTATTTCACAACTAGAATTTTAAAGCCCCGTTTAAATCAAATTACACTTTGGTTCGGTTAGTTCAATTTTATCAATAGATTTTTTGGTCTGGTTTTTGGATTTCAAATTTTAGATGCAATCAGTATGACCAATTTATAAATTGATTCATCGAAGGTGACTGAATGCGGCTGACTGAATTGAATGAAATAAATATAATTTTTAAGCAAAAATATATCATTTTATGATTTATTATCACTATTTATGACATTTTTGGTAGGAATTTCACAGGAGAAGAAATGTGTAAAAATTAAAGAATATAAATCGTGCCTAAGTGTTCTATCAAGCAGCAAGGTGATATTGTTCATAATTGATAATAGCCAAAGAAATAAAGGGTATGCTTGGGCGCTGATCAACTGGCATTGTGGAGCTAAAGATGAAGATGTTGTCCAGGCGCTATTTAATCAATACTATGGTTCTAGACATTTGAACAAATTGCTCAAAAACCTGATAGCTCAACGCCATCAAGCTAGTTTACGGTTCAGTAATGCCCAAAAAAAAAAAAAAGCAAAAATGAATTTCAAGCCATGACATTTTTTGAAGCACTTTAGCTCCATAAGGAGCAAAAATCAGCTTAAATCATAGAGAATTCAATGCCTCGATGCTAAAGCCTAGAGTTGCAACGCTACATGCATTGCCTTGCTGCCACATGAGGCAATGCTATGGTGCGACGACTTGAAAGATTCAATTCTAAAGCAGTTGCTGAGCTGGTTGAGGAAGCTATAGAATGACTAGCAGGAATTATGATATGGAGTCACATTTTGGGAGGGGAGAGATTAAGAAAGTGTTCTAGTGTACTAGCGAGTGTGAGAGTGACTTAAGTAGGGGTGCTGGAAAGAGAGCACTTGTGAAAAACTAAGGAGGATGAAGAGGAGAAGAAATCAAAAGTTACGAACTTCTTCTTTTCGGGTTTATTTTCTCCAACATTTTGTATCTTTTTAGTAAATCTGAAATGTTCACTCTTTCTATTTGTGCTTTATTTTTCAGAAATATGAATTAAGTCATAAAAATTTACATTTATGATTAATCCTTACTGTTCTTGTGGAAACTTAATTTGATTATGTTAACTGTTTTATGGTTGTTAGTTTCTCTCCAAATTTCATTATGTACTGGTAGTATACAAATTTTGAATTTAGTGTGATTCATTGATATTGATAGGTTCATGGAAGAATAGTTAGGGAAAATTATCTATATATATATATATATATCTAATTTAGAGAGACTGATTATGCTTTCTAATTTTTGTCATAGATTAGAAGATAGATATGCTCTTGATTTACGATTAAAATGATCTAGAAATATAATTTAACAATTGCTAGAAATTAGTATAGATGAATTATAAATCCAAAGTTTTCTCTCTCATATTTTTAAGTCTAATTTAATCAAGTACTTAGATTGTAGTTTTATAATATCTTGAAATCATTAAACAAGTTTTTGGGTAATACTAAATTAGTAATTAACTTATAAAAATTTTTAATTGAGATCCTCGCAGTAATAATATTTTACTATCTTATATTATTTGTGCGGCACGTGTATTTTTGTATATCGTTTTAGCCGGGCAATGCATACCCTGACCTTTGACATATTCTAAATTCTTAAAATTTTAGAGGAAATTTAAGAGAGATAGAAATTAGTATGATGAATTATAAATCCAAGTTTTTCTCTCTCATATTCTTAAATCTAATTTAATCAAGTATTTAGATTGTAGTTTTATAATATGTTGAAATCATTAAACAAAAATTTGGGTAATACTAAACTAGTAATTAACTTATAAAAAATTTCAATTGAGATCCTCGTGGGAATAATACTTTACTATCTTATATTATTTATGCGGCACGTGTATTTTTGTATGTGGTTTTAGCCTTGCAATGCATACCCTCGCCTTCGACATATTTTAAATTCTTAAAATTTTAGAGGGAATTTAAGAGAGAAAAGAGAAAGTTTGAAATAAATTGATTTAAAATTATTTATAGAAGAGGAAAATGAAGTTTGAACAGTTGTGCCATCATTCATCAAATTGAAATCATTAAATTTAATTTGATTACATGAGATTCTGAAATGACAAGTCACATAATTAATTATTTAAAATATTAATGGTGCATTACATGTAGTTTATGTTACAAGTAAGTT
The DNA here is from genome assembly GCF_001263595.1 of Phalaenopsis equestris. Taxonomy (NCBI): domain Eukaryota; kingdom Viridiplantae; phylum Streptophyta; class Magnoliopsida; order Asparagales; family Orchidaceae; genus Phalaenopsis; species Phalaenopsis equestris. The sequence goes on along the minus strand of NW_018164739.1, from coordinate 2,359,134 downwards.
AATTCAGCACAAGTACTTGTTGCTGATGCATTCTTAAATTTGGCAATTAATGAATTCGCCACTTCCATTAATAAAGCTTGAACTATTGGATTAGAAATCACCTCTTCAGAAAGGAAGCTTTTACAGGTTAAAATGTCTAACTATAAATTCGGCATCACTAATTAAGTCGTCCACTTATGCGGAATTCATCTTTATCCACAGCATTATCCTTTCCTTCTACAAGCTATTAAATACAATCTGTTGTCCTTAGTGACATCGTTGTAGAAGACTTTTAGCTATTAGCAAATGTTGTAAATTTTTTTCACTGAGATTTCAATACGAATTGTTTTTGATTCACCAATGAGTTAATCTCAATAAACCTCTAGATTGTCCTTAGGTTATTAAATGGGAATACTATTTAGAGGCCTATTGCTGTTTTCTTTAAAGCCTCATGGTTGATAGCAGGATTTACTATATTTTTTGGATTGCCTATTGGAACAAGGCTAGGCATATGAAAATCATGCCTCCTTAACCGAGGATCTCAAAAACATTACCATTAACTATTAATGCAAACAAGGCATGATTTTTTTGCCAATTTCTACACGTTTATGCCTGTCAAATTCAAATTTATTGGTTGTAAACTTTTGGCCTTTCTTTTATAAGAATCATATTGAATAAAGGATATCATAACCTCAAAAACCTAACTTGAAACTTAGACATATTAACAAGTAAAATAATAACAAAATTCACAGTTATGGCAATCAATGATACATTCTATAGTGCATTAACTCAAAACACCACTAGTCGTCCATATAATTAGAAAGTTCATATAAAATCTGCATAATCTTTTCAAAATTGACGGTATAAGGAAATTACACTGGCTTCCTAATTATTGAAGATGATCAGTTCATTTTTTTCACACAATCATCAATGCTCCAAAGCTAAATCTTGAAACCCTTCAAACCATAGTGAAAGATGGCTGATAAAATCAATCAATTTACCCTCGATCAAAGAAAACAATTCATAGGGTAAGCACAGCATAGGATGAAGTCAACAAATTCTAGGAAAAGATATCTAGGAGAGAGGCCTACGGCTACAATTGGTGTTAACGCCTTGGAGAATTCATTTAATGATGGAAGGGTTAACGATGGCAAGGTATTCAAAACTCGTTGGATTTTTCATTTCCAATTATTTCATCCTTGTTTGGAATAGTCTTTCAAGTTATCTTGTATTGTTTCCTTGGAAATCTTGCTGATCAAGAGATTCTTTCGTTCTAAATTTATTATACTCTCTCTCTACTCATGAAGATTGATTGGAGAAGGTTTAAGGTTCTTTGACAACCACTTATGGCATTAAGAACAATATTTGAGGGTTTGAAGAGAGGGAAAGAGACGAAAGTAGGTAGGGGATAGAGGAGGTATTTGGACAATTATATAGAGATTTTGGCAGTGTGATGCTCTTCCAACTTTGATAAAGAAAATGGTTAAAGTCTTGGGTTAGTTATCTCTTCTAATCTTAGAGTGTGGTAATAAGAATTGCCTGAGTGACATATTAGTAAGAAGGTATAGATTAGGTCGGGGTACATGTTATTGAAAACTAGTTTGATATGCTAAATTTTTTTAGGGTGGCAACTAATAAAATTGTCCTTTTAATTATCAGATTCAAGGTCTATGCATGACTTTTTTTATTTTGGCTATTCATTTTTTTCCCCTCAAGTTCCAAGCACCATATTGGAAGAAACCTGTTTGCTGCCTTGTAATGTAATCGTTAATGTTAAGTATTTTTATGTTTCTAGGTGGAAAAATTTCATGCAATCGTTTGTCCTTTTCACTGTTTACTCTAATGGTTTTTCATTTTTGTGCAGATGGCGTTGGGATCAATCCTCAGCAAAATGCGGGTATGCCTCAATGGCCTTCATTCTTTTTTTCATAATTTACTAGGAGATTTATGTCTCTAGGTTTTAGTTTCATTTGTTTCTTGTGCTACTTCAATATCTAAAGGTGGCTATAGTTGTTTATGTTCTTTTTGTCAATCATGCATTCATCCACCAAAGCATTTGGCCCTGTGGCGTTGATGTCACTGAAAACATAAATCTTCATGAACATCACTTTTTATTAAATCTAAATTGTAATTGGATAGATTGATTCATATTTTCCTCACTATTTGTTAGTGATATTGCTTATTATGCTTATGCTTATGGTAAACTATATTTAAATTGTATAAGTAGTTTACTTAAGAGTAGGCCACCAAACTTCTCATGAGGGCATAGCTTTTGAGCGAAGCTAGTACTTGGGCAAAAAAGTGCCTAGTGATTATATCGTACCAAGTGAATAACATTTAGTTTTTGAGGTAAGCTGTATAATTTTAGACAATTTATTTTATATGGTTGTAACAAAGAAGCTTTTGATCATCAAGTTGAATTTGTACGAATATTAAGATGATTACCTGAAAATTATAGATAAATTAAATAAATAATTATATCAATGACCTGAAAAATAGAGCCCATTGAACATAAACGTATTTATATTGAATAGGTGACTTCCTCAGTATAGGAGATAAACACATAAGGTGGTGATTAAATTAATGTGAAAGAATTAGGTTTGAAAGGTGCGGAGCAAAGATGATGATTGTGTTGCCTAGAAGTGACTTTTGCAAACCAAAATACACACTTGACACTCAACAATACTCAATGAATGGGGATTCATGAAATTGATTCAAAACAATCAGGATAAGGCAAATGGCAATGATGATGAGTCAACCAAGAAACAAAGACTGATTCAAATATTCAAAAATTCCAATGATTTCTTCTTTTCATGAATTTATTTATTTTCTTAACCTTTGTTGATTTGACAAGTATTTTAATTAATTGTCCTACAAATCTTGTTCAAATGTTTACACAATTTGAAGAGAAGAAATATGAAAATAGATACAAATCTTAAATAGGAGGGGGGGAGAGATGGAGGAAATGAGAAACGGAAAATGCGGGAGATAGGGAGAGAGGGAGAGAGCAGAAATTTTTAGCTTGAATCTAATTCAATCCTTAGGTCCAATTACATTCTAGGGCCTAACATTATTTTATGTTTGGTTTTTTTTAAATAAAAATAGAATACTTAAAACTTTTTTTTTGGGAATGTCATTGAAGATAATTGAGTTCTCACATTTCATTTTCATTAAAATTAATTAAATGAAATTAGCATACACTAAATAATAGGGAGTTTTTTTTGTTTTAAACAATTTAAATGCAAACATATAGGATAATGTGCTAGCATCGCTTACAAGATATAAACTTACATATTTATAGAAGAAAATATTTAAGATATAATTCAATATTTGAGTAATTAATTGATTCTTTTGAGAAGTAATTTTTATAAATCGTTTTAGTTCAGTTATTTCTAGTTCTGGGTTGCACAACTAGCATTACTTGCCCGTTATATGATATATATTTTAGCTTTTAGGAACTGAAATTGAACCATGACATGTGAGAATTGACTCAAATTGATCTCATTAGATATTTTTGCACGCCTTAGTTTCAATATAATGTTTGATTAGATGTTGCTTTGGTTGAAATAATTGCTTCTTTGGGCATGAATGTTTCCCTGCATAAATTGGATTTATATTTATTATGTCACTTATCTTATTATTTTGAAGTTATAGACAAGTTATTTTGGTGATAAGCAACATAAGAAGGCGAGCGATCTTTTTTGTAGCGGTAGGGTGATCAATGATAGTGTCACAGTTCTTTGTTTTGTTAGGAAGCCTTAGTTTCAAAAGGCGTGTGCTATAATTTGTGAAATATGGCTGGTTGGAAACCATTAGTTTCTATAGCTTTGTCGAGTTCTCTACTTGCATTTGCCCAATTTAGACTTATTCTGCCCTTGTGGTTTACAAAACAGGATGCTATAGTTTTTGGTGTTAACTGTGCTAGATCAACCTGTATGCTTTACGATGATACTTTTAACACTAATATTTATCCCAAAGATTTGCTTCATGCTTATATTGTTAATGTATGAATTTGTTTTGGAATTATTCTCTTGACAGGGATGAGCTTTGAGAGTTAATTTAAACTAGCAAACTAAAACTTTTGCAATTTAATTATTTCTATGGTTTTTGCTCAAAATTTTTTACATGTTTGTTTAAACTTAATTGCCGCATCTATCTATTTTCTGTAGTTTAAGAATGTAATTTAAAACTTCAATTCTATTTCTTAGAAGTAAAATTGGTTATAGAATAATTTTTATTTTTATTTTTTTTTGTTTATTGCCTCTTTTGTTTACGTATTCTTTTTGTTATTGCCTCTTTTGTCATAACCATCAACCATGAATGATTTTTTTTCTACATAAAACAACATGGGCGTTGCCTAAATATAACCCCATGAGAATTTTTTATTCTCCATTTTGATTTTATTTTCATTGAATAAGCTTTAATCCATATTGTTTATTGTATAGAATCCTTTCTGATTGTGCATTACAATAAGTTTTGTTTTTTTGCTTGTATTCAATGTGGCATTGAGAGCTAAAAGAAATGCTTTAGTTCACTTGGATTGGGTTATTTTTTAACAAATGTTTCCTTTAACATCCGGTTGATGGATACTATAATTTTCTTGACCAATATCAAGAAATATCTTTAAATCAATTATGAAATACACACATGAATTTACTGAACAATATATGGTTCGTTCTTTTAAAGCGTATAGGGAACTACTTTTAGATTTGTTGACTTCTCCAGCTGAAAATTGATTCAATAAGAATTCAGATCAAATGAATGAAAGATGAAGATGTGAAAACTGAAGATAAGCCTCCCTTGAGCACAGTTGAGATACTTTAATGAACTTGTATCAGATGGATAAGAAACCGGACTGATTGGGACAGCAATAAATGAAGAAAAGGAAGAAAGCAAACAAGACTTTAAAAACAGAAGGAATCATTCTAAAATAAAGAATCACTTTTTAAAAGGAAATTAATGTCCGCTCTTTTAACAAAGTATCATCCGGCTGCCCTAACAATTCTAAATGGACCATCGCAAAATATTCTTCTTGATTAGCTGTGTTTAATCTCTGTTAATTTCAAATTTAATATGTAGGCGGAGGAAGGCTGTTATTCTCGAGCACTCTCCACTTTCTCAAGTTTGCTCATCTTTATCTTCATGTATTCCCTTAACACTACCACTGTGTGTATATGAGGTGGGACTTTTCTCCCTCCTAAAAGAATCCTATGCTCTCTCTCTCTCTCTCTCTCTCTCTCTCTTCTTTTCAAATATAATCTTCCAATTCAAAATCATACTATTTTTTATGATTTACAATGTAAGATTTATATGGTGATCAAATTTTATCAAGTTTTTATCATGATTTATATGGTCAAATGCAAGGGATTATAAGCAACAGCTATACTTGATTCCATGTCATTTAAAATTCTTTACATTAAGATGATTATGAAATTTTGTATGCATTTGGTTAATTACTAAATAAATGATCTTAAAAAGTACGAAAAGAAGTGATTTTGACCTTATATTTAAAGGCCCTACTGGCAATTTATTTTTAATCTGGGTGGATAATTATAACATTCCTCTTATGATTGTAGTTTCATGTTGGAGTTCAAAGCATTGTTTCCCTTTTATTTTTCTCATTAATAACGTGGCTTAAGTTTGTTTTTCTTCTCATTACCTTTAATTTGTGTTTCATGACAACATTTATTGCCTCCTGCACCATTGTTCTGGTAATAATTTTGTGCAGTATTTGGCCGTTGGATGCAGGCAATGTATTTCTCAAACATGGTTCTGAGCTGCGCCTCATACCTCGTGACAGAGTTGGAGCTTCGTCAGCATAAAACATCAGTTATTCAATTTTTACTAGACTGGAATGCTTTCTTTCTTGATTAAGCTTAATTATGCGCATTACTCGAAGTTCACTTTGATATTACATTATTGTTTTGGGGAATATAATTTAGTTATTGATAATTTTCTCTCTAACGATGACCACATTGTTCACTTCGATTCATTTATGATCATGAATAATATCTTTTAATGTTCATTAACCAAGTCCAAAGTTCATTAACAAATTTGTTAATAACTCAATAATATTACTTATTTAAGATGAAACTGCAAATCTACCTTAATGTGGTTATGTGTGAATATTATTCTTTTCATATTAAATTATTTTTTACCTGCATGTGCTGATTGGTAGTATTGAGTTGGTATTCACCTGAAAACAACCTAATATCAAGCGAATAACATAGCTAATTCACACGTATTATTTTTACCAAGAAGACAGGACAAGAGTTGGGAGTTGACGTGGAAATGAGGGAGGATATGTGTTTGTCATGTAAGACATACACAGAGCTGCGTACGTCCGGTAGGTTACATGGAAGGTATTGAGGGTTATATCTTTGTTATACCCATTGTAATCTCTCTGTAACTAGTAAGTTTTGTGCTTCTGTTTTCATATATTTCTAAGTTACAGGTAAGTTACTGGGAGGTTATAGAGATATAACGCGGATATAACCCTCAATACTCTCTATGTAACCTACCTGACATACACAGCGCTACGTACGTCTTGCACACACAAATATTTTTCAACCAACTGAGAGTGATGGAAGTGATGACTCCGTGTTTAAAAAAAAATGTAGAGGCTTGAGTTTTTAAGGTGGAATGTGTGTAAATTTAGAGTTTACAATGTTAGATATGTAAAAATAAAATATTTGAGATAATGTGTATGTAAATTCCCAAGTTATACATAAATTCACATAATTATAATTAATTGGATAATATAATTAATAATATTAATATTAATAAATTAAATTAAATAAATTAACTTGAATAAAAGGAAGATATACATACATATTAGTCAATTTTTTAAGTATTTACAATTCTAACACCGAAATTTAAATTTTGAATATACATGTCATCTTATTTATACATAAAAATTATATTTCACGTTTTAAAAGTTAAAATAATAATATTTTTATGTGACAAAAAAAAATAGAAATGAACCAAATATAAAAAATAAAGTTTAGATAATCTGTGAAAGCGTAAGAATTCGGTGCTATTTACGTAAACCCCTGAATAAAATTATGTTAAATCCCGAAATCTTTCGCCGTTCCCGCTCTCCTGCAAACTAACTTCGCTAACCTCGCTGCCTCTTCCTTCTTCTAAACCCTAGTGGTGCAGTCGCGACCAGAGGAAGACAGCGACGAGATCGCCCTCTGAAACTACCGTATATCTCTTCTTTCCGCTAGGCTCCTACCCCAACCTACAAACCCTCAGTTTTCCCTTCCTTAATCCTGCAGCGCTCCGCGCTCCGAAACTTCCGTATATATCTCGTTTACCCGACAATCCCTCAGCTTTCTCGTCATCCGACGGTATTTACTGAATCCTGGAATTAAGGCAAAATAAATGAGAAACAAGATTTGAGATCCTGTAAGATTTGTTGTTGTCATTTTTTTTTCTGTTTGAAAGGATTTAGGTTAAATCTGCTTAAAATCTGCTCAAATCCTGCAACCAAACAGCCCCCTAATACGTTCAAAATTTCTGCCATATTTTTTCTCTCATTCTATGGCAACGACCAACGGCTCCCCTCTTTCGTCCTCTTCCGCCACCATCTCTGCTTCTGAAGCCAACAATCCTGGCTGCAACCCCAACCCTAACCGTAACCTTGGTTCCAGCTCCAGCAACACGAACCAGTCCTGTTGGGAATCCTTCTCCAATGCCCAGTCCCGCATCTACGCCCTCTCCTCTCTCCTCGGCTCCCCTAAACTCATCGCCCTCGCCGAATCGGACTGTCCCGCTCGCTCCCTTTTCAACTCCAGTGATGCCTACTTCGCTTTCTCCGCCGCGTTTTCCCACACCTCCTCTGGGTCGGGTGACGACCCACTCTGCCAGTGGCTTTGCGAGGCGTGCCAATCATCAGATCCCGACCTTCGCCTCGTTGTCCTCTCTTTAGTCCCCCTTCTTTCCGGCTTCTACCTCTCCCGCATGGTCACTCTTTCGGGCTCTTTCGCTTCTGATTCTGCGCCTGCACTTGCTGGTTTCGAAGCCGTATTTCTCGCGCTCTATGTCACCGGGGTCAAGGCCAGCTCGTGCAAACCCCACCTTATCTCGGTTCCGGATCTATTGCATCCGTTGCTCTACCATACTCCGTCGGAGGGCTCTGCTTCAGCGCATAAACCTACCATTGGTCTGCTCTCTCTGCCATTAGAGCCGCAGATCGCCGTAAAATCCACCAAGCGTGCTTGGATTGTTGGAATTGCACTTGATTGCTACCACCAAAGGATCCGTCGCATGCCTCCACTTTCAAAGATTGTTTTTTGCGAGTTTGTTTCGTCATGGGCTGGCCAAGATTGTCCCTGTCGTTATGACTTTGATGATGATGTGAATTTCTTTTCATCGCCAGAGATGAGAAACTGTGGTGAACGGGCTTCGCGAAGGTGCTCAAGAGTCCCACTGCCTTGGGAACTCATGCAGCCGGTCCTAAAGATTTTGGCTCACTGCCTTCTGGTTCTATTGGTTCCACCAGAGGTGAGGGATGCAGGTTCAGCTGCTATCCGCTGCGTATATGCTCGGGCCTCACATGATATTACACCCCAAGTGATTCTGGCTGCTCGGAGTTTGATCAAGCTTGATAATATGATAAGGAAGACAGCCAAAGGGCCTGCCTCAAACCCAAGTACTCCAAACAAACCTAGGAGGTCTGAGGTACTTTTGGTATAAAAATGATTCAGATTATGCTATCGTTTTGTTTTCCTGGTTTTGGTTTAGGTCAGGTTACAATCATGATTTTTGTATTATAGTATTAAATTGTAATGATTTTGTTACTTTGCTTGTTGTTAGTTAGACTTATGGATCATGGCTGAATCTGCAAGTTTTTAATAGTTTAAATATTTGACTGTGCCTGTGCTAATATGAACTGTCATTGAAGCTTATGGGGTTTCTCATGGAATTAAGCATTCTTGAAGCATCTTTTATAGTTTACATTGTGGATGCACGCTTGCACGCACAATCGTGGGAAATAGTTTGACCACCATTTCATCCTATTCTAAAAAATATTTGCTTAGATCTTGTGATTGTTAACCTAATTGGCCAAGGCTTTTTACGACGTAATTATTTGGTTTATTTAGATTTTATGATTATTTTAACATAAGTTGTTGTCTACTAAAAAAATCATGTGAAATATTTACATAATCTCCTGGTTTGTTTTCATCATTCATCCATGCTCCATTGGAATTGCATTTTAGAAGCAAAACAATAAAATTGTTTATGAAAAAAAATTACAAACACCAACTTTTGAAATAGTGATAAAATTCACTTCTATTTTACAACTAAATTTTAGTTTGTTTTTAATTAAATCTTTTAAATTGAATAACATTTTGGTTCTATCCTTGTATTTCAAATTTTGGCTGCAATTGGTTTAACTAAGTTATAAACCGATCCATTTAAACCGACTGAATGCCCCCCCTTACCTTTGAAATGGTTTAAACTCTGTAGGAATTGTAGAAGAAATTTAAGAAAGAAAAGAGAAATTTCCAAATGAGTTGATTGAGAATTATTTGTAAAAAGGAGAAAATGAATTTTGACGTTATGTGCCATCATTCGCCAGATTCAAATTATTAAATTTAGATTGATTACATGTGATTTTGAATGATAAGTCACATCATTAATATATTAAAATATTAAAGGTGCATTACAAGCTGATTCATATTACAAGTTCGTTCATTAAGCACGATGAGTACTTGTTGCTGATGCATTCTGAATTTCAACAATTAATGAAGTCATTGCTCCCAATAAAGCTTAAATTATTGGATAAAAAAATCACCTCCTGAGAAAGTAAGGAGCGGACGAAAGCAGGAGAAAGACTTTTCAGTGTTTGTTGCATGCCTACGGTCCCGTCCCTGCCTTGTAGGTTAGCTCTAATTGCGGTTGTATCGCAAGGGCTCGGGAACGAGAGCAAGAAGCAGGGCAAAATCGGGAGAGAGAGGGAGGAGGCAGTCGGATGAGGTTTAACTCCTCTTATAGAGCAACAAGGCTTGGCGAAACGTGAAGGCTACAAGGACAGGCGGGAAGAAGAAAAGGAAAGATCGGAAATTCAGGAGAGCAGCGACCAAGAAGGAAAGATCAAGCGGGAGGAAAAAGGTAAAAAATAAAAATAAAAAAAATAATTTTGTTCTTGCAGTGATGATGATCATTGGCCAGGCAATGTCGGTGCGGACGATAATGATATAGCCATTTGTGATAGTATTTCTTAAAAACACTCAAAAGACATCAAAGTTATTTGGAGTGCTTCTAAAAAGGATTAGATTTATCTAGGAAGGAGGGAGGGATCCTAATTATAGTTGAAATGATTTGACAACTACTGATGTAAATAATAACAGCGTTAACCATCATCACTGTTATGTTATCTTGCCTATTTAGGGTAATTCATAGATGCATAGCCTGTAAGGTACAAAGTACCGCCTAATATTTATTGACATTTGAAATTTCTATCGTAATGTTATTAGCGCTCACAAAATTGCCTGCATGAAAATTTGACAAAACTGATCTAGCAGATCTAATGCATTTCAGACATTGGTATGGCAAGGGGGGTTTAATAGAAATGCTTATTGGTTAAACAATGAAGGCCTAGTTTGAGCTGGTTTGGTTAGATTCAATAAATTGCCAAGCAATTGAATTAACATTTGTTTTGAGAGGCATTTACATACATACCACCCCATTCCTATGTATTTACATATCTAACATCTTAACTTTACCTTTTACATTTTAATGACCTAAATAGTTCATATCACATCCAAAATACCACTTTCAATTTAAAAAAAAATGAAATACCCCTTTTCATTCATTGATAAGCTGTCATATATGTAAAATTTGAAGTTTAGTGTTAGATATTTAAATACATAGGAATTGTGTATGTAAATCTTCCATGTTTTAAACCTAATATAAAGACGAAAATAGGTATTTTTGTTTGGGAGTGTAGATCAATAGGGCATCAAAGTAGAGTCTAAACCATTTTCAATACAAAAATTTAATTATATGGGTATGATTCTACCGCTTATATTACTATAATAATATATTTTTTTGGCTGTAAGATATGAGACTAAACTCAATATTCTCACATGTCTTAATGGTCCTTACTAGGATAGTAATTGCAGGCAATCCTAGAAATTTTCAAGCTATCATGAATATTACAAGCTCAGCTGTCAAAATATATAGATATAATAGAGTAACAACAAAGAGCCACCATTTATGCAGTCAAGTTCCTCTATGCTGAAAGCATCTCTTTGAAGTGGTTGAGCAGTTACAATGACTGATTTCATACCCCCCAAAACTGCGTCTTTTTCAGAAGAAATATTACCTTTCATCCTCATGCATGTATAGCAACTGTAGTGCATGACCACAACAGCTTCTAACATCAGCTTAGGAGTCATTAAACCACTATTTTAGTATAAAAAAGGTTCCAATAAACTAGAAATTATATGTTTTTACTCAGCTAGTGAAGGAAGAATGAATTAGTAGATTAGAATATTTATTCAAGAACCATGAAACAGCTATTTGGGACTTAAATGTTTTGCTACTGAGCTTTCTATGCTAGGCAAACTTGATATTAGTCAGAAAGTGTGAAGATTTTGGTTGAGGAAGATTGAATTCAGGCTGTTCCAAACAGGCAAATAATGGAAACTAACCGGTGATTACGGTAAAATAGGAAATAGGGTTCTTAGAATATGGCTGAACTGAGTATTAGATTCTTGTAAACGATATCAGCAGATTTGCAGAAATTACAAATAAACGATGTTATTCTTACATTTGTAACTTAATAATCTAGTTGATTTTGATTAAAGGCATAATTGAGCTTTTTTAGGTTGCTATGATAAAAGAAAATTGGGTTTTAATTTCAACAGGGTTTTGAACATAACAAAATCATTCCCAATAGTCGCAAAACTCAAACCAAGTGGTGTCTGATGATTCGCCGCTTTGATTGCCTAGCCTTACATAAATTTTGATTTTGATTTCTTAAAGATTGTCTGGAGATAAAAATAAAAATATTATGCATTCTTATTTGTCAAATATGTATCGCTTGTTTTAAATTAAAACATAAATAAAATAATATAAAATAAAATAAAAAATAGGAAACAAAATATAAAAGTGATATTAAAGGGCCCCTATGAAAACATCTATATCTTGTTTTTTTATTCTCATGCATTCCCCTTATTAATATGTCAAGCTTGAGTCCGTACATAAATTGATGTAAGTGAGTCAAGCTGACTTGTGAGCTGGCTCGTGCTCAGTCGCGAGTTGAGTTCGATGAGCTAATAAGCCAAGCACAAGCCAACCTTGATCGGACTCATTAGCTCGTGAGCCTGCTCGTTTAAAATATTAATATAATATATTCAAATGTATATTAAATTACAAGATTTTATCTTTAAATTATTCTAAATTTTTAAAAATGATATTCTATATTTTTTATCGAGTGATTTATTATTATTTCTCTTTTAATTGTTCATTTTTATTTTTTATTTTAATATAGCATTAACTTAAAATTAATATAGTTTTCTTTCTTCTATAATGAACAACCCGACTTTTGAGTTGCCTCCAACTTGTTGGCTTAAGCTTAAACTTGAGCTCAAGCTTGAACTTGATTACCTTATCTAGCTAAAATACGAGCCGAGGTGGTTCAAACTCGACTCAGACTCGTTTACACCCATAGATGTTACTTAACTGCATGTCTAGACTCGACTTATTTTCTCAGTCGTGGGTAGATCCAAGAATCAACTCCACTACTTCTTCAGATTACACAATTAAATTTTGGTTGCAACGGGCAGTTAAAGTTTACATAAGTCAACGTAAATCTAAATTTAAAAAAAAAATTAAATTGGATCTGATTCTAGCACATATTTGCATATTTGTCCGAACGATTATCTTTAAAACTAAAATTATTTTACAACAAAATTATGTGAATTGAGTATTTGAATATTTTAATTAATAGTGAGTTAAGAGGAAGGGATCACCCGTCATGTTGGTTGGCATTCACGGTTTAAGACATCTCAGTTTAGGGATTCAAATCCCCTTTGACACAGTTGGCCATAAGGAGGTGGTACTCGAATTGTTAAGAATATTAGGGGTGGTTGGAGGCTCGTATAATAGCCTCTGGCTATTTCATAAAAAAAAAGTAATAATAAATAAATTTACTTAAATAGTATTTTAAAAAAATTTAACTATTTTGACATTGTTGTCATTATAAGTGTGGCAATGTTTATTTCTGGGCCTGTTTTCTCTTAAAATGGCGACAATGCCACATGGATTGAAAACAATAATAATTTAATTAGCATTCAGGGTTGTTTTAATATACTAATTAGAATATATTAGATGAATTTTTGGAATTAAACTTGTGAATATTAATATAGTTTAGAAATATTTAGTAAAATTGGAAAAAAAAACAATCATCTACTATTATATGCATGTGTAATAATAATTAATTTATTTCATTTCAATTTGTAAAGGATATATTTTTTACTTGCAGTCTTATTAAATTTTTATTTTATTTTTGAATAAATAATTTGTAAATTTGTTTTATTCACTGTTCATGAATATTAACATGAATTCTATAAAAAATAGTTATAGTTTTGTTGATTTTTACAAAAAAATAATCACAATAAATAATAAAAATGATAAAATATATATACACTATCTAATAAAAATTAAAATTTTGTGTATCTCAAATATGAATGAAAAAACGATATATCATGTGACTCTTATATTGTGTATATGTGTTTCTTCTACTGCTTACAATACTGTCTGGTATGGCTCAATTGCTTAAGAGCATATTAATACGGAGCACATTGATACATGTATTATAACTGATATTGTTACCCCTCTGAATGCTAAAACATATTCTTCTTTTCTTTTTTTTTTTCTATTTTAATAGACTTTCGGATAAATTAAAACTTGAATTGCTACTCCTTTGACATTGAACTGACAATGGGCGTCCAAAGTTCCTGCTTCTGAGAAGGGTTGCTAGCTGATCTTACCCAAGAAAGTTTTGATTCAAAAAACACTAAAGGCATAAATGGTGATTGTCCAAAGGTGCCTCCCTATAGTTCTCCCCACTATAAATTATATGTTGGCCAAGTCTGATAAGTCTGCAGGGGTGAAGTAGTATATGGAAGATCCAGAAGCTGCATAAAAATCGCTAAGCTCCTACCTACTCAGCCGTATATCCTCACTGTGGTGTATTTAAGAAATAGACCAATTGCCACATCGAACTTCATAGCTCCTCGAGCTTATCTATCATTATCTACCTCGATTTGCCACATCCAACTACATATATCTGAACCCGATACTCCTCCCATTGATGTGTGTAGGATAAGGGTCAGTTTGTGTATACAGAGCCTCTCTCAACTGTAACTGTGTCAATTTTTGTATATAGAGTCTCTCTCGTCACTGAACCTACTGAAGATGCAGACAAATACCTAATTATGTTGAACCGTTGACGTTTAGCTGCATCCTTTAGCTTTCTATTTAAATTTTGCAGTACTGCTACTCCAATATACTACTGGAATAATATTGTCAAATCCTTCATCACTCGTAATTAATGTAAATGAATCTCTAAGACAGACATATCTTGAATAAGAAAATAGTCGAGTATGAAAATTATGTAAGCACGAACATGTTTTAGAAGGTGATATGTGACAAATATAGGCAAGACTCAATTGAAAGTCCATTTTTTTTTTATCAAGTGTGACCTCTTTTACTTTCAATAAAATGTTGAGCATGACTCAATTTTTTGTGGAAAAAAAATTATTAAAAATGCTAATAATATATATATATATATATATATATATATATATATATATATATAACAATTTCAAACCCTAAACCCTAAACAATTTTTTCAATACTATTTAATTCGTGTTACTATCACGGCATTGGGATACTACTGTCTACTCGAATATAATATTGACAACTACCTTTTAAGAAAAAAATCTTTAATATCATTTAATTTAGCCCTTAATTATCATCAACTGTGAAAAGCAGTTTTTTTTTCTTTCAAACAATGTGAAGTTTGTATTTATTTATTGATATTTTTAAGGTTCGATTTCTTTTTCTTTTTATTTTACAATTTTTAGGTTCTCATGCACCCATGATTTCTAAGGGTCTTTTTGGGTAATTGTAGTTTATTAATAAGCGTTGCAACAGCTGTGGTCGAAAGCTGCAACGTAGAAGCTATAGCAAATAAGCTGACTGTCTTTGTTTTTCGTAGTTTCAAAACACTTGTACTGTAGTTGTTTCTAGACAAATTAACATTCTGCTCATATATTGTAATGTTGCTTATAACAGAACTATTCATATTAATACATTTCATAGTTGAAAGTAAATATCTAGTGTAGAGCATTACAAAATAAAAGACACCTCATTAAATAGCGAGTTGTATGACTACCAAAATGAAAAAACTGACTATTAAAAGAACAATTAATAATATGATAGTATTATTTTTAAAGTACAGATGGTGTATATCATGAGATAAGTCTTCCTCTAGGGAAAATCTCTACGCCCAACATTCACCACCACCTCAACATCCAAATACTAACGCATCCATCAACACAAATACATCCACACACCAACTCCGCAAACTAACACATCCACAATACCACCAACAAAAACACATCCACACAACACCTCTACACAAAACACCACTACCACCACCTCCACAAACAAAAAATGCAACACACCAACACATCACTACCATCACCTCCACACAAATCAATATATGACTCATTGACGTTCCAAGAAATCATTTATATTTTCAAGTCACTCCACGTGCAATCAACACCACAACATATATTCGGCCCACAACAAGAACAAAATAGAGCAAACATAAAACCATAATTTAACATCAACCGAAAAGCACCCATTGTTTCCAAGTCATTGCATGTGAAATCAACACCACCACATATTTTCGGTCAACATCAAGAACATAAAAGAACAAACACAAAACTAAAATCCAACATCAACCTAAAACAATCGCCTATTTAAAAGTCATTGCATGTGGAATTCCCAAAAATCGCAAAATCTAATATCAACTGAAAACCATCAAAGAATAAAAGCACAGAGTACCCGTGAAAGTCTCGGGCACATAAGCATTTGCAAAATAAAAAACCGTGACATTTATGCTAAGGTAGAGAATACTGAAACAGAGGCGGAGCAAATGATAAAAAATCACCGCACGAAAAGGATCCACCGCACAAAGGGTGTATCAAATGATCCAAACAAAGCTAGAGAACAGAAAGAGGAGAGGGAGATAAGAACTCACCGCAACAGTTAATCAAAGAAGCGAGAGAAAAAGAGGCGGCAATGGGGGGGAGTTAAGGGTAAGAATTGCAAGAGAGACATTCCTGTGAGGATCGCTGGAGAGAGGGATGTTAGGGCAAGTCTCACGAAAGAGAAAGAGACAACGGGGTAACACAAGAGTAGCCCCGTCACAACATAAAGAAGGAACGCAGGTCGCAGGGTCGAACCCGTTGCCACATTTCCTCCCAATTCATCCTGAGAAGTAGCTGTGCCGCACTTTCCAAACAATAGACCCAACATTCTGAATTCGCGTTGTGACGAATAGAGTTTTAAACGAGCCGAGCTTGAGCAAGCTCAGGCTTGGCTCGTGTTCGGCTCGTTCGAAATTGTTCCTGTTCAAAATCGGCTCGTGTTTGAAAGCGGCTCGTGAACAGTGTGTTTGTGTTTGGCTCGATTTAAATATTCATGTTCGTGTTCGGCTTATGTTCGGCTCGAAATTGGCTCATTAAAATTAAACTGAAAAAAATAGATGTAGAGTTCTGGATTCGAACCTGAACCAAATGTATGCAAAATAAGGCACATAACCACATTACCACACGAGCAGTTACGATTTAAGCCTATATATAAATATATAATGTATTTATATATATATATATATATATATATATATATATAATTTATTAGTAGTATTTCAAGCCAAAACGAGTCGAACACAAACGAACAAATCTTTGTTCATCTTGTTCGTGTTCGGCTCGTTTATTTAACGAACAAGCCGAACACGAGCTACTTAACGAGCCGAACACGAGCTTTTTTTGAAAGCCCTAGCGACAAATAATCGCCCCAAACTGGCACGAAGTTAACAATAACTAAGAGTTGAAATAATTAAAAGATAATGTGGATAGAGTTTTTATTTTATGATTAAATGATATTGAAATAAAGGAAGTGGTTGTTATATATATAAATATGAATTTGGTTTATACTCTCCGAATATAAAAAATCAGAAAACAATTCTTTGAGGACAAAATAAATAAAAAATGAAATGTCATGAGATTGATTAACTTTAAAAAGAACAAAAACCAATTAATGTGGCTTTAATTTATAAACGATTTGTAAAATTTCCTGACGGGGTTTGCTTTAGCTTCAAGGCAAAACTAACTGCTTTTGCAAGCTTATGTACTGTACAGAAAAACAACAGTAATAATAAAGTTAGCATATACATACATGCCAGCACAATCCTATTTATTTACACATATAACCTCCAAACTTTATTTTTATGCATTTATATCACTCATACTTTGTATATCACATTAAAGTTATCATAATAAGTTGGCATATAATGTAAATGCATAAGAATTGAGTGGTATGTATGCAAATGTTCTTTATTTATATTTGGCCTGATTTCTGTCACACTTTCCCAACTTTCTCCGTTTGGCATTCCCAAGCAAATGATGGCTATGAGATGAGAATCATTATAACGAAGCTCAAAGCCTATAATGTATAAATTAATTATGTGGGAATCTATCCCTCAAAGAATCAACTTTTGAACTCTGTTCAGAAATTAATACTTTATATGGTCCTTTGATATTTAATTAGGCTAATGGATGCCCTGCTTGCTTACTAGAGAGGATGAGGATGATACTGGCTAAAGAAAGAGACTCGAGCCTTTCATATTTTATTAACAGTGGTAAAAGGAAAGAAAGCTATAGCTGCTACAATGAGTATTACATTTATAGTTGTAGAGGAGATTATTCTAGAGAAGAAGTGGTCCCAACACCAGAGTTTGTTGTAGAGAAAAGTGGAGGAAGGATTTGTATTTCTGCAGGTTGTTATAGATTTGTTATTCCCCCTCAAGCTGACTATCAGGTGACGTGATAGCGAGCATGTGTAGAAGAGTGCTGATGTGGTAGGAGTGTATTCTGGAATGTTGGACGGGTTAAGGGTAGGTGCAGCAGGTGTGGAAGGATTTGGGGTGGTATGGATTTGTTGGGAGGTTGGAGTTAGAAGGCTCGATGAAATATATATGTGGGTGTAGAATGCGATGGTGAAGGAGGGTTGTGATAGGGAAAATTGATTCATGGAAGACTATATGTCGTGAGATTGTTGTTTGGTGGGTTCAAGGATTATAGCAATAGTAGCCTTTGTAATGGGGGGCATAAGCAATGAATATACATGGTGGGGATATGGGGCAAGTTTGTGTGGAGCTTGTGGTTTCCACAGAAAGTACAGGCAGCCAAAAGTGTGAAGGTGAGTGTATGTCGGTAGTTTGTGATGGAGGATTTCATATGGAGTTTTAAGTTTTGTTGTTGTTTTGGACGGTATGCAGTTTATAAGGCATGTGGGGGTGAGTAGTGCTAATGTCAGGAATTGATTGGGAAGCTTGGCGGTGAGTAGTGCTGCAGACCATAATTGATAGGAAAGCTTGGCAGTGCGTAGAATAGTTTGTATTTTCTTGATGAGGTGAGAATGCTTTCTTTCTGCTATCTCATTTTGTTGGGGAGGTGTAGGAACAGTTAAATTGCTTGATAATGTCATGAGAATTCAGTATGTTTGGAATATACGAGACATGTATTTTCCGCTGCCATCAGACCAAAATGTTTTGATGTTGATGTTGAACGGATTTTGAATGAATTTGTGAAACAAAATAAGTTTGCAAACATTGGAAACACCCAAGTAAATTTTGAGTGATTATTTATAGCCTTGTAGAGAAGGAGTGGGGGTTAGACCCCATACATCTGAGTGAAACTAATCAAAATACATGAGCACTCGGAAATAGAACTATTAAAATACTATTGATGACTCTTAGAAGAACTACATTCATGACAACAGAAAATAGAAACGGCACTAGCTTTAATGTTGGTTGTCTTAAGGATCTTGGTTGTAGTTGCATGATGTGGATGCCCAAAGCATCAATGCCAAAGGAGTGCTGATGGTAAAGATAAATGAGTTGCAGCAAGGGCAGCGATGGGATACAACCTGTTTTTGCTAGTACTTCTCGGGAGGAATTGGTTGGTGCTCCTGTCCTTGATAACAAACCCAGATGGAGTGAATAAGATATCCCAATTATTGCCGGAGACCAAATTTAGAGAGCAAATAAAAGATTATGGGTGAGGAACGGAATGTGAAAAGGCTTAGGTAAGTGGAGCTTATGGTGTGGTGTGGGTAGAATACCTGTCTGGTCCGGGTAATTGGAAGATTAGAGTCGTCGTCAATGATGACCAAATTTGAGCCACTGTAAGGTTGAGCTTGCTGAAGATGATAATAATTTGGGGTGACGAAGTGGGTGCTAGGTATGTAAATTCCCCTAAATAACAATTAATAATGAATTACCGAGTTAAATTAAGAGCATCTTTATGCAAATTTCCTCTTAGATTACAAACCCAATTTGTTAATTAGATATAAAACTTTGAATTGAAAATAGCGTTTTGTTATAAACCAAACCACTAATGAATTATAGGAAATTCACATACATACCATGGAATTCTTATGTATTTGCACATCTTACACCTAAACTTTGATATTTATTATAAATCTAATTGATGTGTGCTAGAAAATTTGCGGCGGAAGAGTAATGGATTATCGTCTTAGCTTTGCATGAGGGTTCAGCACACACTCAGATGAAAAGAAATCAGCCTGTGATGACACCAGAAGTTTTTACGTGGAAAACTCGTAGAGGGAAAAAACCACGGGGCTTGACCAAGTTATAAAAATTCACTATAAGTTGATGATTACAGAGGCCCATTGTCCCACAGACGGGAAATTGTTACTAGATTTTTCAAAGTACAACGTCGACTGACGGCGTCTGGTTAGTGGTGATCGACGACAGTTGATGACGGTCGACGGAGGTCAGCGACAATCAGCGGTGGTCGATGGCAGATGATGACGGTGGGCGGTGGTCGACGGAGGTCAGCGGTGATCGGTGGTGGCAGACGGTGGTCGACGGTGGTCTGCGATGGTAGGAATGATGTTGGACTTAAGCTCATTCTCAAAGCCTCAAGTTCTCTCTCAAGCCTCCTCCTCTCATGTGAGGGGTGGGTCTCTATTTATAGTTTTCTGGGTGCAATTAATACAAGAATATGAACCATTTTGATTGGACGGCTCGGAAAGCTTCCCGCAATAGAATGACGTTATATGGACATTTGAGTGTTTTACCGATGTCGGAATTGAGTAATTTTGGGCTCGTTGGATTTGTCTTGTCGAGACGCTCGATTCGACTATAAACTCGTTGAATTCGACATTCGTTTGATATTTCAAATATGTCCAGAAATTTTTCAAGAATGATTTAATCACTTGATATGGGTTTGATTTGACTCGGATTGGACTAACTTTGATATCATTAGGTCCATTTCATCGAGTCAGTCGGTTTAACGTTAAATTTGCTAAAATCGGAGCTCTGAATGACTTCTAACTGAAGTTTGAATGTTTTTTGCTCAAAAAATTGCCTCGAGATTCGTGTCATGACTTAGAAATTTGGGATGAATGGTGAAATTTTGTTGGTGGCGTATCACTAATGTATCAGTTTACATTGCCAATATTGCCTTTGCAGAGAATTCGACCAAGTTCTTTGTTTTTCGTATTATCAAAATTTCATTTTCAGCTTAATAACAATATTGAATTTAATAAAAATTATGAAAAAATTCAAACCATTTTATTTATTTATTTATATTTTCAAATATTTGATCTTTAAAAAAAAAAATCCTAAGTAGCTGAGAGAAATTTAGAAATTCGAACGGTAATATTGTATCCTTCAAATTAAGCAATAAAATTTTAAAATATTTACAAAAAAATTAGTAGACTGACTGTTTTTAATTAGTCATTAATTAGCTTTCATAAATTCAAATTTGTTTTTAAATTTTCTTGAGAAATATATTTATTTATTTCCTTATAAAACATGGCTCATTAAATTAAATTCATTCCGATCATTTTATTTATTTAATACATTACATTTTATTTTCATGCCATCATTTTAAACTGTTTTTCAAATCAATCTGCATCTAAGTTTGGACTAATATAATATATATGTATATATATATATATGTATATATCAATAAGTTTTTTTTAAGAGTCGTACAAAATTAATTATTAATAAAATAAAATGATATTTAGATTAATTAAAATATTTGTTCAAAGCTAAACGAGAATATTTTGGAATGAGAGAATATATTAAATTTTATAATGAAGAAAATTTTTATTATTTTCTTAAATCAGGATCGACAGGCCCAGCAGTTATTTATTTATTTTGAGCAAATTTATAATATATAGATGGGCCTTTAATTCAAACCCAATTACAGTCCAAACAACCAGCCATTAAATAAAAAATGCCAGCTTTTAATTTTAATTAAAATATTTGACGTATTAACATACATACCACTCAATTTATATATATTTGCATATCTAACATCTAGACCATACTTTTTTTTTATTTATACCACCTAAATTATTCGTATTGATGCGTTTTAGAAAATCTGCGACGGTAGAGTAACGAACTATTATCTTAGCGTTGTACGAGAATTCAAGACACACCCAAATAAAAGAGAAATAAACAGAAACAACTCCAGAATTTTTTTACCTAGAAAACCCGGAAAAGGAAAAACCACGGGGACTAGCCTGGTTGTGAAGATCCATTATTGTTTGATGATTATAGAAATTTGTTGTCCCACAGGCGAGAAATAGTAACTATATTTTTCAGATTACAACATTGACTGTTGGCGTCTGGTTTTTGGTAATTGATGACGGTTGGCGGTGGTTGACGACGGTCGGTGGTGATCAGGAGTGAGCGACGGAGGGCTGCGATGGTCGACGGTGGTCACATACGGTCGACGGTCGACGATTGACGATGACAAGGATGATGTGGGACTTAAGCTCCTTCTCAAAGCCTCAAGTTCTCTCTCCAGCCTCCTCCCTCATGTGAGGGGTGAGACTCTATTTATAATATTATGAGTGTAATTAATGCAAGAATATGATTGTGAGCGGAAGATTCAGAGAGCTTCCCTCGATTGGATGACGTTTGATGAACATTTATGTACCTTAACGATGTCGGAATTGAGCAATCTTGGGCTCGTTGGATTCGTTTTGTAGAGACGCTTGATTCGACTGTGAACTCGCTAGATTCAACATCCGTTTGACCTTCCAAATACCTCCGAAAATCCTGAAAGAGTGGCTTAATGATTTGATCTGAGCTTGGTCTAACTCGGATTGTACTAGTTTTTATATCATTGGGTCGGTCTCATCGAGCTGGTCAGTTTTACTATAAGTACTGAAATCGGAGCTCTGGATGCCTCTTAATTGAAGTTTGAATGTTCCTTGCTCAAAATGTTGCCTCGAAATTCATGTCTTGCCTCGAAATTCGTGATAGAGGATGAAAATTTGTTGCTGATGTATCGCATATAATATAAAAATATTCATACATAGTTATATATATTAAATATTTAAGAAATAAATAAATAACTATAGTCGAGATCATAGTTTAATTTACCAGAGAAAATATATATAGAGAGAGCTGGTATTGTCGCTTTTGTTATCCGATTGCAAATTAAGAAAATAAAAAAACTTGAGCGTTCCAGTTGTTTGTATATTTCAATGCTATTTTAATAAATATTAATTTAAATTTTAAATTAAAAAAAGTTAAATTGAATCGAATCATGTTATACTTCATATATTATAAATCATGCAAAATAAATAAATAGTTAATTATATATTTTCAAAGATTAACAAACATATACGTCCCTAGTAATCAATAAATATGGGATCATTGCTATAATATTCCAATTTACTCTATCAAAACTCATGTTATGCACTCTCTCTCTCTCTCTCTCTCTCTCTCTCTCTATTTCACTCGTTCGTCGTATACCCTATACATTGGGTGTGATTAACGGAGCGTATTTAGATTTAACACATCAATAGGCCCTATTGTACATCTCCATGGCATTGCATTGGTTCTATAAGATAAGGTCATAAAATTTCAACCGATACACTAATGGGATAGGATTGTGAGGCTATTAGGTCAAAGTAGACAATATCACGATGGGTGAGATCTTAGGTTGTCACAGTACACTCTCCCAAAATTATTTTTGCATGTGATGATAGTCAAAATAGTCCAAATCTATTTTGCCTGCGTATATAAAATCTTATTGAAGCTTGGTTCAATTAGTTCAATAAATATTTATTTCTTCCCTCCAAAGTAGCATATGAATTGATCAAATAAGTGTCACAGTCACAAAAAATATTATGATATAAGTCTAAATGAGCCCAAAAATAAATATTTGAAGTGTGGTGAAAAATTTTATAAGCACCAATATGTAAGCAGGACATAAAGACAAATTGGGTGATACCGCTCTCCTCAAATCATAACTAACAAGCTAAATATTATTTTACCCTTTCTTTAGAGATTTATGCTTCTCCTAGAATTAATGCATTTTCAAATATTTGTAAAGGTAATGGATAAAGTAAGCTTTGATTATTCCTTTGTACGTTTCACCTGCTGCATTTTTAGTAATTAGCCTTTAATTTCATAGTATCTGATGGCACCCCAACAATTAATACAATAATTCAGTCTCTCGACACAGTGTTGAAAAGCTTAATTTGTCCAAGTTACTCGTTCAGATTTTCATATTCAAATTTTATCCAAAATACTGTGGTTGTTAATGCAAGTGCAAGTATTCCTTTTCGTAATATAGGGCTCTAAGGAGTCTGGAATTTCGATCCCATAGGAAATAATGGAAAGCCAAAGTAGGAACATGTTTTATTTGTTCTTAGTTTGGAATTGGTTTTACCAAAATGTAAGGTTACTTTTCCATGCAGTGATAATAGTACAGTGTGGATGTGGAATAAAATGTGAAATCAGATAAAGTTTGTGACAAATAGAAACATAAATCCTCTTTACCCTCTTCCGAGCGTATAAAAAGGCTTGGTTAAAGTGACCTTAATTTTTTAAGTACCACTTTGAACCCAATGAAGTTTATCTCCCTCTTTATTTGCATCTCCCTATAGTGTACTTTTATTAATACTCTACAGTTCAACGGGATTTTCCCTAGTTATTCATATAGTATCTCTTCCGAGTTCTTATGGGTTCACAAAACATTTTAATAGATCCATTGGACAGATTGAAAAGTAAAATAAATGCAGAATAAAATCATCACAATTATAGAATAAAATTATTTCAACAAGCTATCCACATTCATGCACATCTACTACATCACCACAAGAAATTTACTCAGAAAGCATGGATAAAACAACACCAGAATGCATTGAAACAAAGAGATTCAACGCACAAATGTGTTTAAGAAAACTACAATCCCAAAACACAAATATACTTATCTTTCTCCCTCAATTTTCCTTGAGAATGCTTCACCCAAGCCAGTGCTCTTCTCCTGCAACTCTTTACACACCAGCACTTACAAATAATACAACTCACCCTCCTAGACTTGTTGAGAATAAGCCGAGGACACTTACAAATACAAGAGGAAAATCCCTCCAAAACTCTCTAACACTCCCTAGAAATAACCACACACACACACACCCTTTCTTACTTCTCTTCCTCCTCCCTTAATGAACTATTAATTTCTCTTCCTAATCCTCTTCAAACTACTCTTTAAACTACCTGGAAACCGCTCTGAACCGTCTCAAAATCGTTCAGAATTCAGTACTAACGCGTAGGAGCCACATTTATCTGGAATCATGGCCCTGACCTTCAAATTGGGGCCTTGGCGCTCAGCAATTGGCGCCCTGGTGCCAATCTCTTGGGTTCCAGGCTTGGCTAGTGCCTAGGCACCCAGAACTTGGAGTCTTGGCCCCAGCCGTAATAAACTATTTTTTGCTTCAAATTTTCTCATTTTGCTCCATGTTTCTTTCACATTTTTCTACTCCTAATACCAATTATACCTGCAATAAAAACATAAAAACACATCTTTTTAAAGTGCAGTCTCGTTAAAAAAGATGTGCAAAACATAAAGAAATTCATGCAATCTTTTCACACACCAATATCGAAGCTAGCTCTCTAATCTAAGTGGCAAAAAGCTTTTGGGCCGCTAGTTTCTTTGCTGCAGATGAGCTTCTTAGTCTGCTAAAGCAAGGCTTCATTGCAGGATCCTTCTAGTAGGTAGTAGTTGTCAGTCGGTTTTCTACTCCTTCTAAGGTGTTATTTGCTCTCTTAAAAGTTAATTTTTTCCAAAATAGACTACCCATTCTTCTTGGTATGGCTAAAATTGAAGCATCTGAGTCACAATTTACTCATGCAAACTCCTTACAAATCTCACATATACCTCCAACTCTTAAATTTCTTATGATTAGTATGTAGACTCTCTCCTTAAATACCTTATTTACATAATTACCCACTTTGGAAAGCTCAAATTAACAAATTTTCTGCTAATGGGTTTCTTAGATTTCTTAATGGTAAAACCCCACTTCTTTCTTTTTTCAACAATAAACCCCCCACACTTAATCTGCATTACACTAATTGGTCACTTATAGAACAAAACCTTGCAGGCCTTTATTCCATAATTTCTCCAACAATTTTTTCTTGCGTCCTCAACCTCACTACAACCGCTGATGTATGTTTTACTCTATGAAGAGATTACGAACTACTAATCGATCTAGACTCATACAACTAAAGAATGAGATGCATTGGTTGAATATGAACTCTCAGTATATGACCCAATACATATCTAATGTGAAAGATTTAGCAGATAACATCATAGTTGCAGAGGGTTATCTTGATAAAGAAGGCATCATACTTTGCACTTTCAATGGATTTTCAGCTCAATACCAGACATTCTAGACATCAATTCAAACTCAAATCCATCCTATAGAGTAAGAGGTTTTTTATTTCATTTTAAGTGGTGAACATATTAATTCAACCACAAATAATCTGAAGCTTGCTTCTATTCCAAATGCTCTGGTGGCACTTTAGGCATCCGAGCCACCCTTCAAAATCTTCATGAAAAACTATGGTCGAAGCTCAGTCTAACAGAGGAAGATGCAACGCCAACCTGCCCTCAGTAACATGTTAGATTCACAAAAAACTTGTTCATTCGGCTATCGTGCGTTGCCATATAACAAAATTGAGCTACAAACCTTCTCCAAATCAGGTTCTATAAACCTCCCGCTTGTGAGACAAGGGGTCTTTGTAATCATCAAATTATTGTGGATATTTATAATTAGGTTAGACCCATGGTTTTTTCCCTTCATGAGTTTTTCAAGTACGAACTTCTAGTGTCTCTACTTATAAAAATCCACTATAACATAATTGGTCCAATTTTAGTCAAGTCAAGCTCCGATCAAGACATTAAACCACCTTTGGAAGCTTTTCAGGTTTATTTGGAAGGTCAAACGAATGTCAAATCTAGAGAACCTATAGTCGAATTCAGGTCTCAACAAAATAAATCCAACGAGCCCAATATCACTCAATTATGACATCATTAAGACACTTAAATATCAATCAAACATCATTTGATCAAAGGAAGCTCTTTGGACCATTCGATCAAAGTTGTTCATGTTCCAGCTTTAATTGCACCCAAAACTCTATAAATAGAGTCTCACCCCTTTCATGAGAAGAGCTTAAAGTATGAGGAGCGAGCTTGAGGCTTGAAGAGGAGCTTGAAACTTCGAGAAGAAGATGGAGTTCACCATCACTCCTGTCGTCGTCGACCATCGCCGACCATCACCTGCTAGTCGCCTATTACTATTGGTCACCGTCTATTCCTTGCAACAATTTCATCTACATCTCAATGATATAATTTAGAAGGATTTGTAATCATTTGTCATTTGTGGGACAAGAGGACTCTATAAGCATCAACTTACAGTGTATTTTATAACTAGGTCAAGCCCCGTATTTTTTTTTTCTTTCTGGGTTTTCCACATAAAAGAATGTTTTGTGTATCGCTTGATAAAAAAAACTATAACAAAATTAGTCCAATTCGAGTCAAATCAAGCCCCGGTCAAGACATTAAACAATTTTTAGAAGCTTTTTTGGGGTATATTTGGAAGACCAAATGGATGTAGAATCTAGAGAGCTTAAAGTCAAATCGAGCGTCTCAATAAAACGAATCCAACAAGCTCGAGATCACTCAATTTTAACATCATTAAGACAATCGAATATTCATCAAACACTGTCTAATTAAAAGAAGCTCTTTAGACTATCTGATCAAAGTGGTTCATATTACAACATTAATTGCACCCAAAACTCTATAAATAGAGCTCCACCCCACTAAGAGGAGAGCATGAAGTCTAAGGAAGGAGCTTGAGGATTGAAGTGGAGCTTGAAGCTTTGAGAAAAAGTTGAATTCCAGGATCACTTCTATCATCATTGACCACCACCATCCAAAATTGACCACCACATGACACCGCCGACCATCGTCGACCACCACAAGCTACCGCCGACCATCATCGACCAACACCTGAAAGCCACCATCGATCACTATTGGTCACCAGACATTACTTGGAACAAGTTCATCTACATGTCAACATTGTTATTCAAAAGACTTTGTAACACTTTCCCGCATGTGGGATAAGGGGTCTTTGTAATAGTCGTACTAACATTCATGAAGATTCATCACATACACAAATAAAATAAAATAACAAATAAATACACCAAAATTTATTACGTGGAAAACCCAGAAAGAGACAAAATATAATCTATTACCCTACTGCCTCAAATCTTATATCAGGCATCAGTTTGGTGTCATTAGTGGGAGGCGGGGTACCGTTTGCACTATTTCAACTCTGAGACGTCAAACCCCTACTTTTTTCTCAATGTACATCATTCAACTGACGAAGGAACTTCTTTTGCTTCTTGAAGATCATCTCTGGAACGGGGGTGGGGGGGGGGGGGGGGGGGGGAACCTTCACTATAGTCTCAAAAGGTCGTTCACATTAACGTCATGGGCACCACTATGGTAGGGTAATTATCTCACATTTCATTCAGACAATAAAGCTTTGAAAATCACTCCAAGACTAGGGGCAATCTTCATCGCAGAGAATGATTCCTTGATGCCTTCTGACCGTATTAAAGTTCTTCTTCAACCAGATCAAGAAGCTGATCTTTCAAAGGCTTTGATACATTGGATGTTTTACATGCTCGCATGGAAAATGCCTCCGCTGAGGGCAAAAAGATTCAAAAGTAGCAACTAATGAGTTGTCAAATATTATTTTTTAGTATGGTTGTAACCACATTTACAAGAAAAACATACGGTCGATTGCGACCTACACCCTTGTCTTAAGAAATGCAGAGCATCTCTAACGCCTCATTCTAAGCTTAATGGATCTTAGTGAGACTCAATTTGACCTCTTCCATTACAGGCTATAGTCATTAAGCGAAAGCTTCGATATGTAAACTTGTATATGTCAAAAACCTCAGAAGGCTACAAGCTTCAAAAGATACAAGTACATCAAAGACCTCAGAAGGCTACAAGCCTCATGAGGCACAATTATATCAAATAACTTAGAAGGCTATGAGCCTCAGAAGGCATCGACACATTTCAAGCTCCTAGAAGGCATAAACCTAAGAAGGTATAAGCTTTAGAGGATATATACCTAAAGGGACACAAGCTTCAGAAGGCATGGGCCTCAAAAGGTGTGAGATATTTTTTTAAAAGAGCATGTGCTAACTTTAATTACAAACGCTCACATGATTGAGAAGCCACAAAAACCTAAGAAACAACTTCAAAGATGTATAAGAAAGTATGTTATCATCATCTATAAATGTCACATCAGGGAATTGAAAGGCTACAAAAACCAACATATATTTGTACAAGGGTTACAACAACTCAGCTCATCTTTTAGTAGAGACGACATTGCCTCTTTGAAATTCCAATACTTTTGCTGATCTTCAGGGGGGTCTCCATATATCACCACCACAGAAGCACAAAAATCCCCCACTTCAAAGCACAACAAGAAAACTCTAACATTTCATCATCTCCACCAGAATGTGCATTAGCAATAAGTAAGCAAATCCCAAGTCAGCCACTAGACAGGGATGGGGATAACTTTCTTTATTCAATAACACAAAAGAGTATCTTGTTGATTGTCTGTCATGTAGGAAGGGGACGACTTTCTCCTGCAACATAACAAAAAAAAAAGATCACGTTGCTCGCCTGTTGCGCTGTGAAGACGTCTTTCTCCTGCAACACAACGTGAAAGAAGATCACGTTACTCGCTTACTATGTTGGATGGGGATGACTTCCTCTTATCGTGCAACTCAAACTAAGATCTTATTGATTGTCTACTACACATGACGGTGAGCACTTTCTTTTGCATCGCAACGCAAAAAAAGATCCCGTTGCTTGCCTGTTACACAAGAAGGGGACGACTTTCTTCTATAGCACTATGCGAAAGAAGAACTTATTGTTGTCTGCTACACAGGACTGAGATGATTTTCTCCTGCAATGCAACATGAAAGCAGATCTTGCTGATTGACTATTAAGCTAGATGGAGACGACTTTCTTTTGCAACAAAATGTGAAAGAAGATCCTGTGACGCATAACAAAGATGAATTTCTCTTGCAATGCAATATGAAAGAAGATCTTGTTGCTCATTTGTTACGCTGGACAAGGACGACATTCTTCTACAGAGCAACATGAAAGAGGATCTCGTTGCTCTTCTGCTATACAAAACGGGAACCACTTTCTTCTGCAATGCAAATTGAAGAAGATCTTATTGCTCGTGTGCTACGCAGGACAGGGAAGACTTCTTTTACAATACAATGTGAAAGAAGATTTTGTTGATCATCTGCCATGCAAGGCGTGGAGTACTTTCTTTTATAACGCAATGCGACAAAAAATTTTGTTGCTCGTTTGCTACGCAGGACGAGGATAACTTTCTCCCATAGCGCAACACGAAAGAAGTTATGCAACACAAAAGAAGATTTGCAATGTAGAAGAAGATCTCGTTGCTCACCTATAACGCAGGACGAAGATGACTTTCTCTAGCATCACAATATGAAAGAATATCTCATTGCCCGTCAACTACAAACGATGAAATTGACTTTCTCTTGCAATGCAATGCGAAAAAATATCCTATTTGTCGTCTGCTATGCATGACATAAATGACTTTCTTCTGCATCATAACATGAAAAAGCATCTTGTTGATCGCTTGCTGCACAAGAAAGAGATGACTTTCTTTTGCTTCGCAACACGAAAGGGGATCCCTATTAGCATCAGTTCTTGATGTCACATAAGCAGATGTCTATTTTAGGATAAAGAGCTATGCTTAGTTTCGTGTTATTCAAGACATCCTACCAAAACTCCTGGTACGTGCCACAAGCATGAAAACAGGACCAACACAAATTTGGCCCTACCGAGAAAATTCACTGTGAGATGGTACTGACTCTAACTTCGAGCGTGTTTTACGTCCATTTTGATGTTGAGAGACCTAACTTCATCGAGTCAGAGTCTTTTGAGGCCAAGAGTAGTTATTGAAATCTCTCGCACACATTTTGGAAAAATTCGGGTACGATCAACTTTTACCCCCACGGGGTTTCGGGACGCCTATCGAGACCCCAGCTTGAAACACCTCAAATGTTCACTTTTGACAAACGGGGTTGCATTCTAGTAATGCACTACTTTCAGTGATTTTTGGATCAGCAAGGACTTTCCTACGGTCATTCGAGCAAAAATTAGGATTTAGGACACCCTGCTTGCGTATGGTTTGGAATGTCCATTGACGAAAAACAACACTCATCATCACCTTTTAATTGTCAAATTCATCTCACACATGAACTTTTCTCTTTAACTATCTCACATTTAAATTTTCATAACTACAAACATCATATGAAAATTAACACTCATTATCATCTTTTAATAGTTAAACATATCTTTTCCAACATAGTCAAAGGCTTATGTGTGTAAAAATAAAAGTTTAGGTGTGCGATAGATAAATCCACAAAAAATTGATGCTATGTATGTAATTTTCCTTTTTTTTTAAATAAATTTCATGAACCCCAACCTTATATTTTTTAAAAGAAATTGGAGACCACCTTTAATTTTACTTGAGAGAAGGTAGCCACCCATCCTGCATAACCAGAACACCCCTAACTTGGGCAAAATTTCATATTTTCTCAATTAATTTTGAAGTTTGAAATTTGCCCAACTTGGAATGGGAGCCTCTGTTCATATTGATTCGCTTTTTTAATTTTCTTGCTAAAGTACACTTGCCAAGAAAAGCAAAATGACAAGGACTAAATATACTCCTATTTTGAAAATTTTTAAATTAAATTCAAAAAAAACGGAAATTGCAAAAGCACTGCCACTGCACTTTAAATGCGTTATTTATGTAATGATTTGCTCCACCTTTTCCTTTTCTTTTTTTTAAATAAAAATCTTCAATTTTACTCTATGGCAAGCTCCCATTTTTTTTTAAGCCGTTGCCAGCCATGGTATCTTTACATTAAATTCGCAGCACAAGGAAAACACTTTTTATGAGGTTCGCTGTCCTACGAGCATATCCGGCTATAAATCGCCGAAATACCCTCGCTTTCCTGCAAATTTTCCATTGGTAATTGAAGCAAGCTATTGGGGCAGAAGTGTATTTCCTCCGAGCAGAGGAACCCGCTCTTTCTTTGTAATTGTCTTCCTGTTGGGAAAGCAGGGGAGCACAGATTGAGGGGATACAGCAGGTGGAAACAGAAAGGAGGTGTTTTTTTTTCCGGCGGGCCGTCGGGAAGAAAACGTTGGAAAATCTTTGGAAGAGAGAGAGAGATTGAAGGGAAGAAAAGGAGTGAAACTGCTTCAGTGTCTTCCATTGTTTTTGGAAGTAGTATTTATGAATGGAAGGTAGAGAGAGTGTGGTGTTTTTTGGGTCTGAGGGGTTCGGTGGAGTAAAAAACACACCTTCTTTAACCCCTTCTCCTGTTTCTTCTCCATCGCCGCCTCCTTCGCTGCCGCACGCCGGAGGTATAGCCGGAGTTGGTGGTGAAGCTGGAAGCTTTATAGGACATGTAGGTGGAGGAAGCAGCGGAGGTGCTGCGGTAGCTGCCGCAGGGGGCCCCGCGGGGGGCCGCAGCGGCCGCTGCGGCGGCAAGTCGTGTGGATGGGATGGCGATGGGGATGGGGATGGGGATGGGTTTAGGAATGGGAAGCATCGGGAGTAGCTTTAGCGGCGGTTCGGAGGAACTTATGAAAAAGAAGAGAGGGAGACCAAAGAAGTTGGGGCCGGAAAGCATGGAGCTTGCTCTGACGGCGAGGTCCTCTTCGCCATTTTCCTCCGGCTCCAAGTTCTCCGCCAAAGGGCCTAGAGGGCGGCCACGGGGCACCGGTAGATGCCAGCTCCTCGCAGCTCTCGGTACCCTTTACTTTTATCTATGTTTCCCTTTATCTCCCCCTTCACTATTTTTGTTTCTCATAAACTGAAATACTGAGATCAGTGGTTTGGTTGAAGTGAAGTGTCAATGTTTGGCTACAGTATACAACATGAGACTGACTTTATTTCTATGGGGCCTCCTTCCTTATTTTGTTTTATTCTTCAAAGACTGCTTTTTTTTGGTTGGTTTCTCAGGTTTGAAGTCAGTATTTGGTGGTTGACCATTACATTCTTTGGAATCTCTGTATTGTCATCTTGTCCACATAAAAAAAATTATTACTTTACCATAATGGATAATCATGATATGCTTATTTCTTCTGCTTGGTGAAACGAAGTATTTACATCTGATTTCTTTGTTTTGTATTAGGGGAATGGTTTCAGTTATCTGCGGGAGGGAGTTTCACTCCTCATGTTGTGTCTATTGCCGCGGGGGAGGTAATTAGTTGGTTAATACGTTTCATTTATTTTACTTTGTTGGTTTTCTAAGTTTTATAATGTTATTAATATAGGACGTCGCAGCTCGGATTCTTTCTTTCTCGCAGAAGGGGCCGAGAGCTGTGTGCATTTTATCTGCAAATGGAGCTATTTCAAATGTTACCTTACGACAGCCTGGTTCTTCTGGGGGTACCTTGACATTTGAGGCATGACCTATATGCATTTTTTGGCTCCTCTCCCTTTGTTATGATTCTGTTTTAGTTTGTTCTAGTTTTATGTATATGCTCTTTTTTTATTTTAAAGGGTAGGGTGGTTATATAGAGTGGGAGAGATTGATTCGTCGCTAATCTTTATAGCTCCAACTCTTATGAAAGGAGGTAGGTAGGGAGGCAGAGAGCTATTGAATACTATCTTTTTTATCTCCAATCTATCAGTTGTGATGTCAATGTATGTGTTTGTGTGTGTGTGTGTGTGAGAGAGAGAGAGAGAGAGACAGAGAGAGAGAGAGAGGAATCTAAGGATTAGAATTTTTCACCCCACTAATATGAGGTTTTGGTTAGGGTGATCGTTTAGATTGAGTGGGAGTGAGAGAGAAGCAATCATCAGTTATATATCGAGCAACCCCCTTTCTAAATACAATCATAAAGTTGAACATTTAGAATTACAATTTATTTTTTACGGGAGTTTCTTTTATTGGGATGATACTGAGATGATAGACAAATTTTGGTATCCTCCTACTTATTAGGATCAATTTTATATGTTTGAGGGTCCAAATCAAAATCCCTTTGTATCCCAATTTCTATATGAGACACAATTTTAGATTAATTTCGTCTAGGGATTACTAAAGAAATGTGATATTTTGTGACTAAAGTGGCCTCATATAAAATTACCAAAATAATCCCCATTAATTGTTGGGGGGAAGGGGGGCATTTAAGTCCAAGAGCCGAAATGATCCCTTCATTAAAAATAATCAAAATTGAAATCGTATTTAATAGATGTCATAGAAAATGAGGGTATTTTTGGAATATACGTCATAAAATTTTTATAAAACTAACATATGGTTTTAAGTTTATTTTGTTTTGCCAAAAAAGAATCATCAATAATAATTTCCTACACTTATAATTTTAATACGTATTATTTATAATTTTAAGATGTGTTAATTTCAAAGATCTAAAAATGAAGAGATATTGAAAATATTGCTGATATATTATATAATTACTTGAAAAATTTTAAGATATAAATTTCTAAATGCCCATAATTTTCATGCAATTTATTTTAATGTTAATTAAAATTACTTTTAATTGCGAGATCATTTTGTCTCTTATTTTAAAAGTCCAAAGGCTAACTTGGTCATTTTATATCATGTTGGAGTAAGATGGTCCCATTATAAATAATAGGGTGACAATTTTGGTTCTTTTCTTCTCAAGGATGTAATCTTTTTTTAAGGCTTTGATATTTTACTTAAAATTTACTTACATAATTTTATATTATATGTTATTAATAATTTTTTTATTGTTTTTTATTTTACTTTGTTATTTCCATATCACTTTGGCTTATATAATAATTATTAATATTTTTAAAAAATAGTATTTATATTTTTATTTAATTTTGTTTCCTTAATATTTTTATTTTTTAATGTTCACAAAGCTTTCTTAGGTTTAATAAATCCAAAAATTTCATTTACCACATGAATTGTTGTTCGGGTATGTGCATAAGCCAATTATGGTTGTTGGATTGAAATCATAGGGTTGGAAATCACTTGTTTATGATTTGATTTAATTGCGTCATTATTAAATGAATTGGCATCCCATTGCTGGTGTAGCATTTAAAGCTTCTTCACATGTGGCTTTAGCAGAGGGAAATAACATGCACGTGTAGGGCTGCAATTCAGGCTAGCCGAGCCGAATATATCATAGTTTTTACTTGACTTGATACAATCATAAGTTCATGTTAGGCTTAAGTATGCGTCGAGCTTTCACATCTTGTTTAAGCTTGACTTGTTTATAATTTTCAATGTTTGAACTTGATTTGTGCTTAATTTGTTTATGACAATTGAACAGGTATTTAAACGAGCTAAAACTTTGAACGAGTATCTAGATATTCATATAAAAATATAAATTTTACAAATCTAAATAAATAAACAATTAAATAAATTATATAACTTGTATATAATATAAACAAATAAAAAAACTACCTCGCATATAATCATCTAGTGTCTATAATAGATATATTCTCACAAAAATAAACTCTATATAGAGAAAAATATTGAAACAAGAGCAAAAAAAAAAAAATTTACAAATCTAAATAAATAAACAATTAAATAAATTATATAACTTGTATATAATATAAACAAATAAACTAACTCGCATATTATCATCTAGTGTCTATAATAGATATATTCTCACAAAAATAAACTCTATATAGAGAAAAATATTGAAACAAGAGCAAAAAAAAAAAAAGAACTAGTATTACAAAGTAACTCATAATGTGAAATTATTTATCAATTATTGAAATAATTGAGGAAAGTCAGAGGCAGTCAGATCCAAAATAATAAAATAGAATAAATAAAAGTGATGTTCACTTTTAGAATTCAATCTTGTTAATTCTCAAATATTTAATAATTAAAAATAAAATAAATATATAATTAAGAATTAATCTAAAAATATTATTGATATAATAATATATTACTATTAAATCTATAAACAAATAAATCCTAGAAATCAAGTTTTATTTAAATAATATATCATATATGATACGACTATATTCGAGCTTCATATCGAGTATTTAAACAGTTACTTGTTGAACAACAAATGAGTTTATTCGTGAACATAAATGAATAAGTTTGACTATGTTCATGTTTAGTTCATGCAAGAATGGAGCTTTAAAAAATTTGCTTAAGCTTGTTTATTTACTGATTTGAAAGAACATGATCGAGTCTTACTCTAGTCGAGTTCAATTTTTTCATCTAGTGCATTGGTTCATTTGCAGCCCTATGCACGTGTAGGGTCGTTTGATCTAAAGAGAAAATGACCATGATTAAAATCTAGGTTGATTTCTTAAGTCGGAATTTAATGAATTTATCAAATCAACATCATTGATCTCATCTAATCAAATCAACTATTGATTTGATCATCTACTCATGTCAAAACATTGAATCTATAGATTTTTTTAAGATGGTTAACTCACTCCATATAGAGCAAATTACACCATCTAAATTGATCGGTGGAATGAGATCCATCGATTGCTATCCCAGCCTCATATAGTTATGGTATGCACACTATGATTCAACTACAATAGATTGGATTTAACTATTGTTGATGTATTTTGGGTCCTAAGGTCTAGGAGAGATGTTCTAAGTATGCAAAAGGATGATTTTTTTGGTTCAGGGATGACTAATTTTACTGTAGTAATTGCAAAAAGTTCTTAGATTATTTGGATTTACAGAAAGGAATGGTGTAAATGTACTCATAAGTCATAGATAAAATTAATATTGTTAGTTTTGGATAAAAAATATTGGACTTGAGGTTATGTAAACATGTCATGCATAATAAATTTATCATCTTTTGTGGCAAGCACTTATAAGGCAAAATAAATAATATTAATTTTGATGAATTCGGTAGAAGAATGGTTAGACCTATGGTAACTTACAATGAGTCATTGTTATATATTTCTACGAAGTAATTTATAGGTTCTGAGCAAGCTATGGATAGTTATGAGTTTCTTCAGAATCACTTTGGCTAATTTGCTTATTGAGTTCTTTGCATTGTGATTTTCTCACATGCTATTTTTCTTAGCATAATCATTGGCCACTTTTAGGGATTTAATTTGGTGTTGTATAATGTGCTTTGGATATCGTATAATATTGCTTTATTTGAGTAATCTTTATATTGCAGGGACGTTTTGAGATATTATCGCTCTCTGGATCATTCACAATTACCGACTTTGACGGTGTAAGAAGTAGAACTGGTGGAATAAGCATCTCCCTTGCAGGCCCAGACGGGCGTGTAATTGGAGGAGGCGTTGCGGGGTTATTACTTGCTGCCAGTCCGATTCAGGTAACACAGAAAGCTTGCTGATTTACTCTTGACTTGCAAATTCAACTCATTGATTGTTGTTATCTGGTTTTACATGATTATAACCCAAGCTTATTGCCCCTTTTCTAAGTGTGTATCTCACTAGCATAAGGATGGTTGTGTTTGGTTCAGGGATGGCTAATTTCACCGTAATGATTGCTTGGCTGTGGCTGCCTTTTGTTTAAAGTTTTTTTAGGTAGAAGCATCCAAAGTCTTTGTAAAGTAACAACAACCTCATCATTTATTATTAGCCTAGAAAAATTTATGAACACTTTATACATTAAGGATGTGTTTTTTGCCCAAAGGAACCTCGGCTGATGTTAAGTAACAATTATTAGAAAAGTAGGGACTGAGTGCAAAAAGCTTCAATTTTATTGTTTGAGTGTGCGCTGGATCTTCGTTCAAATTATCTTTTTTCCCCTTCTTTTACTATTATTGCTAGGTTCTTCATCTTCTCTGGGCTTCAAATATCGTGTTTCTCTAATAGTATCACCATTTTCTTTTATTTTTTGTTGATTTCTTCTTTGCATGGTCATTGCACAGCTTCTGATTGAGCTCTGCAATCCAATTTAAACCTGAATAAGATATTCTTCCAATTCTATAGCTACTCATAAGGCCATAAACATCACAAAAATCGAAACCTCCAGATTTCATATTTTTGCTACTTTACCAGGTTGTGGTTGGAAGCTTCTTACCAAATGCTTTCAAGGAGCACAAACGAAAGCTCAACCAGGATTCTTCGCCGTTCCCATCTATTCTACCTTCTTCCTGCACCGCAGATGTAGCGCCGCTATCACATGCCACTGAGGAATGTGAGGACAAAAAGTCAACAATTCAAGATCCGACGAGTGGTGGTACGCATAGCAATGTGATCAACATCACCGATCTAAATCCGCCGTCTTTCCGATCTGTTCATTGGCAAGGCATGCAGCCCTCATCGGAGCAAAAGTCATCTCCAGATATTAACGTATGTTTACGTGAGTAGGACATTTATGTCACAACCCATTCAGGGGCTTGAAATTTTCAAGACGAGACAAATAGTCAACGGTAAACATTTAAATTTAATTACTAATTCTAAATCCAATCATAAAAAAAGAGCCATAAAATGTTAAAAAGAAAAAAAATAACATTGATATCATTTTAAGTTTTTTATGGTTCTTTCTTTATTATTTGATTTTAAATTTAAATTTGGATTTTTACCGTCCGATCGTTTGTTCCCGTTTTAGAAAATTCAAGCTCTGGATTGGCTCTTGATAATTTCAAACTCAAATTTTTTTCTGCTGCTCCTAACATTTAGTTATTGAGCTCACAATTTGGTAGGATCATCACTGTCCCTATGTGATTAAGAAGCTTATTGAGTTCTGGTGTTGTTCTAGCATTTCTAATTTGGTCTCTTTCTGCTACTGAAATCTTCAAAGCTTCACTTCTTGGTGTTGTTGTTCATGAATATTTGCAAATTCTGAAGATTGCCATTCTTTATTTCATTTTATTGTGAGAAAAGTTTAATTGTTTGCATTTGGGTGTGTGCTGGTTGAAATTATTAATGTTTTCTTAATAAATTGTAAACTATCTTTCCTACAATTGGCATCAAGACAGTGATGATAAGAAATAGATGATATACAACATGATTTTTTGGGGGAGAATGAGTCATTGGATGGAGAATTTCCTCACATTTTTGCTAAGTTGATAGCAACAGAATAACCAGAGGACTGATGATCCATCAGACATTTTGGTTCATGTTGTTGAGAAGATCAAATGAAAACAATGAGTTTATTTTAATGTGAAACTGTTGCTTATAATTGAAGGAAAAAACATATCATTCTAGTTTCTAATCTTGTAGTTTGCTGTCTCATGAGATTTCATTCTTGTAAATGACATCCAATTGATTCTTCTTCTTTTTTTCACACACCCGAATGCATGCGCCCGCATGCATGCACTTCGCAAATGCAAGGTTTTGAATGTAATTCCTCTTCGTTGAAAAACAAAGCTCTCAATTATCATGCAAATGACGTCAAATTGTTACTTCGAACTATTGTGCAGTCATAAGAAAGAAAAGAAAAAGAAAAAGAAGTGGGGGATTACTAAATTTTTTTGAAAATTTTATGAATGAATAAAATAAAAAGTTGGGGAGTTTAGGTATGTAGATCGCAATTCTTATGTATTTATATATATCACGCCTAAATTTTCAAATTTACATGTGTAGAATTTTAGTGTTTTAAACCTATGTATGAAATGTGCATTTTATTTTTAAAAAGTTATAATAGCATTATTTTTTAAGGTTTAGATGTGAGACAGGTAAATACGTACGAGTATAAGGATATATGTAAATACATGGGATTTTTTGCAAGTTGATAATTTATATTACTTTTTTCGATGGTAGATGCGTTGGTGCATTGTAAAGTTGCTTGTTTTGGTGAGAAGAATAATGCAATTGGATTGATCTTGGTGATGATAATGAGCAACCACATATTATCATCCTTCTAGATGAAAAGTATACATTAGTTCTTTATTTTTAAAAACATTCAAAACATCAGTTTTTGAATTAAAAATATTTTAATTTCCTTAACAAAGAAAAATTAAAAAAAATGATACTTAATGACTATAAGGGTCTGTTTGGTGCAGTTGTAGTTTAGTGAATAATCTGCTGATAAGCTATGTGCGGTGACTATTACAAATTTTTATTTTTTTGGAAAAGCTGCCAGAAATCACCTATCTAGGTTCAGCGTTTTCAAAACGCGTAAGCTGTCAAAACGTAGTTTACCCAAATAGGCCAAGTGTATTTTCAAAATGCCACCGCACCAAATAAGCTGCCCCAAACGGAGTGTAAATGAGTGGAAACATAGTTTTTATAGATTTTAAGGTGTCATTCTCTCGTCCAAAATTTTATTCAAATATTTCTCATATTTATTTAACAGTTGCTGCATTAAATTTCATTCACATCAGTTCAAAGAGCAATTAACTGATCCCACTCTTAGGTTGGTCATCTTGAAGCTCATAAAATGGAATTGGCCAACAATTTGTTTGAATAATATTTTTTTATGATAAAAAAACAAAGGAATGATTACATACATAGCACCCAAAACATTAATGTTTGTAAAATGTAACACCAATGTGATATTTTTGTACTATCTAATTGCTGTATTTGCACGTGTCTTGATCAAACAATTGCGAATTTGATGAAAACTAAGAAAATATGGGTTTAAAATATTATTTGAGTGAAATTGTGTGATATTTATAAATATAACGTTATCTTTCATGTAATATTAAAAGTATTGAAAAATAGTTTGAACCAAATGTCATTTCTCAAAAACTTTTATGGCAACTCTCCATCATAGTGCGAATAGGATCGTTGATTGGTGATTGGGCATTTTCATTGCACAATTTCATGTTGGAGGCTCATCAACCAAGTGTCTTTGTGATATGTCCCAAGATGCTGGCTTAATCAGGCATAAATCTCGAAGCACATTGGGACCAAGAACCCGGATCTTTGATTGCCTACACTCAAATTCAAATGAAGTATATGGATAAATCGAACTGGCTAACTTTAAATATAGTTTGATCTGAGTCCAATTGAGCCTAGATCAAACACTTAAAAGATCAAAAAAGAAGGGTTGAAATATATTTTGGACGACCAAATGATCTCAAATATGAAAAAATATATAATTAAATAGTGCAAATCGACGAAATGAGTTTAACAAGCTCAAGTTGTTTTAATTCGGACATCATTATGGAATTAAATACTCACAATACATTATCCAATCGAAGAGATCACTCTAAGGGGCGTTAGAGGTTCCAATTCAGGCAGTATTTAGAGATAATGACACTCACCTAATCAATAAATAATCCTCACTCTCTACATGAAAGCGACACCTTTACCTTTGAGAGAAAGCTAAAATAGTTCCAAGCTCTCGAGGGTTTTGAGCTCCACCGCCGCCGCCGCCATCGTCGTTGTCTCGGCACCACCATCGCTGCTAGACCACTACTACCCGACCACCACAGTTACTGTCGCC
Source organism: Phalaenopsis equestris (assembly GCF_001263595.1). Lineage (NCBI taxonomy): Eukaryota > Viridiplantae > Streptophyta > Magnoliopsida > Asparagales > Orchidaceae > Phalaenopsis > Phalaenopsis equestris. The sequence goes on along the minus strand of NW_018164739.1, from coordinate 2,318,084 downwards.
AAACCTCAGCTGCACGCCCATCATCGTCGTCGCCCATCACACCTGTCCGACCAAAATGACCATCGAATCGTCGTTGTCTGACCACCACATTAGTCATCATCGACCACCGTAGCTAAACCATCATCGTCGTTACCTTCATCTAATCGTTGCCATCACGAAAGCACTGTCGTCTAATTGATACTGACCCTAGACCACCATTGCTAGACCAACACTGTGGCATCCAAACCATCGCCATCGTTAGACTATCATTACCTAACAATCAATGTCGCCACTGGCGTCTAGCCGCCACTGCCTCTTAACCACTTTCTTCTGACCCCAACCACAACTAGACTACTGTTACCTGACCACCACCATCTAATTGTTGCATTCACATAAATTTTGTGTGATAGGTATAGAAATTTCCCAAAATAAAAAATAAAAGTGCACCTGAAATAATGTTATTTATAAATTAAACACTATATTTTATCCATTTTTTAGATTCTCACTCAAATATTAAAAATCATGATAAGATCATAATTTGTATTTTTTTATTTTTATCAAATTCATAATAATTTGATGGTGACCTAAATAAATAAGTTAAATAGCTCAAAAAATTTCTTAATTTATAAATAATATTGTTTATTGTGTTCAATATGTAATTATCTTAATTAAAAATTAATTATGTTATTAAGGTTGGACATTTCCCAAATAAAAATGTCGACTTTTCTTCAGCAGAAGGCGGGCAACCCGGCTTCTGGTCCGATCCTAGCCGTCCTTTCGCAGGAAGAAATATTACGGAGTTTTAGAAAGCTTGCCGCCGCCTGTTCAACGCCGTCCGCCTCAAGAATGGCGAAAGGCGACGATGCTTTAAGGAGAAAGAGAAACAAGGCCAATAGAAAGAGGTTACGCAACAGCGAATCTTCAGTCTCCGCTCGTGTTGCCTCTATCATCGCTGCTAAGTTCCGCCGCAAGGCCGGAAAGCGGCGCATCTGCGAGGTTTCCTCTTCTATTCTTCATCTCTTCGCTGGACAGAAATTAGTATTTTCTGCAATTGAAACAATAACGCTGTCGATTTTCTTCTTTGTTTTCCTTTACTCTCAGGGAATGTGCTTTAGCCTTCCAACGGCAGACGACCCCTTCAACGATAGGCATGAGAAGAAATCCATTGAAAAGAACAAGAAGTCGAAGAAACAAAAGCTCAATAGGAGAGAAAACGGGCAGAAGGAATCGGATTCCGCCAAGGACGCTGATAATAAGCTTCAGGAGGAGAAGGCGCTTATGAAGAAAACTGTTGAGAAAACGGGGTGCAATGGGGAAGCTGGTTGTTTTGAGAATGGCAGCGTCTCTAAGTTTCTCATGCTGTGCTTGAAAGCAGTAGAGGATGCTTGGGTGGAGGAGGGCACCCTCAATAAAGACATGATTGGGGCTCTGCAAACGAGCTCCTGGGGAGCCGAATTCTTTAGGGTTTGCTTGGCTGGCTCAAGCGTAGTGGTGATCAGTGGGGCGTCTGCAACTAGAGATCAGGTTTCTTGGCTGGTCTCAACGGCCGCTGACATGGTTACAAGGAAGAAGAAGCAAGGGATCATAGTTGCCAGCCCCTTCCTTTTGTATATAGTGCCATCCCGAGATAGGGCTTTTGAGGTATTGGTTTACATTTATGTTTGGATTTCATCATATTTTTTTAACATATGACATGGACGCAACCTTGACAATGTATATCTTACATTTATGTTTGGATTTCATCATATTTTCTAGTTAGATAGAATTTTGAGTTTCAACAACTTAGCCTGTAGGTGTTACTTGATAACTTAGGTGAGGGCTGTTTGCAAACCTCTTAAAGCTCTTGGAATTCATACGGTCAGCTTGCATTTTGGGACATCATTGGGTCACCAGGTTCATGGGTGAGTAGGTGCCTTTTCTTTTCCAAAATCTCACATTTTTCTTATCGTAATTGTTAATTTTTTTTTTCCTTTGAAAGGTTGCAGCACTTGAATGCTTCCACTGCTTTCGGCTTTGAGAAAGAATTGTGTGTATTTCACTGTTATCGAGTGTGCTTGTACATTGCATCATAGTATTGGTGGAAGTGTAGTATCTGAATAACATATATCATAATTATCATAAATTAAGCTTACGTTCAATAATCTAGCAGCAAACGTCTCCACAGACACATTCAAAGCCACCAAGATCAAAACCTGACTGCTACATTATATCCCAAAATTCCCAAACCTTGCTCCCTTACATCCTCACACTCATGCTTGCCATGAAAACTTTGTTTACCATGAAAACAAAGCTACAAACAGCCGATCACTTTCACATTATTCAGCCTCAAGATAGACTTCATTATATTGCCACGAGAGATCAACCAATATCTCAATACCCATTCGCCATTAAATCCAAAGTTGATTCTTTTTTATGCGGTAGGTTACCCACTTCAACCTGGAGACATCATGGTTTTCATTCCATTCACCTGGCCTTCAAAACCTCCATTCAATCAATTCTACAACACTCATTTCTATGCAACAAGTTGAAGATCCTTGCCACTTGATCTACCCAGTATATGCAGACCCTCTAACTCACTGATTTGCCCATAGTTGTTACCACTATTAGAGGCCGTTGACGCTCCAGACCCTTCCATCTTGCATATGGCTGTGGTCATGCACGTGCCAACCACGATTAATAGGACACTCCAACCAATTCCACAACATGGGAGACAAATCATCTACCTTTGCCATAACATGCCAGATCTATGGGAAGATGGATCATATGATAATCAAATTTTGGTACTATTTTGGTCCTCAATAGAATAATTTGAACCCGTTAGACACTACTTGTTACTCCCACCAATCTGCATAAGTCTTGTACCTTGACATAGGAACCACATTTCATACCTCAGTGTGATTAGTCTTGACAATTCCACCACCCACAAAGGATCTAAACAAGTTACAATTGAAAATGATCACTCCTTTCCAATTGGCAATATTGGCATTAACACAGTGCCCATGCCGATCAATAAGCTCCTTTTTGTCTTAGCTTATTCATGTTCCAAAAATTTTCTATGATCTTCTTTTTGTCAACTTCTTGACTAATTGCAATGCTTGCAACAAGTTCCTTAACTCTAGTGGCCACTATATGACGGACAAGAGGACCAATTAGCTTCTACTTTCGGGTCCATGTTGTAAAGGTCTTTATCTCATTTATTCTCTCTCCAAAACCACATATTGTTTCAACAACTTAGGACTAATCTCTACCCAATCAATGCTTGCATTGTGGCATGGACGGCTTGGTCAACCCGACACCCTCTACCTTATTTACCCTCGCTAAAATCTACTCGACAATATGTACTCCCTCCCTCCTTCAGTTTTGTATGCTATGTAGGATCGTTCCTTGTATCTTTCACACTATTACTGTCACGACCCTACTCGGTAAGCTTGGAATTACCAAGGTGAGAACTGACAGTCGGGCGAAGGAAATTATTACGATTCGACTTCAAGATCGACATTTTTTCACATAAACTGGGTTATGCATGGGATAATAATAAAAGACTAAACTGCCAAGGCGGGAACCGACAGTCAGGCGGAAGGAACTAAACATAATAAGCATATTTACACCCAACCATAATAATAATAAAAGATTAAATTACCTTTAGGCATACAAAAGACAAACTTGTCCTCAGACTAGGCATTGACATAAAAGTACTCCCCCCTCAAAAGACACCTTGTACTCAAGGTGAGAAAAAAAATTATACTGTTGCTTGATCAATTTTGGCGGCTTCCATCTGACGTCATTTTTTGACAATTTTTTTTTCATTTAATCATGAGGTCATAGTAACTCACAAGAGTTCGACATGTCGTCTTGTGCATATCTTTTGACCGCATATGAATCAATGAGTGGTCTGATTTTCAATCAATCTTAGAGAATATCGTAGCCCAAACAACTCTTATCGTGGTTTACCGATCAACAAAATCTATGTCAACTTGGTTTCACATGTTTTTTCCATTTTTGTCAACTTCAGTTTCACTTTCTTTTGTTTGTCCTAACCATTTGAATGTCGTATTATTTCTTCAAAGTGTTGTCGCTCGAATCCGAGTCGGGTTTCCTCGCTCGAGGCCGCCCTCATATCGTGCAAATCCTTTTGGTAGATGTTGCTGGAGTCTGCTCTCGACATCGTCTCTCGACCCCGTGGCCAGTTGAGCCTGTTTTGTGTGAAACACCATTATCTTCTTCATCGTTTCTTGCATTTCCTCTATGCTCTCGAATCCGTCCTCCATTCGGTTCTCTATGAAAGAAAACCTATTTTCTATGGCGACGAAACTTTCTTCCATCTCAGATTTGAGTTGCCTCACCTCTTCCTCCAATTTATTCTCCAAATTGTTTATTTTCTCGACTGTCATTTCTCAGAAAATTCATAACGTGAGTGTTGCAAACTATGATCTAGCAAAGGAATATGAAGAAATTATGTTCCCAATCAAACCACTAAAAATTTCAAAATTTTAGAGTTCACACTGTAAAAAAATTGACGGGTTAGTCACTCTGTATGTCGCGATCCCGTCATTGAATCACGATTATATCGTATGAGGTACGCCGCAATCCCACCGTCAGCACCCGACAAAACCTGATTTGCACAGTTCATCGCTTTCCTTCATGTCGAAGCCGGGTGATGTTATCACAGGGACATGATTGAAAGACATGATCCTTTCCCACGTGACGATCTCAAGCGGAAGGAGGAGAAGAACGCGACCCTCTTTCCTCTACATATGCCACGATTCTTTCCCGATAGCTCTAATTGCGACTATTTCGTGAGGTGAAGTCATAATATTGTCCCCACTTTGTGATCACTTCGCGTGGTCTCTTTCACCAGCGAGCTCTAACCCTTTGCGATCCCGTTGCTGCCTTCCCATGTTGCTCTAATCACGATCGTAAGTGAAGACGATGCGGGAGAAAGCGAAAGGAGTTTAGGTTTCTGTATGCACCAAAAAGATGGAGATTTGATTCTCTGTAAGCCACAATCATTCGTGCAATGCCTTCCCAGCTAGCTTTGATCGTGACTTTACGAGAAGACGATGCCCTAGATTTGCGATCCTGTACGGGGAAAGATGGCCATTTTAGTCTTTATACGCCGCCACTCAGTAAGCATGACGAAGCCTCTGGGCTCTAAAACTCTTATTGCAACTATATCAGGATCCTGTAATCACTGTGATCGTCGCTTACGCCTTTAGGTGCGGGGATCTTCAATTATGTCATAACTAGTTTAATCCATATTCATTGGGATTCTTTTGGTGATATCGTAGAAATTTATTGCTCAGATATCAATTTTTTATGATTCTACGTCAAGCGCGACAGTTTTTTCACAGAAATTAGGGAAAAAACAAATATTTTTTTCAATAATCCAAACAACTCACACAAATACAAAAGGCAAGCACCTACAATTTGAGAGGCTGGTGATCTTTCTCAATTATACAATTCGAGAGGTAGGAAATCCCTCCAAAACTCTAGACCTAAGAGTCACAACTCAATCTCATAACCCTAACACTAAACATAATAAGCTTATTTATACCCAACAACAGTAATAATAAAAGACAAAATTGCCCTTAGGCATACAAAAGACAAAATTGCCCTCAGACTAAGCATAGCCATAATAGAAACCTATCGAATAATTTCATTTCATCATAAAAGTAAAAATCTAATACACAAAAGAGACATTCTAGTTCATGAAACATATATTTATAATAAATTGTTCATATTTAAACGCTTATATTCAAACAAAAAATAAATTAAACCACAAATCTATCAGCTTGTGCTACTCGTACTCCATGGGGTCCATGTAATTTACAAATGATTTTTCTATAAAAATATTAGCAACTATGTTTGAGTTAAAACTATTTAGTCGGTAAATGTTTCTAAATTACAATAATTTTCATTTTAAAATATTTTTGTAAAAGAGCATAAAAAGCAAAATACTGTACAGTAAATGTGAGCAGTAAAGAAAAAAAATTCATTTTCTTTCATCTATTTATGTTACACTTTTCATAATTAGGAGTCACCGTCTAAATGTATACTTTATAAAAATATACGTTTAATATTTTCCAATCCACCATAAAGGTAGACAACCTTTTACATTTCCATTTTCATTTATATTTTTATTTCCATTTTATGCATGGGTACGCATTCCCCTGCTGGTATCATCAATGAGTGACTCTCATATGCATGCATATATCATATTTTATTCTTTTTTATCTTGCATTTTATATTTAAAAAAAAATTGCATTTAACATTTGAAAAGAAATATGAACATTTGCATTTTAGAATAAAAGTTGAGAAAACTGTGAAATATGTTTAAATAAACAAAATTATTTTAAAATAAAAATATATTACCCACTTAAACGATGTCATCTGCTATCATTTTTCTCAGATAAATCTATTCCTTTTTTCTGAACCTATAATAACATATTGGGCTTAGTTAGTTGTTAATAACACATCATATTTAATTAATTTAAATCAAAATTTGACCATCTTTCTCAAGAATTCTAACCTATGAATTAGATATTTTTATTTGCCCTTTTTATCTAATTAAATTATTATTTATTGTTAATCAATATAATTATTTTTCTAAATTACCCTTAATCTTAACACTGAAACTTTATAATTTATTTCGATACATTCTAAGACTATTAATAAAATTTCTTTACTCTTATTTTGTAATTTAACAAAAATTATTGAAACATATAATAATTAAACGTAAAATTAAGAATTTATACCTAAAATTCCCCTCTTGCCTTCTTTGCCTTAACTTCTTCGTCAAAACCCTAAAATTATTAACAACATTAAGTCATTATAACTTGTAGAATTTTATGATATTCAATTTCAATTAAAATAAATTAATAACTTAACATCATTTAATACTTTATCTTACTTAGCCTCTGCTTTGCCCTAATGCTTTGAAACGAGCCTCATCTGGTTGAAATTCTCTTGCATTCAAAGCATGCGAGCTTTCTTCCTCCTCAAGCTCTTAGCCGAGCCTCAAACCAGTCGCTCCAGCCTCCTTTGCATGTAGAAGGCCCTCTCCAGTGAGTCCTTCCTCTGCGAGCTGCACGAGATAGCCTTTGCTGCGACTCTGTAAGGGCACATGAAGGGTCGCGTCGATTGTCTCAAGCCTGCAAGAAGATTTTTTGCGAGCTGTTCCTTCTCCCGATTATTTAGCATATGATTTTGTTATTGCTAATATTTTATTCAAGAAAAAAGATGAGCATATTATTATTTATTAGAATGAATCTAATAATACACAAAGTGATTATTTTCTTATGAGAAGGAGATCGTTTAGAATGTAAAAATTGTAAAGTCATTCCAAGTGAGAATTTAAGTACCTAAAATCGGTTATTAGTTCTGGATTTTAAGATAAAAAGCTCTAAGATAAAAAAAATATTAGGAATTATCTTCATAAAATTAGATGGGAACACCTAAAAGATACTAATAAAATTATTTTTACGAGTAAACTCCAATATTTTAGTATTTGTGATGTTCATGAAGAAGCAAATTTTATGTGGGATAAAATTACAAACACTATTACATATGTGACAAAAAATGTATCTGTAGAATCAAAACGTAAAGTTTATATAAATAAACATAGTTGGTAGTGTAATAATCATGTGCATGAAAAGATAAAAATATAATAAGTTATGTTATAAAATTGGTTTAAACGTAAAAAACTTAGAGAACTAAAAAAAATATAAAATGACCTGTAGAGAGTTTAAGAGAACAATTTATGAAGCTAAAAATTCTTCGTTTAGTGGATTTTATGATTGATTAAATACTAAAGAAGGGTGAAAAATATATGTACAAACTAACAAAATAAATAGAAAAGAAAAGTAAAGTTTTGACTCAAATAATGTGTATTAAAAATGAAAATAAAAAAAAAATGTTTTTTTGATAAAAATATATTCAATATAAACGAGTGAGCTATTTTGTTAAATTTTTCAATGAAATTTCTAAAAATACAATCGACCTTAGTGATCTTAAAATCGTTAATATTAATGATAAAATATTTTATTTTTACCATCGAGGCTTTAAAGAAAAATAAGGGTGGAAAGTCTGTAGGATCTGATGATATCCCAATTGAAGCGTGAAAATATTTAGGAGATTTGGGAGTTTCTTGCTCACTAAACTCTTTAATATTATTTTAAAATTTAAAAAGATACTTGAAGAGTGGAGAAAGAGCATTTTGGTTCCCATTTTTAAGAATAATGGGGATGCCTAAAAGTGCAAATTATTGAGGAATTAAGTTGATGTATCACATTTTAAAATTATGAGAGAGGGTAATTAAACATAGTTTAAGAAATATTACAAAGATTTTTCATAATCTATTTGGATTTATGATGAGCAGGTCAACTATGAAAGTTATACATTTATTGAGAGGTTTGATGGAGAAGTACAAAGATAATAAGGATGATCTACATATGATTTTTATTGATTCAGAAAAAGCTTACGATAAGGTTTCAAGAGATATCTTTTGGAGAGTTCTAGAGAAGAAATGTGTTGATATAACTTATATTCAAGAGCTGTTACTTGTGTTCGAACAACAGGAGGATTGACCAAATATTTTCCTATTTCAGTTGGATTACATCAGGGATCAACTTTAATCCCATATCTTTTTGATTTAGTTATGGGTTCCCTTGTTGGACGATTATAGGAGGATGTACCTTGGTGTATGCTTTTTGTTGATGATATCATTTTTTTTTATAAGACTAAAGAAAGAGCACGGGAAAAAATCTGAATCTGGAGTGCTCTTACTGAACATTTACAGGAGGATGTACCTTGGTGTATACACCTTGGTGTATCTTGGTGTATACTTTTCACTGATGATATCCTTCTTGTGGATAAGACTTGAGAAATAGCTCAGGAAAAACTTGAATTATGGAGGTCTACTTTGGACTTTAAAAGCTTCCGTTTAAGTATAACTAAAACTGAATACATGTAATGTAATTTTAGTAGTAGTAGCTCTAGTGGCAGAGTTGTAACTATGGGTGATTAAATTATTAAAAGATGTTAATGCTTTAGATATCTCGGGTCTATCATTCAAAGTGATAGTGACATGGACGGGGATGTTATTAATAGAATTCAAGTTGGTTGGTTGAAGTGGAGGAATGCTTCGGGCCTATTGTGTGATATAAAAGTACCACTTAGATTGAAAGGAAAATTTTATAAGATGTTGGTGAGACCTGTAATGCTCTATGGCGTAGAATGTTGGCCTTTAAAAGAGCATAAAACTTAGTTAACTGTTGCAGAGGTGAGAATGCTTAGGTGGCTGAGAGGCTTTACACTTAGAGACAAAATGCGAAATAAGTATATCTGTGATTGGGTTGGTGTAGCTCCAGTGGTAGACAAGATAGAATCGTCTTTAATGGTTTCCTCACATTAAATGCCGACTATTTGATTATCCAGTTAGGATAGTAGATGTTTTAGATTCGTTATATGTTAAGAAAGGCAAAGGCAAACCTTGAAAGACTTGAGTTTATTGAATAAAAAATAATCATAATTTATTAAAATTAAATGAAAATATGGCACTGAATAGGACGCAATGGAGAAAAGGATTCATGTAGCTGACCACACTTAGTGGGATAAAGGCTTGTTGTTGTTGTTGTTGTTCCTTCTCCCCAAGCTCTTGATTTGACGAAATAGGCAAGGAAACTCAACTAACCTTCTCCTTCCTCCTCTTGCTACTCGCGCATTCAGCAGTGGTTGCTCAAACTTTCTTCCCTTTAATTCGATTATGCTCAGTGGAGGGAAACAACCAAATGAGTAACTCCTCTTCTCTTTTGTCTCCTCCTCTTGCTCCCTCACGTACCACTTGTCTCACTTCCAGTCCCTCGCGACGGGTTTGAATGAAAGGAGACGAAATCCCTTCCCTCCCCCGCTGTTCTTAACTCCCCATGAGCGGTGGAGTTTTCGCCCCAACGAGGCCTGCATTGTGCCGTTACCAACAAAGCTTCATTTTTTTAAAATGGATTTTTTAATTGTTTATTATTACAATCTCCCATTCTTATAAAAATTTCGTCCTTAAAATTTAATGTACAAGAATATATCTCATTTCGTACATTAACTGAAAATGTGTAAATATCTTTCTCTTATTTATGATTCCTTCTTTCTTGTAGCATCTTTTTCAGTCTCGTGCTTCTAGAATACACGAACAAAAGGAATCTCTCCACTCCAGAGTTGCTTCACATCATAATATATGATTCTTTTTGGCTCATCCACAAATGTTAGTTTAGGTTGAATATCAATAGGATCATTAACAAATTTGCTAGCCTCATCAACATTATCTTTCCGAAGCAAGGAGATATGGACCACATTATGTACCCCATAGATGTGTGCTGTTAGTGCAAGCTTGTATGACACTTGCCCAATCTACTCTACGATTTAATACAAACCAACATATCATGGACTCAACTTCCCAGGTTTTCCAAAGCACTTACCATCCTTGGCAGACTAACCTTGAGAAAAATAAATTTCCCCACTTCAAATTCTACTGGTCGGTGCTTAGCATCATAATACTTTCTCTGTCTATCCTGGATTGCTCTCAGTCCGTCACGAATCAGCCAGATCTTTGCAGTTGTTTCATCAACTAAATCAACACCAATTAATTTCCTTTCACCCGTTTCTGCCTAACAAAGAAATGTCTTGTATTTTCTTCCATAAAAGGCTTCATAAGGAGCCATACCAATACTGGTCTAGAAGCTGTTATTGTAGGTAAACTCTATCAGAGGTATGTTCATTTCCCAATTTTCACCAAGATTAAGAGCACAAAGTCGTAGAAAGTCTTCCAATATTTGGATAGTTCTCTCTTATTGGCCGTTTGTTTGGGGATGAAAAGCTGTACTGAATGTCAGTTGAGTGCCCAAAGCCTCTTGAACTTTCTTCCACAGTCTGGATGTGAATTTACCATCTTGATCTGTAACAATAGTTTTTGGCACTCCATGCACTCGTACAATTTCATCAACATAAATTCTGACTAAATTGTTCACAATATCTGTCTGTCTGATATGCAAGAAATGTGCAGAGTTGGTCGGATGATTAATAATCACAATTTTTTTAATAGCAATTTCTCTCTGCTCACCACCTGCACCCTACAATCTACTCCCATCAGCTGTTCAAGAACCAATCCACAACTTCCCTCCACATCCCAAGCTCCCTTGCCCTCATTCTAAAAATCCTTTTCACCTATACCACATGTTGGACACCTAATACAAACCGTTACCAAAATAGCTCATCTCAAACAAGAACAAATTTTCATGGTACACCATTATCTATCCTCTTCTCCAGAATCCACCTGCTATTTATCAGTTATTGAAGAGGAAAAACGGCTGTAAGCTATGTCTCGGAGTTTCATGCTTTACTTGTCGAAGGCACATGGTTTCTTGTGTCTCCAAGCCCAACTCAAAACACTCTTAATGGCTATAATCAAAACAAGGAATTGACTTTATCAAAACTTTCAACCTGAAGTTGAAAGTCATATGGTTCCTCATGGTTGCTCTCATTCAAAATTGGACAATTATGTAAGATGTCTCCAATGCCTTACTTCAAGGCACATGACATTAGGCAATCTCCATGACTCAGTCAGAAGGCTTTCATGATCCCCAATGTCCTAACCATATATACATTTTAAATAAGGCCATACATGGTCTCAAATAGATACCTTAATTGTGGTTCACTTCATTTACCAATTATTTTCAAAACCAACACCATGTCCCCTTAACATGAAACAACATAACTAACATCACATATCTTCTCCTAAGGCTACAGGCCTGATTCAACATGCACAACCTGGGTAATATTTCACAGTTCCTTGGCGTATATGTTCATATAACTAGCTATGAAATCTTTCTCTCAACATATGCTAGTACATAGTTTTTCAATGAACTGTAATGACCAATTGCAGCTTCTCTGAATTTCATGCCATCTAAAGTTACTCTCATGATGTCCTTTCAGTTAGCCGCTGGCTACCCCATCTCCCATGGTTGCCTAGTGGGTTCTTCAGTAACTTGTAATTACTTGGCTAGACATCTCCTTGGTTGTCAATAAAATGTGTTAGCATATGCATACACCACTCGATGTACACTTTCAGCTAGTTAAGGGCCTTTTTTTTCTTGCATCAAGGCGACAACCAAACATGTCTTACAAGTATTCAGCGGCCAACTCCACTTTCATGCTTACTCGGACTCGGATTATGCTAATGATTCATTGGACCAATAATTCACTCTGGGATTATACGAAATCTTAGACTAGACTTTTATTTTATTGTGTTAGAAAATAAACCATCGTCACTTGCTCATCAATTGAAGTAGAATATGAGGCACTAGCTGGTGCTGCTACACATTCTTCAAGAACTAGATATTTCTCAATAATTAGGAGCAACACTATATTGGATCTATCTAAACGTTGATCTTCCATACTCTGTACTAAACACACAAAATCAATTATCATTTTATGAGAGATTGCATCAAATCAAATGAAATCTTTGTCCGCCATGTATCCTCTTATGACCATTAGACATGCCTCTTTATAGAAGCTCTTTCCACTACCCGTTCTCAACAATTTGAGACTTTCAAATCAAGGAGAGGTTAAAACCATATACTGTGATTATCACAAACTTAACTCCGGTCCACTACGCCCAACAGTAGATGCCTACACACACAATCAAAAACACCAAGCCTACCTTAATTGAAAGCAAAATGCAATCATCTTTAGAAAATTGACTCAGGCCCATTATTGTTGACATGGAGTCATCTAATCATACTCTCAAATCACCAAGCCAATTTCAAACTCTAACCTCTATCCATATAACATACTCAACCAAGCATATAAAAACAAATCACTGTAAGTCTTGACGGGCTAGTTTTTCAGTATTAATCAAATGAATTCAATGATTATTTGAGTGTTTAGTTATTCTGTATTCTCTTTATTCTCTCAAACTACAAATTCTACTTCATTAGTATCTTAGTGCTGTTGTTTTTTATTAGTTTTGCGACATCCTCTGAGAGCTCTGTTTCACTTTTGATGCTTGCGCTTTTTGTTCTACTAATTTTAAGCATTCGATCTTCTAAATATTTTTCTTAATTTATCTAATTATATTCCTATTTGAATAGATATCTTACTGATTAGAATTATATCATTCCTATATGACATACAGGAAGGCACTTTATACTGAACATCCTTTGTAAGCATCTTTATAACTAATAAAAAGTCAGACCATTATTTATACTTGATGTAATCTATTATAGTTAACAATATTTTATCACTCCAAAAACACTCCTCATACTAGTCTTTACAAATCCCTTTTTTCTTACAACACATCAATTAGGCTCTCATAATATTTGATCATACACCTTATTAAAATCAATAAAAATCACATGAAAATCATTTTTTTTTACTTTATTTACTTCTTCCTTAATTTTATTAACATAAAATTGTTTTCATAATAGATCTTCTATTACATAATAAAGTCAAATTGATTCCCTAAAACTAGCATAATTGTTGAAGTCCGTATTCCATTACTTCTTCAATAGCTTTTTCTTTCCCATAGGTTTATTGTATGACACATAAGTTTAATCTCTATATAGCTAGCATAATCTCGGATAACTCATTTTTATCTTAAAGATTAGTTAAAAAGTGCGTCCTTTTCAATTATATGACATCATTTTCGTATTAAAAAATTCATTGAAAAGATTTATTAATCAAGGTATTTTTAGTATATCTCACAACTTTCTAACTTTCAATAAGTATCTCATTTGGATGTAAACATTTTTCTTCTTTCATCTTTAAAGGGGCTGTACTTCATTTTGTTAGATCAATCTATAATGCATCTTCATTTTTTTTATTGTGTTCTTTTAAAATAGTTTTTTTATTAAAACTTGATTTAATAATTTCTCAAAGTACATTCCATATTTTCTTGATCTCTTTAGTTTAATTATGATCATACTTTTTAGATCTCTTATCTTTTCTATTAGTGTTTTGTATATCCCATTGCCTATACCTTATTACCAAACCTATTCTATAAATCTTCAAAAACTACAATTTTTTTTTATTGCAAGACTTTCACCTTTCTTATAATTATTATTAGTAGTATTCAATTTGCCATTAAAAACATATATATTTTTTTCTTTTTGTATCTACTTACTCTATCACCAAGTCACCTTATTAGTGTATTTTTCAATGCTACTAAAATTTTTGTACAATCCTTGTATAAATTAGATATCTTACCCAACATATTGGCTAGTTTAAGTGAAAAATTCCAATTTACCTCTATAAGAAAGCTAACTCAAATAAATAATTTTTTACCTTTCAAACCTGGCCACCCTATTTTAGGCCTATTGTTTATTTTGTTTGTTTTAATTTGCTTAAATATGCATTCATGATGATTACACTATGTGGTATGGTCAAATTCTATCTTATAATATTTGCTAAAAGATATATTCTCTTTCTATGAAAAGAGGTCCTTTTATGAGCTGTCTGCTTTTTCTTTTTAAAGTAATTGAGCGTTCTTTTCATTTCTTAGAGCATATATTCGTTATATAAGATCACGTGATACTATGAAATTAAGTATAACTTCTCCCATTCTATTTTTTTCCCTCTCCTATTACATAATTAATTCTCTTGTTGCTCTTCTTTTAAAATCTTTATGTTCATTTAAGACATCCCTGATCTATGCAGTATTTCATTAATTCCCTTTCAAATTTGATTTTTTAAATAATCTTCTAACCTTATATAAGGAATATATGCACTAACCATATGCCTAATGTTTTTATTGTTAATTATCTTAATAATCATCTGATCACTAATTTTATTCACCTTAACTAGTTTTTCTTTCAAATCTCCATCCACTTTTATCTTAACCTATTCCTATTTGTTAACCGTGCAAATATAATAATATATAACCTTCCCATTGGTTTTTACTTTTTAACCCCTTCCATATAGTTCATTATAAGCAAATAATATTTATTCTTCTTCTAATCATTGTGTTAATCAGTTCTCTTATCTTCTTATTCTAAGTTTCCAACTTACATTTTTTATACTTAAGGCAGCTTCGCCTATTTTTCATGACAATTGGATAAGTTGTGGTGAGTCAATGAGCAAACCTTAACCTTGATTTTTCATGATAATCGTATTTTGTTGTGGCACCTCACATGGGGGTAATTTCCTAGCAAGCTTTTGTCTACTTCTCTTCAGAATTAAATTAGGTTGAGCATTGGTTCGGGGAATACCCTTTCACTAGCAAAATTTAAAATTGGATTCATTTTATTTGTTTTGAAAAAGTTTTACAATTGCATATGTTGTTCTTGAGCATAATGTTTCCTGCTTGTGACTTCTAATATAGGAATACTAGCTCTAAATGTTGAGTTACACTCAGAATTTTGAATGCCTTAGATTGATTATCCACCTTTTTGTTTTTACAATCTATCTAATAGATCAGTCAACTACGGGTAGTTGATATAGATATAATATTGCTACAAAAAGAATAATGTATGTAGAAAATTTCATATGATTTAAAATCTATGCCTTACCAAAATAATTTTAACAACCAAATTATAGTAGCATGAGTTGGATTTGGGTTATCTTATAACCTGCCAAAAAAAATTTGTAGATCGAATTCCTTGTTTTTTTGTGTTTTTTTGCAATGGTCAACCTTGATGCAACCCGTCTGCTCCGATGGATTTCCAATATAATTATATACTTATTCTTTTACATATACATGCATCTGAAATTTTTTATATGCCACTGTAGTCCTTATTCTATTTTCTTGATGTTGTCTACCTGATTTAGTTTTGTTTTTTTTTCTTCTTCTATTTTTTGTTAATCAAGTGATTTATGCTTTTGCTTATTTAGACTATTAATGTTTTTACTCTTTTCTACCTATTACCGACACTATTTTGAAAAATACTTATTATACAGTCTAAAGAATTGTGAGCCTGAATTCATTGTGTCTACCCCAGAAAGACTACTGGAGCTTGTCTCACTAAAAGCGGTTGACATTTCTGGAACATCTCTATTGGTACGTAACAATATTACTTGTTGTTAGGCTTGCAGGATTCTGGTATTTTCATTTTTTTACAAGCTAATTTGAATTGTTTTTTTTTCTTTTTGATTTACTTTCACATGTTTAGTTTATCTTAACACATTTAGCAAATAATAGAAACGGTCAGTGTTCTGTGTTCTCTGTCATCAGACCCTCTTGAACTTTTGGGGTATATTTTTGCCATCGCAAGTTTCCCAAGATCCAGAATTAGACATCCGATTAACAAAAACTTTAGAGCTTATTAAATCGAGGCACAACTTAACAATGTGGGAGCGAGGAGGAAGATGACAGCTGTTGCCGCAATGCATTATAATTGTGCTGTCTCTGGGTTGAGAGCGAGGAAGTAGATGACAGCTGTTTCAGCAATGCAATATAATTTTGCTGTCTCCGGGTTGGCTGTCGAGGCCATTGAATCATATAGTTAAGTGAAGCTTGGAACTTACTGACTATAGGCGGGAGTGTTTGTGATACGGCGGTGCCTATCCTAAGGTCAACTTTGTTTTTGGTAGGCATAAGGTTAATTTAGTCTTTTATTATTATTATTATTATTATTTGGTACAAATAGACTTGTTTTGTCTCGGGTTAGGTGTTTATGTATGAGATTGAGTTGTGAGTCTTAGACTTGAGACTTACTGGCTATAGGCGGGAGTGTTTGTGTTACGTAGCTTGGAACTTACTGACTATAGGCGGGAGTGTTTGTGATACGGCGGTGCCTATCCTAAGGTCAACTTTGTTTTTGGTAGGCATAAGGTTAATTTAGTCTTTTATTATTATTATTATTATTATTTGGTACAAATAGACTTGTTATGTCTCGGGTTAGGTGTTTATGTATGAGATTGAGTTGTGAGTCTTAGATCTGAGATTTGAGAGAGATTTTCTATCTCTTGAATTATAGGATTTGAGAGAGATTGCCTATCTCTTGAATTGTTGATGTTTATCTTTGTATTCTTACTTAGTTTTTTATTTATTGATTATTTTTTGAAAAGATATTGTGTTTGCCCTATTTTTTTTTTTTTTTGAAAAACGTGCTAATTTTGAGGCTGAATCATATCAAATTGGTGTCAGAGTAGTTGATTTTTGGGAGATCACTGATAGGAGCTAATCAAAGCTCGACAATATCTCTGCGCACCAAGGTACATGGATGGGTCCGAAGTGTTTGTTGTGTTGACTGTATTGCGGCATCCAGTGCCAAAACAGTCGTGTCCTAGGAAGCAACAGTCGAATTGCGGCGTGTAGGCGGCGATATAGACCCGATTTGAGCGCGGTGGGGAAAGATCTCGACATTCCCATGACTTCAACTCGCGAGACTTCAACTTGCGAAACAATCATGATCAGAGTTAACTGAGAAGAATCACAACATACACCCGAAACTCCTTCGTTTGCCTCTTACTTCATCGCGTACAGTCATGATCACAGCTAGCCGGGAATGCTCCGACGGGTTCACGACCGACTAAAGTGGTGGACTGCGACGAATGGAGACCCGAAGCTTCCCTCTTCCAGGCCGAGGGTATCTCAACGAATAGAGGCCTGAAGCTCCCATCTTTCGTGATCGAGTTGATCCATTCGATACAGTCACGGAAAGAGCCTAACGTAAGCATCAGAGGGATTGCGGTGTGCATTGTCCTAATTGTGATCCTAGAAGTCAGTGATCGGATCCGGAATCAAGCTTGCCCAAGTGAAAAGAAATAATGGCAGCAGAGAAAGTAGATAATTTGGAGGAGAAGTTAGACGAGGAGATGAGTTAATTCATATCTAGGATGAAAAAAGGTTCGCTATTTTAGACGTAGGTTCTCTTCTATGGAGAATCGAATGTAGGATGATTCGAGAGCATGGGCGAAATTCGAGAGATGCTAAAAAGACTCATTGAGATACAATCCAAATTCCCGTCGATGATTTAATTTAAAAGAGCTAAAGAAAAAAATATCGAGCTTGAGGAACATTTGGAGGAAAACATCCACCATCATGAACCCCCTTCTAGGGCTTCGATTGGGGGTGGATTGGAGATTTCTGATAGGGGCTGTTGGGCCTAAATTTAGAGAAGAGATTATGCAAGAGGTATGAGGGAGCACGAAGAAGAAAGAGGAGAAACAAGGGATATGACTATGATCGAAGGAGGAAGTTTTACCCTCGATATATAGGACAACAACGAAGGGAAAGGAAATTGGGGTGGAGGTGCTAGAGTTAGGAAGTTGAAGATGTCACACATGGGTGGGTGTATCCGGTGGAGTGATACTTCACGATGAGTGCGTTAGATGGGGAGAAGAAACTCATGGCGGCAGGATTATGCTTGGAGGGGGAAAACCTTAGCCTGGTTTCCGTGGAGGGAGGATAGATACCAGATTTGTTCGTGAGATGAATTTAAGGATTATTTGTTGTAATGTTTCTGGGTCATTTGGGAAGGAGACTTACATGAGCAATTCTATGTCTTCAGAAGGGGACATTCATAGAATATAAGGAGTGATTTGAACTATTGTCGGGACAACTGTGGGGGATTTCTGAAGCAAGGACTGGAGGGGAATTTCATGAAAAACTTAAAGCACGACCTATGGGCAACACTCCGACTATTGAAACTACTTGGATTGAGGGAGATGATGGAGCTAGCCCAGATGATGCAGGATAGAAATCAATTGAAGGCCAATTGGAGCAACACAAATGGAGCGTCGTACTGAACTGCTATAACCACGACAATGCAAAAAATTCAAACAGTGGAAGTCCAGATAGAGGTTGCACGGGACAAGAATAATGGGCCACAACTGGGAGCAACACTTGAGCGCCTTATAGAGAGATTTTGGAGAGGCGAACTAAGATGTTATTTTATCGGTGTGATGGGAAGTTTACTCTAGGACACCGTTGCAAGGATCGAAAATTACAAGTTCTCGTAGCGCATAGTGAGGAGGCAGATGATGAAGGAATAGAGACAGCTGTGGTGGAAGAGGAACACTCCCTTTTTCTCATCTAGAGGACAATGTATCTTTTGGTGGAAGTATTGTTGCCTATCCAAAGGAAAATTTGTCTTTTGCACGCCTAAGGGTAATTTAGTCTATTATTATTATTCTTATTGTTGGGTATAAATAAGCTTATTATGTCTAGAATTAGGTTTATGCATGAGATTGAGTTGTGAGTCTTTGATCTAGAATCTGGGAGAGATTTTTTGCCTTTCAAATTGTAGGAATTGGGAGAGAACGCCTACTTCTCGAATTGTTATCTTTGTATTCTTACCGAGTTGTTTTATTCATTGAAGAAATGTTGTGTTTGCCCTAATTTTTGTGGAAAAATGTGCCAATTTTGAGGTTGAATTATATCAGTTTGCTTTAAAGTTGTGATGTTAACAAAAGTGGCGTGAAATGGGATTGATTTAACATATTCAGCACCAGGTGATTCATGCCATAAGAATTTATTAAATGTGCACTAATCCAATGCAAATGGGTAAGTTTTGGCAAGTTTAGGAGAGGGTAATCAATGAGAGAATGGGGTTTAGGGATGATGATAAGATAGAGAGAGAGAGAGGGAGAGCGCGAGGGAGAGAGAGAGAACATAAATAAGAAAAAGAAATTCTGTTCATTATCAAGGTGGGAGAAACATGACCCATGGATTGGGAAAAATTCATTTCATTATCAATAATTGAGCATTTGAATGACATTGAACAAATGAGGCATTTGGGCCCAACTTGCGTGCATCATGTGTGATCCCTGTTATTTTCATCTTGTTTGGTCATCTCAATCATAGAATATTCAGCCAAACAAAATTTCTATGCTCTAGATGTGCTTGCATAGTCCATTTGATTAATGGATGCTGTTCACATAGTTTTGACGGTGCTTGAAATGAATTTTTCTGACCTATGTGCTGTCGCACTGTTGTTTGCCTTTTTTCTGTCTGATGCGTATCAACATACTTTGTTCTTCAATTGAGAGATGTTTCAAGTAATTCCAGTTATAATCAATGCATTTTATACTCGATCTATGCAACAACACATTTCTTATCCGTCTTTGACTTTGTGATTAGTTGCATCAAGTTGTGGGACTTGCATCAAGGTCAACAAGGAGGAATCGTAAATAGTCCTCAAAGGTGAATGTAAGAACATGCTTAGCTAAAGTGATACTGTGATTGATCTGAGTTCTTAAAAAATTGGGTTCAAATTTGATTTCTATGTCCATGCCCTGATTCACAAGCAAACCTTGTGTTCTCAAATGTAGAACATGTGCAACTCTATGTTCACGATTTGATTCAAGTATAAAATCATCATGCAATTGAAATTTTTTTTAGGTCTTAATCAGAAAGGGGTCATAATTTTCTATATCTTTAATACCGATTTAAGAGATTAGTATAGGTGACAATTACTTTTGTATGTAGAGGATTCATATGAAGAAGTTGCTTTTCTGATTGAGCAATAGAACCTCTAGCAATTATACCTAGAACTTGGTTTGTGTGATCGTATGAATCAGAGAACATTTTTGTAAGTAGAGGATTGAGATGAAGAAATTGCTGCCTGATTAGTGAAAGTGAGTCCTGGATGGGTCTATAACCCTTTAGAAACAAGCAAAAGAGATTTCGCTATTAAAGCATACACATGTAAGTGTAAAATCATGAAATTCTTTACATCAAAACCCCCAATGATGCCAATATTTGTTCAAATCTCCTAATCACAGCCGCTGCAATGAATGAGCATTTAATGACTTTAATGGATGTTTAAAGATTGGGAAATGATATCTACCTCTATAACACACATTAAACCTTAAGCTGCCATAGCCTTCATAAAAATCAACTAGCCATTATATCCCTTGCTCAATCATCCAAAAGATGCAGAAGTTGTCCAAACCTGTTATGCACGAGTTTTTCAGATCATCTAGACATTTTTATATTGTCCGAATGTTTGCGGAGCAGAAATAAATTGCATTTTGAAGCATTTTCGGATATATGTACTACATACATATGATTTCCAGCAATTGTGAGATTTTTCTGCATGAAGTTTGACATGTTGGTATTTGGGAATCCACAATATAACTTGAATTGCTGTTTCAAATTTTGGCGGCATTAAGTCTTTTATAATATTGCTTAAAAGTATAGAATTTTACCAAATTCAGCTGTTTTGCTAAACCTTCTAAGTTCAAATTCAATATAAATAAACTCCCTGAAATCATGAAAATTTCCCACAAATCCATTTAATATGCATAACACTTTTTGAACAAAATTTTATCAAAACTACCATTTTATCTTTATTTTTACTTTTACATGAAAAATTCAAATTCTTGTAGTTGATAGAATACGACAAAGCCATCAACACAAGTCTAAATTTAATGAAACTTGGAACGCCGCTATACTCGTCCATAAGAATCATACTTCTTGAGGTCTTTCATGAAAAATCAATATTAAACTTTAAGGATTTATTTCCTAGTCAAACTTAAGCATTCAAATGATTTTCTAAGCCTATTAATCATGGGAAACGTCTCCCAACCAAAAAAAAAAAAACAACATTTGAAACAGCAATCCAAAGCTTAAAACCCAAAAAATAAAAATGATCTAAGAAATCTTGTGATAACCAATAGCTAAGCCATCGCTCAATCCAATCCAACCCTTGCAAGACCTTTACCCTGATCATTGCTTGACATTTATATGCTTCTTCTTTTGAGGTTTGATTGGATTCTCAAAATATGTGGGTAAACCATTAGGTCGCACCAAAGAAGATTTGTTACGTAAAATCTCTAATAAGAATTCGTGGTCACGAGGCTTTCACTTACAATCTATGAATCATTCAAAGTAGCTGTTGTTGGTTTTGTTATGGGGGAATAAAATTGAATATGAAGCTCAACATGTTTGCTATAATTGTTTTTTTAGAAGTGGCACATTTATTGAAAATCTTGGGTTTAAAATTTTTTTTCATTCATGGAAATCCTTTTAGTAATGATGATATGATTAGCAAGCCAGCATGCAATGAAATTATAAGTAGATATGAGAAGATGCAATTCAAATTTTTGAATAATTTATCAGTTTGACAATAAAACTTAAATGCTCGGAATTCAAATTCATGGTTAACTCTATTCTGGCGAGTGTTAGGATAACAATAAATTCAACACCTAGTTTATACATCCAGATGAAAGCAATTTCACTATGTCACTCTTTCAATTATACTCTCTAATTTTGATTTAGTGAAATGAAAGCAGCTTAGAGATATGAGCTTTTCCATTCAATATAATTGCAAGTAGATTCAATTTGTCATAAAATTTTGATTGAGTGAAATGAAAGCAGTTTAGAGATATGAGCTTTTCCATTCAACATAAAATTGCAAGTAGATTCAATTTGTCATAAAATAGGCAAAATTGTAGAAGTTTTTGAAAATATATAAAGCACATATTAGAATAATAATAATGTCTGTAGAACCATGGCATAAATAGTGGTAGTAAAGCAAAGAAAATAGCGATGCGGCGTGCTATGAAGAGGTAAATCAGAGGCATCCGTAATTCATGAAAATCACAAAAAAATAAAAAAAAAAGATGCAAATGCCAATATGATCGGAATAAGATAAAAGTTCTATGATCTTGCTAGTGATTCACCATCTTAAATTATGTCAACTCTTTGGGCTTTTTCTCAGTAGTTTCATTCTGAAAGTGATTGATTTAATAGGCCAGACAACAACAAGGCCACAAATTACTTACCACTTTCAGGGGCAACAACAATGTTGCTCATACCTGTGCCAGGATGGCTATTGATAGAGATCTTCTTTTGAAAGCTGTATATGTTGATAATCCTTTTTATTTTTGTTTTCCTGCTAGAGGATACGAGTCATATTGGTAGTGACCTAGGGACATAGTTTCTTGTTTTTTTGTATTTTGCTCTTGTAAGTTTTCTTTTTTTAATTTTTATTAATGCAATAGGTATGTATTCTAAAAATAAAATTAAAAGTTACTTCCACTCAATTAAGACTGCACAAGCACGATGACTTTTTCCTTGGTTACCCTTAAAAATATGATTCAATACTTTCTTAATCTTTGATTGCTCTTTAAGCTTTCGAAAATACATTTTAAATCTTTTTTTTAAATAATTTTTTTGATTCTTTAACAATGTCTTTTTTTTTTTCTCTAATTTAACAGGTTGTTGATGGACTAAGAAAATTTGTAGACTTGGATTTACCAGATAATCTAAAATCCATTAGAGATAGAATATCTGGTGACTCTCAGATAATTACTTTTAGCGATGGCCTTGGAGAAATGCCGGTTACTGTCCTGCTACAGCATCTGATAAGAGGAGCAGTTTATCGATTATTTGAAGATGAATCTGTTGCTAGTACTAGTAATTTTGTTTCACAATATATACACTTATATTCCTCAGAAGAAGAAAAGCTGTCAGAGGTATTTCATATTTTGTTCCTTTAATATCTAATGATGGATCCATTTATGTGTCATGTGGATGCATTTTACTGCTGAAAGTGCTAAGTTATGTCAAACTTACCTCTATTGGGCTCTTATTTATGTTGATTTGTAGTCTGCAACGAGTAACTAGAAAACTTCATTATTAATGTTATTTTTTGCGAACTAATACAGGCCATTAAGTTTTTATTTTTATTTTTAATTTTGTTGGGCTGTTTAGGTGCCTTGGTAGTGAAATTAACACTCAGGAATGATGATTTTAGGTAGTTCTGGTTCTGTGTAGTGAACATAGTTGTACAAGGAGTGCTCAAGGCATTGGGGTTTTTTTTTTCCTTTAAGGTTTTTTTTTTTGTCGGGAAGAAGAAATGAGAGAAAATGATTGTATAAATTGCAGATGAGGAGTAGGTATATATTTAGGTTAGATTACATGGTGATTGCCCAAAAAAACTAACCATTTTCATTGCAAGCCTCCTTGATGTGTTGGATGAGAGGACTCCGGATAGTTTTCCTTGGGATAGATTAGGTTGTGGAGAATAAAAAGAAGAGAAAGAACTAGTTTCTCTTATTCTAAATCAATGAATCTTTTTGTGCAATAGAAGAGTGGAGAAATCAAAATAAAGAAAGACACCCGAGTCATAAAACTAGAAACTAGATATTAATTCTAAATCTAGTGATAGAAGGAATTAAATGCCTGGATCCAAAAATTAACAAGTAGAATAATAGAAGCAATGGAATATTAAATGGAAATACATGAATCCTATGATACAATGATACCAACGCATTGAAAAGAAAAATCCATGATTCTTGTAGAAATAATTTCATGAAATTCACAGTAATATGCCTTTATTTTTTGGTCTTGTAGTGGTTAAGGCCCAAATTCTCTTGTTTATTTTGTATTTATTCTTGATTTTCTGCACTCCCCTTGAAGTTGGATAGCAAATATTAAATATTCATAGTTTGGAATTGAAAATTTTAAACTTAATGTTGGCAAAGGCTTTCGTTAGGATATTGAAAATTTAAAAATTGTGTGTTTGGGAGAGAATGTCTTATTGCCAATAATTTCATTTTTGAAGTGGTAGTCAAGCTTAATGCGCTTAGTCATGTAAATCATTGGGAAGTTTTCATAGCCATTGTTTTTCATAAATGTTGTCAGCCATTGCTTCAAATTCTAGTTCAGCATTGCTTCTAACAGTAACATTACATTTTCTATTTCTCCTGTCAGCGGGTTTCACTATTAGGGGCGTCAATTTTGGTTTATAGGCCGGCTTTTGATTTGACTTGAATTTGACTTGATTTGATACTACTTAGTCCAAACCTAACTCGCTTATTATACGAGCCAGAATGCTTGACTTGAACCTGACTCTACATAAGCACAATATATAGTTCACTTTATTTTACTTGTGTCAACGTAATCTAATTTGCTTGAATGTGGCCCTTTGAAGCAAATGAGAGTTGTCAAATTTTAGATTTGAAAATTAAATGGGTTATTTTTGGGTTTTTAGGTCAATCCAAACTCGAGTCAAATATTAAATAGGTAGACATTTTTGACGTGAAGTTGACTCGTATATTATTCGATTCAATCCAAACCTGGATTTCTAAGTTGAGTCCTTGTTGTGATACCATAGTTAACCAAAACCACAACATAAAAGCAAATATTACGTTGAAGTTCGAATAGGTTACAACGACTTTCGAAACATAAAATAAATAATAACAAACTTAAAAGGACACCCTAGGATGACGACGAAGAGGATGGGTGTTGGCTGGCTAGCAGGTGGATGTGCTGGTGGGAGGCTAGCTAGATGCTGATTGGCGGGCTGGTGGTAGCATGGAGCGTGTGAAAGGTGTAGGAGTAAGGGGGAAATGTGGGGGGGGGGGGTTGGTAGGTGGCTGTAGTAGGATGCATATCTTATTTTTGGGGGTTGTGAGGAGTATAGGAATGTCAACAAGCAGTTACGAAAATAAGGGAATATGTGGTTGTGGTCGGGTAGTGCGTAGCCTGGTGTTGACCTCATTTTCAGTGAGGTCTTAGGGTCTGTTTGGCGCAGCTGCAGATTCTCAGCTTTTTCAGCTGCAGCTGCGCTGCCCCAGGAAGCAGCTGTGGGGAAGCAGCTGCGGGGAAACTGTCTGTTTGGTGCAGCTGCGGGAAAAATGCCATAGGACAGTTGTTTCATGTAAAAATGACCAAACTGCCCCTGTTTGTTAAAACTGTTTTTAATTTTTGGTTTATTTGTATTAATTTGAGCGTGAAATACATAAAATTCAGAAAAATAGTATTTCTTTATAGAAAATTTTTTAAAAAATTTTTGTAATTTCGAATACCTATTTGAAAAAAAAGAAAATTTTGTTAAAAAATATTTTATATATTTTCAAACAGAATATTATTTATTTATAGAAAGTTTTTTAAAAATATAGTTTTTTGAAAAATATTTTTATCATGAGATCATGGTTTGTTGGACATTTCACATAAGTTTTTGAAAAATATTTAACATCTAAAATTACATATTTTGTTGGATAACACTTAATTTTTTAAGAGCATAATTCAACAAAAGTTTCTTGAAAACCCATTATAATCTAAACAGCTACCAAGTAAATGCAATTAATGATCATTCATAACCATTTATGAGAAGTTTAAATCCTTAATAGAGTTATTTATTACATCACCAGTGAAGTAAATTAATATCTCCTAACAAACACTCCTAATTTGACTGTTTTGTCATTATAAGAAATTGTAAATCAATCAAATATTAACCAACGCATTAGTTATTTGTTCTCGAATGGCCGTCATTTCAATTGCACCTTCCCCCTCCTTAGTACAAATGGTTGATTGTTCACTCTCATCTTGTAACATAGAACTACCAATTTGGTTTTCAGATGGGTCTTCAGCTATTTCCTGTTGATTTGCTTCAGCATTGACCCACTTCTTCTTCCAGACACCAAATGTTCTCTCGATGACGCCTCGCAAGGAAGAATGTCTTTTGTTGAACACCTCCTTTCTGTTTCGTGTAACGTTACTTGCTCGTTCAAAATCAGGTATATGATATCTGATATCAGAATATAGTTTGAGATACCCTCGCTGCAACGGATAACCAGCATCCACCAAATAATACTTGCCTGTGAGGTGTTGAACCATCAGTTTCAAATTTTAAAATAATACATTAATATTCTACTGTTGAACCTTCAGTTGCACCTTCCCCAACCTTCAGTCTCACATTCTAAAAAAACACATTTTATCAAAATGCAATTTCTCGTGGCGCAACATACCTTGAGGAGGATGAGGAAAGCTATAATGCGGATTCCGAGTTGCACTCTTGAATATTCTGCTGTCGTGTGCACCACCCTCCCAACCAGGCATGATAAATGTGAAACACATATTAAAGTCGCAAACTGCCATGACATTTTGTGTTGGGGTTCCACTTCGCCCGATAAATGCAACTTTTTCATCATTTGAAACACGTGCATCAACATGTGTTACATCTATGGCACCGATGCAATCTTAAAGATGGAGCGTTGGTAATTCATTAATCAATATCATGCTCTCATGTTAAATTTAACTAATGCAAGACTAAATCCGTACCTTAAAGAATGGCATGTATCGTCGATCGTGACGAATCTCCGTAGGAGTTCGTGAAAACGTTGAATCCATTGGCTTTATGACTTGTTTGGCGAGGCTCGCCAAAGCACTCAAACCCACCGAGAATTACCTGCTACGTAAAACCAATTCGAACCCAAATCAACATGTTTCTGTCGGAAAAACACAAAACCTGCAACGTAAAACCGTGAGGAACCGCAAAGCCACAAAACCGCAAAACCGCAGATCCGCAATAGTGTACTGCAAGATCTGCAACTTGGATGGACAATGCCAAATTGATCCCAAATCTAGGGGTACTATTCAGGTAAGAGTTAGATGAAGTAATTTCTCTTGTGCCACAAGATCTACCTAAAGCCATTGTTCGTTAAGAAGCAACAGATCCACGACAGGGAAGGAGGAGAAAAGAGAAATGACAGAAACAGGAAAGAAATGTGAAGGAGAAACCATCACGAACCGCAAAACGCAAATCCTTCGTCAGATCCTCAAAGAAAGAAAAAAATAACTTGTCTTACCTTAGATCTGTCGGTCGAGGGACGACGAAAGAGGAGAAGGAGAAGGGGACTCGAGGGAAGCAGCGGGGAATCACCTAGGGTGGACGGTCAGACGCGGGGAAGCAGCGGGAATCACCGAGGGTAGGTAGAGGGAAAATGGTTAAAATTTAGGTCGAAAGCGGGAGACGCCACAGAAATCCCGCGGCCCGCTTTCGCCCCGCTGCCGCCGCCAAATTGCCCAAAGTCGCGAACCAAACGGATAGCTTTCGCGAGAAGTCACGGCAAATGCCCGCGCCGCACCTAAAACGTGCTCCCAAACAGAGCCTTAGTCTCCTACTCCTAGAAATCATGATATGGCTTTAGGAGTTCCTTATTGACCATCCTAGCGGACTAGCAATGGAGCCTACCTCCCATAGAACTTCGAACCACTTCTTGACTCATTTTTGTGAAGATTTCGCATGGGTAGTTCCAAACATTCGACTCTTAGTTGCAAGGGCTAAGGACTAACATGTAGAAGACCCAAAAATGAGGTCCTACAAGATCAGAAGACCCTAGGTGAACCATTTGTTACTCGAATACTCGCGAATGCCGTAATTTACGCACTCACTGCACCACACACGATGTTGACTTGAATTGACTTGCCCGTCCGTGAACTAGTCCGGACGATCATGGATGACGAAACAGACCACAACTACGCACCCGGGACATCAATTTTGGATGGGAAAGACACCCATATCATTATGGTTCCATGCGCGAGCAAGTGGCACGAAAATCTATGCACTTTTTATTTTAAATTATGGGGTGCGGTTCTGACTTAGCTCAAGTGCAATTCGGGTTCGATTTGGGCTAGACACGGGCTAATTACTTCAACTCACAAATTTCAAATTTCAAGTTTCAAATATATTATTTAATCTCACAATAATTTGATATAATTAAGGATTAATTCTTTTCCAATTAAGTCTCCTCTGCGCAAAGAAAGTCTTTAGTTCCTCGCCAAAGCTTTCAAGTAACGGTTCCCTCAAATCTTCGACTATACTAATTGGACAGAAGAATTCATTGGATCATCCTCCGCTCGCTCCTGTCTGCTTTCTCTCTCGTGCGATTGAAGCCCCTGATCACCCTCTCGCACGATCGAAGCCCTCTTCCTCGCGTCTCCTCTCTGTGTCGAAGAACTCCTCTCTCCCGTTCGACTCCTCCTTCCCTCCTGAGCCGAAATCCCGCATGCCCCTTCCTCACTGCATCTGACGCCTCCTTCCCCAGACAAGACGAAGACCTCTCACCTCCACTCGCCTCAACCTCTCTGCATCTAAGTCCGCCTTCTCCTCTTGCGCTCGACGGAAGACCGCTGCTCGGCTTCTTCCGCTCAAGTCCACCTCGCTGCATTGAAGCCCTAGCCGTCTCTCCTCCACGGAAAGCTCCCCGGTTCGCCTCTTCCTCATTCCTCAAAGCCCGAGGTCATCGTCTTCCTAGAAGTTTCTTGACGTTCGAAACGTACCAAAATAATTTTGGAGGCATTAGATACTTTAGTTTTGAAAGGTTACCTTTGGGCCAATTCAGGTATTTTGAATATGCATCTTCATTTCGCATTTCTCTCATGTTCGGTGACCGTTTATTCTAATTAAACTGCTTAGATGGCATGAGCTAAAGTTGCAGGTGGTTTTCATTTTATTTTCTAAATAGAATTTGATAAGTTATATATTGCACAGGTTTTCGAACTATGAGACAACTCGCCTCTTTGATCTGATTCTCAACTTTCGTCTAAACACTTGATTAAATCAGCTAAATTATTGAGGAGCAAAGAAGTTTTGCATTCATTTAAATATATAAATATATAAATAAATATATATATATATATATATATATATAATATTTTATATAATGGAGCATTATACGTTTCCTTACGTGTTAATAATCAAGATTCAGTACAAAATAGAAGGAAGAGGTTTTCCATCTAGAAAACTAAAAAAAGTACAATAACACACTCATAGAATGGGGATCCTCCACCAGTTACAACTCAACCCAAACACCAAAAAGGAAAAACATACCAAACACGAAATATATGCTCGTGAAAGAGCAAGTATACCAAAAGCAGAAAATAAGCATCCAGGAACAAGATAAAAGTTTTCCCAATAGAGATTAGCTGTAAACTTCCAGATGAAAACTTGATCAACCAAATCTTGTGGGCGAGGAATGACAAGGATAGTCCCAAAAGTAGTTCTTTTTATAAAACTTAAAAGAGCCCCCCACATGACGGTCTTCAAAACCACTAATGTAAAATACCCTGCAGAAAAATTAGTCTAAATATGCAATAAAATATAAAAAGTAGTGATCCCCCAGTCGAAATAGTCCTACTCAAATGCATGGCCTCAGCATAAGAATGGATTGAGCATTTGAAAAATGTCCAGAAATTCTAACTGCAGCTATAAAAAAGATCAAAACAAAACCAAAGAATATAGAGAGGGTATAGTGACCCTTAAGATTTAAAAACATATCACAAACTCTACACTATAAAAAAAAAAAAACTTTAGCAAGTGGTGTGAATAGTAGCAGCCAAAAATTTTGTAATAGTAGCAATAAATGAACAGTAATTTCTGTAGCCGCCAAAAACTCCCTTACTTCTTAGTATATATATTACCGAAAATATGAATCCAGCAGGTATAGCAGCAAGAACTGGCTTCACAATAGGAAAGTAACCGAAATAAGTTGAAGAGAATCCTAGTAGGACAACAACCCCTAAATTGCAAAGTAGTGGCAAAGTTAAGATAATAAAATAAAATATTACTCCCAATAAAAAAAGCCTTCCCCAAGATTCGTATAGAAAAAGCTAGCAAACAGACACAACTCCGAGAGCCGAGACTAACAAGCAAACACAACAGAGAATATACTAATTTTGCAAATCATAAAAGAAATTAAATTCTAATGTAAGGAGAATCGAGAGAGTCCCCCAATAAAAGACATTTTAAGTGATGCATAGGAGTAACACCCACCAAAGGATTAGTATCATCTTTAGCAATTTTCGTGAGCCAATCAGCAGGGGAGTTCCCTTCACGAAAAGTAAATGACATCTGGATATTAAAATTAAACTTTTCTATAACCTCCATAATTTTGTTCCAAGCTTAAAGAACATTCCACTTGGGTAAGGAAAGGGCTCCGAAATTCTTAAACAACAATAAGGATTTGGTCTCTATAATGACATTAGAGAATTTATATGAGAGAGCCACCAGAAGAGAAAGCAGAAAAACCCAGTTTTCGGCTTCTAAAGCCGATGAAGCATTAATAGGAGAAGCAAAAAAGCAACTGCAATGACCCAAGTGATTCCTGAAAACCCCACCAGCACTAGCAGCCGTGGAAGTCCAGCTTCCGTCAATATTAATCTTAATCCAACCCGCGGGTGGTTGCCACTTAATCAAGGTGGCCATCCTACCAACCCGATGTTGAATGCAAGAAATATCCAAACCAAAGAGACGATGTAGGCGATAGTAGTAAGCTAGAATGTAAGAAGCAGTATTAGGAGACAAATCCCCATGTTGATGTTTGAATCTATTTCTAGCCATCCAAATAAACCAAATAACCACCAAAGGAAAACAAAACAATTTTTTATCAACCAAGGTCCCAGCTTTCCAAACATGTAAGTAATCAATCATAAAAGAGCTTTGCGGCCAATTTATTTGAAAATGTTGTCCTAATAAATGTTGTCCTAATAAAGACCAAACCAACCTCTCTTGCATAAGAGCGTTGATATATATATATATATAATGTTATTTCAAATCATTTTGTGGACACATTTTGATTGGCAATCCTTAATGTGCAAATCCTTTATACTGCCTTTTTCTTTATTTCGAATCTGTACTGTTATGAGCATTTATGGTTAATTTTACTTTGCTTCATCTGTTAATCAACAATTCCATTACTAGGAGGACATTCAAATCATTTAGAATGATCTTATACCTGCATAAACACATCGTACTCTAAGATGCATGAGAAGAAACATTTCTCCCAACGTCTTTTACTTGATGAACATGTTTTGTCACTTGTCTGTATTGACTCCTTATGTTGAAGCATCACTTCCCAATGAATTATTTTTTTAAGCCCTGGAGATTGGATGAATGGTCTTATCAGGTCATCAAAATTGGTGTTGTTCAATATATTATAATTAGGACTTTTATTGCCATTCTGGTCATTTTTTTTGAAGCCTTCAATGTGTGTTGTGATGGAGAGGTGTGTATTTGGCTTGCCATTGTAAGCTGTCTCCAGATGGCAGTTTGGGTTGTGGTGAGGAATGTTTAAACCGTATGCTCAATATTGAGTTTGTAAAGGGAAACCTGCCCATGTGGGAAGCTATTTTCGAATCGACAGTTTCATTTTTTACTTAAGGATGTTGGCCTTTTACTGGAATCTGACCCGTTGTGAACAAGGAGAGATCCGTAGCTTTGAAAATTATGGAGGAGGGCAAGTCATGCTTTATTCCAGTTCTGTTAATGGAAAGGAAGCTAATATTCCTTACCGGTGGTTACCTTTTTTTTTTTTTTAACAAGAAAGTGACGGTGAACTCTGTTTTCCTTAGGGATTCAATTGCAATTTCTGACTCGGTATTACTGTTATTTGGAGGGAATATTTGCAGGGGTTGGGCATATAGATATAGGTGAATTAAGTGGTGTGTATGCAAACCTTCCCAATATTTACATATACTTATTTCAACATATGTTGAGGGGATGTGCAAATTCGATTTGAGAGACATGCGAAAGGGGGAATGTTTCGGAATGACATAAATGCTGTTTTGAGCCTCATAAACTCGTGGTGTTGGAAGAGTAAATTGCTGTTTTGATTCAACTTGTAGGAGAGAGCTGTTTGGGTGCTGAAATTGTGGTTTGGGGCTGCTGTAGGTAGCTTACAAGTGCTGCAAACTACTAGAACTACTGTTTGGAGGTGTTAAAAATGTTGTGAGAGCTTTTAGAGTGCTATGAGATCTTTTGGAGAGCTGTGAGAGTTGTTTGGGTGCTGAAATTATGGTTTGTGTTGCTGTAGGTAGGGGTGTAAACGAACCGAACACGAACGAACAAAGCTTGTGTTCGTGTTCGGTTCGTTTAAAATTTAGTTTGTTTGAAATAAGCTCGTGTTCGTTTCTTAACGTTATTATTTTATTATATATTATAATTCATAAAATTTAATGTTTTAAAATATAATAAATTTTTTATATATAATTATTTTATATTATTTTATATTTCAAACAATAACGATTCGAACATGAACGAACGCATCACTGTTCGTGTTTGGTTCGTTTAACTAACCGAACGAAAAAAATTTGTTCGCGTTTGTCTCGTTTACTTATCGAACGAATCGAACACGAACTCATTGACGAACCGAACACGATCTGTTCGCGAACAACGAGCTTTTTTGACAGCCCTAGCTGTAGGTAGCTTACAAGTTTTGCAAATTACTGTTTGGAGGTGATGAAAGTGATGTGAGAGCTTTTGAAGTGTTGTGAGAGTTATTTGGAGTGTTGTGAGAACTGTGGGTTGTATGGGCTTACATAGTATTATTTGGAACACAATTAAGTGTTGTTTGGGACATTTCGAGGGCTAATTTTGGGCAGTTTTGGCACCGTGTTGGAACCACTTTTACACCGTTTGGGCAGCATTTTAGCACTGCTTTATGCACCAATTTCTTTTGGAAAGGTTTATGTAGCCTTTAAGTATTGATTTACACGGTTTTAAAATTGGATTTCAGGAGCCCTTCTACCCACTGCTTTGAGGTTTAACTGGATTATTATTTAAACGTTTTTAGGCCGATTCACTTACTATTTTCCCCCTTTCGGCTTTACTAGTTTTGGAAGTGGGCCGACCTTTTGTTTTATTTATATGGTTAAGTCGAAAAGTGAGTTTTTGATTTAATTATTTGGAAGACACTTAGAAATTTGAGGATTAGTTGGAAAACACTTAATTGTGGATAGACCACCTGAAATCACTTTAAGCACAAGTTAAAGTGCAGGCTTCTTAGCTTTTATGAGCACTCCCGAGGTGAAAGTCCATCTACCTAATTCGCGGTGTAGGCTTCTTAAATTTCACGAGCACACCCTAGGTGACCCTAGGTGAGAGCCCATCTACCTAATTCTCAGTGTAGGCTTCCTAGATTTTAGGAGCACGCCCTAGGTGAGATCTCATATACCTAATTTTCAGTTTAGGCTTCCTAGATTTTAGGAACACACCCTAGGTGAGAGCTCATCTACCTAGTTTTCAATGTAGGCTTCCTAGATTTTAGGAGCACACCTTAGGTTAGAGTTCATCCGTCTAATTTTTCAGTGTATGCTTCTTAGGTTTTAGGAGCACACCCTAGGTGAGCGTTCCTCCACCTAATTTTTGAATAAATAATGAAACTAAGCACTTGACCCTGATTCACAAATTGATTAAGACACTAGACATGATGATGCATCAAGATGTAGTTCATTCTTCATTAATTAAATCAATATTGAAATTCCCGCAATAACTTGACCTATAGTGAAACTCAGTGTACTGGGATTTAAGTTTTGATATTACACTCAAATGCTCCTGATAATTGGAGAAATTTGTTAAATGCCACATATGGATCATCGGACTATGATAAGTCTAGGGTCTATGTGGCGAGAGTAATGTCGACATTGATTATATGTGTTTAAATTGGGGATATAAAGTGAGATTATTAGAATAATATCTCCTACCTAAAAAATCTTCAATAAGGGAGAAGAAAGGATCGATGATACTATTCGTCGATTCTTGGTGGGATCGTTGCCTCTGACGCTCTTAGGTTGTCAGTAGTTCTAGCGCAATTAAAGTGACCAGTCTGTGGACTACACGACTTTGCAAAATATTTACAAAAATAAAACAAAATTCACTTTTACATATTAAAAAAAATTCTGCATAAAAAAGACTTAAACAACAACTTTTGCATGAAAATCAAAGAATTTTTCTATGAAAATTTATAAAAGTCCACAACTAATCACTTGGATTGAGGTTAAGGACTACCCTCCGTAGATTGTCGTGCTGGTAACTCTTGTTCAAGATCGGGAAGCACACAGTCCAGCTCTGAGCCCTCACTTCTACCAATGTCTTACACCTAGTCCTGGTCTTTCATATTTGGCTAAGGGTTTCTTTTGTTTGTGATTTTTACGACTAATTTCGCCTTGTTTTTTTTCTTGCAAGTTTATTTAAATTTATTGTAAATCATACTATGCTCGCAATATTAATCACGCAACAGTAGCAGATGCCCAAGTACGCTTTTACAGTTTATCTACAACATTTTACTTTTCAAGTATCTTTTATTTACCTGTAATTTGTTTATTCTGCGTGCAAAACCATAACTGAAAAAAAAACAAAAACAAAACAAAATCAAATTTTGACACCAAAACTGTGAAACATAAACAGCTAATCTCAAACCCACAACAGGAGCTTAGAGACAACTTTGTGGGCAACACGACGAGGAGCTTGGATCGAGCGACAAGAGGATCTTATTCAACAATCTCTCTCTTCTTACTTTAATTAACAATACATAAGACTTCGAGGTAGTTCGCATAACGCGACATAAATCCTCACACCCTCTTTAGGCACCTGTGCAACCATGTTGTGCAGCGTAAAACCTAATTCGCTTTAAGTTCTGAGATTGTCGTTCGTTACGACGTAAACCCTCTTATCTCTGCAGACTATTTGCATAATTTGATATTATGCAAATGTAAGTCTCAAATAATAAAATTGGCAGGATCAAACACTTAAATAACATCGTGTCCAAAACTCAGCCACACATTAGGGTAGTTTGGGAAGTTACTGAAGTTTCTCCTAAGGATCTGTGACATCCCATACATTTTCCTTTCTTTGGACTCTTGAAAATAACTGTTCCTATTTGAGTCACTTTCACTTGTTTTTCCCCGTCCAACCGTGAAAACCTAATCCTCGAATTCTTAAAGACTAATACCTCTGATCATTATCGAGAGTTTAATCAAGTGAACTCAGTCATTTGGGATGTAATTAATTATAGAGGCTTGACTCTATAGGGAACTTGAAACTCATGTAAAATAAATCCTATTTAATCTTTGTATTAAATAGAGAAACTTGTCAGTCACATATAAAAAGTTTGCAGACCAAACAAATCTCTTAGTTTGCAGGATTTAGCCTATAGTCAAGATATACACTTAGCTTTCGGGAGGGTGTAGTATTCGTGCTATCGGACACGATTATGTCAGCTATTAGACAAATGAGATCCATTTGATTTCATTTTTCGAAAACTAAAACATACTACTTTCAAAACTCAAATTATATACTTATTATATATTAAATTAAATTTCAAAATTATTTTCAATTTTCAAAATCAAATCAAAAAGTTGACCGACACATGGGAGGAAGGATTTGTGGAGTGCGGGTGGAGCAGAGGGTTGCGTGGAAGGCAGTAGGCGGTAGGGAGATGGTCGGAGTTGGCGTCTAGAAGCAGAAAGGTGTGGAGAAAAGTAGCTGGGGGCAAGGCTAATTCCTGGAGCTGGCTGCTGGAAGCAGAAAGGTGTGGGAGAAGCAGTTGGTGGAAAGGCTAAGACCTAGAGCTGGCGGCTGGAAGCAGAAAGGTGTGGAAAAAAAAAGACGCTGGCTGCAAGAAAAATTGAAAGGTTGGGGGCATCAGAGAGATGGTAACGAGCAGATGGAGGGGAATATATATGGATAACTATCTCCGCAGGATCGAGTTGCAGCCGGAACACTCTTCGAACCCTTGTAGAAGATCAACACCTTGGATAAGTTACAGACGCACGTTCTTGTCTTTAGATACAACCCTAAAAGTGAAAATAGCCTAACCGGCTGGCTAATCAGAAATTTTAACTCCGAAAGAACATATTTATAATTAGATTGGTAGAAGAATGGGGGAAAGGCGCGGTATTTTTCCTCAACAGCAGCCGACCAGTCTAGCCTCCCTATTGGACCAGTCCCTTGGCTGAACCGACCGGCTAGCCATAAAAGCCCTGCGTTAGTCTCTCATGATTGGGGAAGCTTCGACTTCATTCGTCGAAGCTATTGGTTTCTTGTAGCACGGAGTCTAGTCTGCCTTGTTGAAGATATCAAGGATATTGTAATCCCCTGGTAGGTCGATCATGTATGTGTTGTGATTCCACAACACGTTTTGATAAAATAAATATGCATCATCTCTTTGCACATCTTGAGCTAGTGCTACATATACATATTAGGTTTCCACTGTATAACCTTGAGCCCTTAAATCTGAAATCTTCTTTTTTCACTTCTTGCACTAGCAAAATGTAGCTGATAAAATAATATGTGAGGAGAAATCAACTATGTGGTGAAATCTGTGGCAGACTACATCACTCTCACTAGCAAACACTCAGGAAAAACCTCTTCTTCATTGATAGGATCGAGATCCTATTAAAGAATTTCCTTCTTACTGGACAGCTGATGATAGGTACCATGCTGAGTTGAATCTAACATCTGAATAACTCTATGTAATCTTCTCGACATGGCACAAAAGAGCCCTATTTATGTCATGCTAGGCCTCCCTCAGTAGGGGCAACTCAAGAATGATTATAAATTTGAATGGTTTGAATTTCTCGTATATGGGTTATCATACCTTTGATATTAGTTCCTCAAACTCAAGACTATCCTGCACACTCACCATTAAGTCGGTTGGAGGCTCTACCATGGGCTCAATCGAAACTATGTGCATCTTTTCCTCAACTGGAAACTAGTACTCCTTTGTGCCTTCACCGTCTTCAGTGTCTATTATATCATTACTCAATTTTTCAAGAACACGTTGCTCAGTAAAACAGATAACCCCCTAGTGGTCTTATCTTTGACATTAAAGCAAATGTCCCATAAGCTCTTTTTTGCAAAGCCCAAAATTTTTTTAAGAGAGTAATGCTACATTTCATGTGATCCTACGCACCCAAATCAACAATCCATGGTCATTGTCAAGTTCTTTTAGCATACCACAATCACTTTAGAGGTTGGTGTAATGTTGTTTTTTTTCCTACTTTCATGACTATTGGTTAAATGGGGATTTACATAAATAACATACAATTTTTTTTATTCACATACATCACTCCTAAACTTTCATATTTACACACATAGCACTCAGATCTTCAATGTCACATCAAAAATATCTCTGTTATCACTTTTCAAAAGTGAAATATACTTTTTCATGCATAAGTTTAAAACACAAAAGTGCTATGTATTTGAATATGAATGTTTAGGTGAGATTTATAAATACATAAGAATTGTGTGCTATGTATATAAATTTCCCTTGATTGATTGGAGTTTTTTTGAAGAATTTCAATTTGTTCATTGCTGAGAAGATTTTGTTTTATATGGCTATACTGACTATTGATAATAATAACAAGCTTCTCTTGGCTTCTTTGGGAGTTGAAATCACGCGCGGGTTTCCAATTTGTTAGTTTTTCTTCTTTTTTCTAACAGTTTTCTTTGGTATGATCATATTTTCATTAATGATGACAGTAAGCAATTCCCTTTTTTTTATACAGTCATTATTTCCAAAATTCTAGAATCTCAAACCATCAGAGTCAAATCCATCAGATGTGATGATTCCATCATAACTCTCCAAAAACTTTTTTCTTGGCTCAGACTTCATCTGTATCATTGTTCTATACTGTTAGGAACTTAATCACCTTTTCTCAGTGGCGTGTTTCTCTAAATCCTCGTCAATGGGGCATCTCTGTTCTTGAGCTTCAGACAGGTTATGTTGTTGTCATTGTCATACTAAATAACAAAGAAATCACTTTTCCAAAGTTCATGAGAACTTTTTCTAAAGAGAAAAGTTTTGATATTTTTTCAGAACTTGAAAATGTACTTCGACGACCAGACAAATTTCTTAAGTTGTGCTATTTGGCAAGAAGTTTTCCTTTCTTAATAGCCATAAAATTAGCAAGTTAGTACATGACGGTATTATTTATGTATTTTCAAACTTCTACTCAATATTTTCTTTCTTTGGTGCTGTAATAGATTCAATGAGATGATATTTTAATTTTTGCTCGTCCTACAAATGAACATCTTTATAAATTGAAACCGATGGAGATATTTATGGTCCTTCAATTTGTGACTAGTGATAGGGATGGTATTGTTCATAGCACCTTTAGGCTACGGGATGAGCACTTCAAGATCAGAACTTATCACGAACGAGGAGGGTTTGTCTTCTTGTAGCCATACTGTAGCTAGACATACAGGATGAAAGAAATTAGAGAAAGAAAGTCTTTGATGCCATAAAGAAAAAGAAAATAAAATAAATTTTCTATTTTTAAAGCAGTGTACATAAGAAGAGTAAATCAAAAATTAAATCAAAAAGTAGATATTAATCCTGGATCCATAGATAAAAGACAATAAATGCTATATTCCTAAAATTGTGTGCAAAATAATAGGACAATAAACTAAAATGGAAATATAGGAATCTTGTGACATAATGACAACAAAGCATTCAAAATAATAATAATAATAATAATAACTTATTGATTATTGTATTTGTTAATGCTTGAATTCTCTTGTTAATTTTTCATTTACTGATTTTTTTTAAGTTTCATAATTATATTTCTCCTGTATAGTTTAGAGGTAGATAATATGAACAATTGCTGTTTATAGGGGTGTAAACGAGCTGAACATGCGTGAGCCAAAGTTTTGTTTGTGTTTGGTTCGTGTCTGAAATACATCTTGCATAATCTATACGTGTTTGGCTTGATTGAAGCTCATATTCAACTCAGCTCAAATTTAACTTACTCATTTATTAAAACTAAAAAAACATATTTAATTATATTATTAATTTTATTAAATTAATAAATAATTAATTTAGCAAACCTTTACCGGTACCCGTATACTTCCACTGTCCCTGAAAACAGTTAATTTTTTTGTTGCGTTGAAGAAGCCTACTTTTGCATTTTATAGAGCTTTTCTCACAGCCATATTATGAACTTTTTTGATGTTGGACTAAACAATGCCCCCATCGTTCCGTTCCCACTTCCCATATTCCCACTTACGCTTGACGCTTGACGCTTGGGCTAACAAAATATTTTTGAAGACTTTACATGCATGCTGACTAAATCCTATGTATTTACATTCCCAACCCTTAAAAGTGGGGCAAGATTTTTAGCATCATTTACATAAGTACCAGTAAAATCCCATATATATACATATTTAACATCTAAAATTATATTTTTTATAATTATATCACCACCCAAATTATTTTAAAAAAAAATTTATCATTTTTTCAAATAAAGTATAAAAATTAATATAAATAAATATAAATAAATATTATTATTATTATTTATTTTTTTAATTATTTCGAGCCAAAATAAACCAAATACGAAGGAACAAAATATTGTTCCTGCTCGGCTCGTTTATATATCAAGCTCAAAAAAATTGTTTGTATTCAGCTCGCTTGTTTAATGAATGAATTGAACATGAGCTAGTTAACAAACCGAACACGAGCTATTCAAAAGCTATGAGCTTTTTGATAGCCCTAGCTGTTTAGAGGTACTGCAAGTTAGGGTCCAATGGACATATCATACATTTAGTCTTAAATCCCATTTAAACAGTGATAATTTCTTATGTACCCTATGAGATTTATATATGGTATGGTATGATCATCGAACATACCATATGTTAAAGAAATACCACATTGATCATTGTTATTTCAATGGCTGATTGTTAACTACAACTCTGATAATGACTTGAACATACTCTGACTCAAATACATCCCAAAATATAAAAGCTCGATGCAAGGATACAACACTAGTAGCAAATCTAGAACTATATATATTGATAAATTTTTATTTTTGTTTTCTCAGTTAAGTGCGTTGTAACATTTTGACCTAAATCACTGCAGACAAAAACCTTCTCAATGTATTATCTTTAGTTTAATATAGATTGCTTTTGATATCAATTATGTGTCTCTGAATGTGCAGATTTTGCAAATTCTTGCTCAAGCACTTAGCAACCAGACTACAAGTTCTAAAGTTCTTCTAATATCTGGGTGTGCATCCAAAATCAACCCACTCTCATCTTACCTGAATTCTAAAGGTTACACTATTTGTGTTGACGGTCATTCGCGCATTTTACATAAAACGAATGGGTTAGTTTGCTTAACTATGTTAACAGTTACTTTTTTTTTTGTAGGATATACTACAAGAATCATTATTTATTAGATTTTTATTCGACCCATTATGTACCTTACAACTAAAACTAAGTTGGCTCACTTCTGTTAACAGACTTTCCACATCCTGTTTCTGTTTGCAGTGAAAAATCAGGAACAGTCTTGATTAAGGATTTAAACGACCTCCATGATTTACACATGGATAAATTAGAGATAGTTATAATTGTGGATTTTCCTTCCTCTATCATGGATTATATAGCAGTTCTGACAAAGGTTGCGCGGCATACTCTTGTCGGGGTTCTGCATAGTTTCTTTTCTACAGTAGATGCTCCTTTGGCTCCGTCTTTGATTGAGGTACTTGAACAATGTGGCCAGGTGGCTCCAGAATTTCTTCGCAGCCTTTGAATCCTCACATCTAATAACTAAAAAGTTGTCTGTCGAGTGAGCAATATGTTTATAATTTGCTTTTTCTTAACATGTTGCTTTTCATAAAAAAGAAATGAAACGTGTATCATCAACATTGTTTTATATCAAAATTTGACATTGAGTTCTATTCTATTTAATCTAATACTAGTGCCATATTCACCTTCTTGTTTTTTTTTTAATTTTTTTAACTTTTATATGCCTTACAATTAAGGTTTTATAGGTTTGAAATGCTCAAAGTTTATGCTTCTCATAGTTTCATCTATTTTGTTAAAGCTTTATTGGTGCATCAAGGAGACATGAATCAACTCAAGTATTAATAAATTAGGGATGCACAAGTGGGACAGGTCTGTCAATATGGCTCTATGTTAGGCAAATAGCTGGTGTTCGAGATAATCATTTCTATCATGTTCTAGAGTCAATTATCTCAAGTTAGAATGCCAATACCATATATAATATGAGAAGTAAAGGGATCAGAAAGATCATAAAGAGAACCATGGGATCTTATCTAGTTGAATTAATTTTATCAGTAGTTAGTATGAATTGCGATCGCCCTTTCTCAAACTTGTAGATGTCACTATAATTTAATTGAAACATATATGTTGATATTTTATTGGTGACAGAATGAGATGGGGTATTAGGATTGAACCTTTGTGATATGTGAAGTCTATGGTTTGAGGATGACATAAGTAAGATAACTCAAGCAAGTCATGGAGGCCATTGGAGCTAGCTAGATTTGGCCTCTTTTAGATGTGAAGATGACATTATTTAAAGTTAGCAAGGATGTAGTGTGAAAAAGATATGGAAGTGTTCTGGAGGCTGGATCAATATGACCCTAGAAGTGGAGATGATAAGTCGTGATGGTAATTATAGAGTGGTTTGGAACGTCATATGGACCATTAAGGAGAGTCTGTTCAGTCCTCTTGTAAAAGGTGATATTGTAAGACCTAAATTTCTAGTGTTGTAAGATGTTCATGGAGTCAATTAGTGGTGTTTGGATCGATCCTTTCGTTAGTACGGAGGTGAGGCGACCTGAAGATGCCGATGGAGTTTTGTAGGAAGGCTGCAGAGGTGACGTGGGCAATAGAATGTTGTAAGAAGGGCATGTGAACTTTGGAGGTGGTTAGATGAATCCTTATTTGGAGGTGGAGATGACCCCCCAACTAACTCATAGGAAGTGACCAAACAACATATAAAGCAGTTTGAAGTCTTCATTCGGTGGTCGAATTGATCCTTCCCATCAGGTGGAGATGGCACAACCTCAAAGCTGCAATGGAGCCACACAGAAAGGTAAAACTAGTCAAATTGAACCTCCCATGGAAGTGGAGATGGTTTACCCGAAGGCAATGATGGAGCACCGCAGGAGTGCATGAAGACAATTGAAGGTGGTTAGATGTCATCTTCTTGTGGCGATGATGTGTCCTAAAGTGATGCCAGAGCAACAAAGAGAGGCCATGGCTGCCATTGATCATATAATCTATATTTTATATTCTATATACTTGTATTTTCAATTGTATAAACGTATGATTTTTTTATTAGTCTTCACCAGAGGTCCATTCCAATAGTTCCTGTCAAGCAACTAAATCAAGATCTTGAGCAAAGCTGGCATGGGGCCGACCTCCTAATGATTGCAGACATGCCATGAATTTGAAGTTCTTTTTTACAGACTTTAATCACCTTGAGTGAAGCATAAGCAAAGAAAACGCAACAAGTGGTTCGAGCCATGTGGGTATGGTCCAGCTATGGACATTTTAAGCAGGAGAGCCACAGGTGCAAGATAACAGGAGGCATGAATAGTGATCGAGTCTGACTGGTATTTTATAATAGAAACATGCTAGATATGGTGATTGGTCATGGCATGCGTGATTGATTTCTTCATCAGGTGAAGAGATAAGAGGGCACTTTTGTCCATTCATCTGCTGGGAGGATGAATGGCTATTGACATGGCACAGGTGGTAGGTTGCAGTTTGGGATGTTGAATGACTTGGTAATGACTTGCTTTCATAACTTATTATAGGGGTATTTACATGCATTACCTCCGAATTCCTCTGTATTTACATATCTAACAGCTATACTTTACTTTTTACACTTAAAGTGAAATACATTTTTTCATACATAAGATATCATGTGTAAAAATTGAAGTTTAGGTGTTAGATATGTAGATACATAGGAATTGAGTGCTATGAATGTAAATCTTCTTTGATGATGTTTGTTCACTCAAATATTTATGTATTTACATATCTAAAAACAGAACATTACAAAAATTCAGTTTATCATGGCTATTAAGGCTGTCAATTTGGCTTGTTTTTCGTGAACATCTCGTGTTTGGCTCGTTAAGCAGCTCGTGGAGCCGACCCCGAAGTATAATTTGTTCCCTCGTGTTCGGCTCGAAATGGCTCAAAAAAAAATTATATAATTTTTTATATAACAATATATTACATATATTATTTATATAATAATATATTATATATATTTATGTCTAAGTTTAAATCATAACACCTCTTGTAGCAATATAGTTAGTGTTTTTTTTTGTATAGATTTGATCCAGGTTCGAATCCCACACTTTATATCTATTTTTCACAATTTTAATTTAACGAGCCAATTTCGAGCCGAACACGAACACAAATATTTAAATCGAGTCGAACACGAACACACTGTTCACGAGCCGATTTCAAACACGAGCCGATTTCGAACACGAGCCAAGCTTGAGCTCGCTCGTTTACAACCCTAATGGCTATCACTAGATGATACAGCGTGTGTATTATTAAACTATAATTTCTAGAATACAGTTTTTCAGATTTTAGAACTCTTCATGCGATGCCACATACTATATAAAAAATTACAAAGTAAAAGAGCAAGAGCATACTAAGCCTAGCGGAAAGGAGTACTTAATAAAATTGGAAATAAATCTTATTATTACAATGATACCAAATTCAAGACACTTATTGGCCAAAAAAGAAAAAAAAAATGACACCCAGCATGACTGATGACAATATAAGTTATCTTCTTATTTTAATTTTTTTAATAAAGAAACAAAATTACAGAGCAAAATACAAAATCAAACTAGAGGGTGTTTGCGTGTTTGCCACCACTCTGCACAGCTTCCAATATCAGGAATCTTTCTTCTTTTCTGCTGTGGCTGCTTCGATATGCTTCTGCATAAAATGCAAAACTTCCTATTTCTTTGCTTTTGTCTTTGAAGTCTTATACAATTCTATAGCCATGGCTCTGGTACCTAAATATTCACAAAATAACTTATCCGGTACGCGACTTCTCATGACTACAGCCCGGCCCTTAACAAAATAACAAGCTGGAGGAGGATTCTAACGCCTATAGTTGCAATATTCAAGGAATTGCCATCATTCAGTTTCAGGAGTGTGGGACATATATGCCTACATAACCAAAACCTACAGCAAAAAATGCCAAGCCCTGGAGAAACAGATATATGAAGTAATGGTTCCTCCCAAATGCCAAATCATAGAACCCACAGAAGAAGAGGAAGACTCCCACCCCTAGCTCCAACACATGTAACCTGTTTTTAGACATGTGAAATTAAAACATATTAGAGAACGAGAATCATCGTTATAATCATTCAGATTTAGGAAATTATTTGAATTACTTATCGCCGATCCGAATTTTCATTTTCTTAGATGCTTTAGCAATGGTTTTCGTCTTCAACGCATCACCTAGCTTCTCAGTGACTATCCATTCATTAACCTTGCTGGTCTCTAAGAGGCCTACAAAGGTAGCCTTTGTTCTATGCAAAGACATGACATTCTCAAAAAGGATCCAGAATACTATCAAGTGGAGAGATCTATAACAGGAGGAGAATA
Source organism: Phalaenopsis equestris (assembly GCF_001263595.1). Taxonomy (NCBI): domain Eukaryota; kingdom Viridiplantae; phylum Streptophyta; class Magnoliopsida; order Asparagales; family Orchidaceae; genus Phalaenopsis; species Phalaenopsis equestris. The sequence continues at coordinate 2,273,232 of NW_018164739.1, read as the reverse complement.
AAGAAAACAGTAATTAGAACAAGAATTATGGTATACTATGTCTAATATAAGAAATAATTTACTTCAGCAAAAGACACAATATCAGCAAAATATGAACTTGTCACACTTTGAGGAATAACACCAAATAGAGAAGGTGATATATCTCTATACCTTGGAGTTCCAACAGCATTAAGAAGGGTGATGATGGATGGGATATAGACTGAACCCCACTTTGGAACTTCTACTTCAGGAACTAAGACAGTTGCCGGGATGACCACACAGTAGAACACAAAGGTGACAATATGAGCAACAATTTTTCGAACAAAGAAGAAATTGTAGATCACATGTATTTTCTTAAATAGAGATACTTTCTGCAAAACCATAAAACAAACACTCATTAAATTAAATTGCAGGCATTATGGTTCTTCGTAAATAATCATATCACACTCTATGTTACCTTGTTTCTTACAATCTCCATAAGCATTTTCCTGAACAAGTTTGCAGGACCACATGACCACCTGTGTTGCTGATATCGATAAGCTTTGAAGGTGCTCGGCAATTCATTTTTTACCTGTATTTAAGATAACAAATAAACCAAGAAAGTTGGGTTCACTCGCCAAAACTAAACACATGAGTTTGCATAATGACAATGCTCAATTAAGTAATGAAGAACCAAATATGCCATTTTGTCGATTAATAGATGCCCAAACACAGTATTTTTTGAGAAAAAATCAGTCATTCAAAGAAAGCAGAGTACATAAGGTAGATTGAACAGGAAATTTTTAAGGACAACTGTTGAGTACCTTAAGATTTGATAGGTATACGAATTTCCAACCTTTGAGGCTTGCTCGAACAGCCAAGTCCATGTCCTCTACGGTGGTCCGATCCTTCCAACCTCCTGCTTCATTTAGAGCTGATATCCGCCACACCCCAGCAGTCCCTGGATGCAAAGATCAACTATCAATGTTTAGACAAACATAAAACAATGTGAAATCATAGTTTCATTGTAAACAAAATTTCACCAAGGGCATGCAACTTGTAAAGGAGAGAGATGTTCCCTAGGAAGATAATACTCACCATTGAAGCCAAAAAAGGAATATATGGAGGACCCAACCTCCTGCTCAACAGTGAAATGGTAATCCAGGGACATCTCCTGCATCCTAGTCATCAGACATTCATTGGAGTTCGCTGATCAATCAGAAAATTTGCAAGAGTTAAAAACTGCCCTGTGAAATTTGAGCGGTTTTGGTGTTGGCTAGCTTGAATTCTTCAAATTATATATACACTCTCAAATTACGTATTCATGGTTAAAATACAGGCCGTTTATTCTTTCTGCACCTACCTTAAATTCACTCATTGTAAACGCCCAGCCAAACAGAAAGGATCATGAATATCATGCAAATGATTAAAATATAATCAAATGCAGATGTAGTTAAAGAAAAACAGAAAGAAAAGAAAAAAAAACTTAATTAACCACATTCCAATCTTTTGAGTCCAATAATCCTATCTAATAAAATCAGTTTTCTAACAAGAATGTCCAAACGAGTGCTTCATCTCTCAAAAAAACATTAAAAAAAAAATAAAAATAAACTCATGAATAATCACAAATATTATCGGCTTACACCATAAGCATGTGCACAAGTCTGTAATTATTCAATGAAACAAAATAAGTATACCGCCAAAGGCACAGAAGCAAAAAATACAAATTCATAAGACGAATACCCCACTGTTATTTAAAAAATTACAGACTATGCCAATTTTTTTGAGTCAGAATATTCCGGCCAAATAAAATGCCAAAAGCTCATTAAATTTCTAATAATAATAATAATAATAGTAATAATAATAATAAAGACACAAGGTCATTATTATTAGCTGAGCTTAAAAGAACTGCACATGGTAGTGTCGGTAGGAAGCAGGAAACAAGAACACGTGGGTGAAAACTGGTCCAGAAATTAGTTGAATTTATATGAATGGCAAAATATTTATGGCTAACGCCCGTGGAATTTAACAGCAGCCGAATAACTGCAAACAGGTAAAATGCTGCAGGTTGGAGCCTGGAGGCTCTACCTAAGCCCTCATCCTGCCTAAAATATAGGTATATAACCTTGCGGGTGAGCCCACGGGCAGCCCGGCTCTCCACTTCTTTTTATCTAAAATTAATTTTTCCAAGATTTAAAACCAATAACATATAAAAAAAATGTATATTTCAGATTTAATATCCACCGACACAAATAAACAAACAAACCCCTATAAACGCATGTGTCACAACCAATATATGTTGAGACTTCAAAGGATAATAATTGGCGAAAAAATTAGTAGTTCAAAATTTAATGAAGGAGATTATTTCTCTGAGAAAATTGATGGATGCCAAATATTTTGTACATTATGGCATTTCATACTAAAAAATAATTGGCCAGGTATTAGTTTTATGGTAAGAAAATTGTCTCTGGATATTCTAAATATTTTTTTGGTTAGAATGGGTCTCAATATCATTGAATTTGCATATAGATAAATCCTTATAAAAATATAAAATTTTGATGTTATGTATGAAATGGTCTTCATAAAAAAATCAGGGATTTCAAACCATAACATTGGACAAGATGGGTTTAAAAATACGACAAGCCTGCAAACAAAGAACTGAAAGGCATCAAAGAAGATAGAACTGGATTAATGAAAAAAGTTTTTGTAATATTCCAATTTTTTACAAAAATATCCTTCGATTCTTAATTTTCTGTGATGCACATGCCACAAAAACTACACCCATCTTAGCCAATCGCCAGTCACGAGGTCCCAAAAAATTATAATTTTGTCTGCCAACAATTATTTGTACTGTATAAAGGTGTGTCATGTGCTTCTTTAGTGATATGGTTGGTTCATTAATTCATCTCTACCCAACCAACCAGTCTGGAACCCACAAAATTAACCGGACAATCTCAAATAACTCCGGTCACACTCTCTCTCTATCTCTCTCTCTTAACTCTTACTTCCGGCAGGAGAGATGTATTTCGGTGGTCTTTGAAAATGGAAATAGACGGCAGAGGATGGGGGCGACATCAGCGGTGGTCTCCGCAAGTTTAGCCATGTGATCAAAGAGGGTGACGTGGTGATCAGTGTTTTCTCAACACTATTATAAACTAATTAATAAATTAAATTGGTCAAAATCTCATTCAGCGAGAATTAGAAAATTGCAGCAATATTTCCAGGAACAAAAAGTCCAACACTACAGTGAAAACCATAATTGGCGCTCTTGATTATGTCATTCAATCGGTTCTCAAACTAAGTCATGTTTGAGCCATGCATGAATTAATCTCAAAATTGTGCAATTTGAGCCAAAAGTCAAACAAATCTACGAACCTTCCTCGCCTCATCTTTTTCTCCGTCTAGCATTATCTCTTCTAATACATGCTAATAATAGAACCAAATGACAGCACTGGTGACCTGATATTCGGTTCAGTTTATTTCAAGTCATATTATTCAGAACAAACGCATTCTATTCAGACATACAAATTATAAATGAAAAACGTTTGCATATCTGGTCAAATTTGGGCAAACCAAACCACTGGACATCTCTTTGCCTTCTCACTAGCGGCCCAACCCAAAAAGTCCTCTTTTTCACAAATTCTGTACCAGTTTTAGATAATTAAGTGATTTAATTAAAATAGAATGACAATTTTTTTCCACGTTATAACTTGCTTTGCTCAACCATAATCGTATCAACAATTATTTAATAAAATTATGTCCAACGAATACAAATATAACAAAGAGATGTTAAGGTATCACTTTATATTTTGTTTTTCATTTCATACTTTTAATTTATTTTGTATATATTTTCACTTGAAATAAAATATATTCGGCATCCTATAATATATTAGGTTATTTTTAAAACTACTATAAGTAATTTTAAGTATTATCTAATTTTTTTTAAATACACTAAATAAACTTATTTTAAAATAAAATAGAAAAACAAAAAATAAAATGATCCCAAACAGGCACTGAATGAATCAAAATCCTTGCCTAGCCAATCCTAGAATCAGCATGACTGAATAAAAATAATTCTCAAATACATTTGGTTCAACAAACTAATTTCTTGTCATCCAAAATTTATCAAATATAAAGGGGCTACCCAAATAAATCCTGTAGTGTATAACTGTGCCTAGGCCGAGTGTACGCTGCCAAGGAGGAGGTGAGGGGGCTAGCGAACTATAGTGACATTTCTCTTTACAGTTCGGACCCACGTGCCAGCGAGTGAAATGTTCCTACTCTGTCGGCGAGTTAAAGCGTCCGTCGGACATCCTATCATCCTCTTTCCTTCTGAATTAAGAGTTTAGTTACTAACCCTAGTGAATCAAAGCGGACGAATAAAGGAAAAGGGGTGGTATTAAAGCGTAAAACAAACAAAAGTTAAAAAAGGCGTGGCGGGCCCAAAATCACGCAGCACTCGTCTCCTCCGGCCGCCATTAACAAATCGAGTATCTCCGAAAGCGACGTGGGTTTATGTTAAGCACGTCGACAAACCACCCCACCGACACACGAAGGTAATTTTTGCAACTATTTTGATTCGTTAGCATAGGGAAATAAGGCTGATATTTTATTCACCCAAAGTTTTAACATCAAGATCAGCACGTAATCTTAAATTTCTTAACAATATTTAAACTCAAGTCAAACTTTTAACTCCCGATATCTTATCAAGAACTTAGTGAAGATGGGTAGCAAAATTAAGATTTGGTTTGAGAGAAGTAAAATAGAAAAAAGAAGAAGGGGGTAGGGCTTACAGAATTTCCAGCGAGCCTGAACGAGGCCGAGTTTGGGGTTGTGAACGAGGAAGGGAATGGTGCGGGTGAGGAAGTCTGGCTCGGGCTGGAAGTCGGCGTCGAATATGGCGACGAAATCACAGCTCTTAACATAGCTATGCTTCATCCCCTCCTTCAGGGCGCCGGCTTTGTACCCGTTCCGGTTGTCACGTATCTCGTACTTTATGTTGATTCCCTTGCTCGCCCATCTCTCGCATTCCATCACCACCAGATCCTGCAATCCCAACCGTCAGATTCACCCCACCTTTCCATCTTTTCATTTCTGATCATTTCTTCTCGACAAATTTCTCAGAAATTTATCTTTTTAAAAAAAAAAAAAATTGATCAAGAGTCAAGAACATATGTATGAGTTTTGGATTACTGCTCTAACAAAAATAGGGGATTTATAAATAACATTTTAATATTGTCCTATTTATATTTAACTTTCAAAATTTAATATTTACTCACATAAAATTATTAAACAACAACCAAAATTCCAACTTTCTTACCCTCATATTAACTGGATAACTCTTCCTATCCACACCTTGGTGGTTCTGCTGATGCTCTTTTCAGATCAAAATTCAATACTTTTTTTTTCTGTTTTTCAAAGTTGACACAGATTAATATACCTTGAATACACTCTATCCACACATACGGATCATCCATTCGTAATATTTTCTCTTTATAATCCCGTGGACCGTTCCATTAGCGAAATTACATCTTGAATTCCCCTTCTTTAAACTCATTAAATTTTAATTTAGAATTAAAGAGGGCAGAACTTCTAGCATATCTTATGTATTTAAATATTTAACATCCAAAATTTAATATTTACACTTATAACAATTTGATGTCGTAAATTTATTCCTTAAAAAATATATTTCACTTTTAAAAATTAGCATAATGTTAAATATTTGAGTGATATACATGTAAATGCCAAAAAAAATTAAGTTTTAGATACATATGAATAAGAAAATGTAAATTTTATGTATGAAATTCGTTTTATTTACTTTTGGAGTTAGTTATTGGACTAAACGAGCCAGCTCAGAACGCATTGATGAGCACTTTAGCTGGCTTAATCATTCGAAGGAAGAGACTGTTAATGAGACCCCGCAGTGACTTTTGCGAAATGATTAACATTTAAAATAGCATTAATACGCGCCAAAACGTGGGATTTGTGCGATCTTTATGTTAATTAACTCTTTATTTTAATTTAGAACTACGAGATGAGATGAGATGAGATGAGATGAGATGAAGACAAAGCGAGTGGGTAGAACAGAGCACTGACCTTGATGATGGGGTCGGTAGAATCGTCAAGCACCTGGATGATGATCCGATCGGACGGCCAGGAGAGCCCGCATGCAGCTCCAATGGAGAGCTTGTAGACCTGTAACCATCGCCGAGAAAACGAAGCTCAGAGAAGTGTGGGGAGGGATGAAGAAGAGTCGAAGAACGGATTGAGGAGAATGGGGCGGGGGAGATACCTCCTTTTCGTTGTACATGGGGATTTGAACGAGAACCATGGGGAATGCGGAGTTCCCGAGCTCAAGGTCCTCCTGTAGTGGCTCCCATTTGTAGCGCCTCTCAGGGCGGCGGCCGGAGAGTTTGACAGCGACGATGACGACAGCCATGTATACCTTCTCGACGAAAAGCATCACCGACATCACAAGACAAAGAAAAGTCGCCACGCGCAGAAGTGGGACGATCACCGGAGCCTTCACCTGCTCCCAGATCAGCGCTATCTGGCCGGCAATGTCATCCCTCCCCAACTGAAATGTCTCCGGAAGTATCCCCAATGTTGCCGACGAAGTCCCGCTCTCCATTCCTCGATCCGCAAAGGGTTAGATGAGATCTCGAAAAGACAAGATTTCAGTTCAAGATTAAAGAACAGAGGGCGGGAATGCTCCAATAGGTGAAAAAAGACGCATATATAAGGGGGGGTTTCTACTCCTTCCTTGCTTAAGACAAAAAGCTCCTATCTCTTTCCCCCCGTTTCACCCCAAATTTAAACTGGAGACCAGCTTTGCTGAGAAATTACGCAAGGGAATGTGGTGGAGCTGGATTGTCAGCAACTCAATATCGGATCAGAACTCCAGAAACAGAATGATGAAGAAAGAAGGAAAGAAAAACAGAGAAGATTAGGGTTTAACCCAAAGTCTTCCCCTGAAATCTTCCCTTCTCCTCCACAAAGAACCTCTCCGACGGCCCAACCACTTGATAAAGATCAATAGGCGCAATGCGGGTTAAAATGGGAAGGAAGAAGAGAGGGGCAATGCCTCGCTTCTCCTGAGAGCCCCACCCGATGCCAGACAAAGTGGATTAGATGACAATTCCAGGTAAAACAAAGAGAGTAAATGGTAAACGGTGAATGAAATCAAAGAAAGGGATGTAATCCAACAACTGAAAAGAGAAGAAGAATTCTTCTTCCTCAGTTACTCTTCTTCTTCCCTCTTTCCCACTTGGCGGAGGATTAAATGAAGTAGACTCGCAGAGAGTGAAAGGAGAGTTGCATAATCTGGCTTACAGCAGGCATTAAATAGTCGCTGCTGAAAGCAATTTACTATAGAGTAAAAACTGTGATCGTATCATTGCGAGATCAACGAAAGCAGGAAAAGATTCTTTTAATTTTGCAAAAAAATCAAAATAGTAAATTGATTGCTAATAAAATAACTAATTAAGAATGCATGCTTTATTCATCTTAATTAAGCAATTATGATTTAATTTTCCATTTGAAAAAATAAGAGGGATGGCTGGTGGCAAATAACTCTTTAGAGTTTTGATTTATTCTTTTTTGTTCTTTGTCTTGTTTTTAGAAGGAAGCTTGGTTATTCATGCAATAATTCTTGTACTTTCTGAAATTATATTTTGACATTTCAATGAAAAGGTAAAAACAATATAAAAAACAAAGGTTTATACAAAAAAAAAAATATATAATTCCTTTGATTATCGAACTATATTGTTAGGTATGACTCATATATCATAAATGAGACAGATGCTGGAGCGGAGCGGGGCCCATGAGCGGAGTGAAGCGGAAGAATCTGTCCAATCACCATGTGGGTTGGGGGTGCGGGAGAAACACTATGCGGTTTGGTATATGAGTAGTTTAAGTAATTACATATTGTACTATAGAGTTATATATGTGTCATGTTTGTAACCCTATGCGAGTCTCTGGGTCTTTGAGATTTTAAATCTTGTATTCCGTACTATTTTCTGAATATTGAAAAGAAAGTCGCCACTATACTCCCGAGGATGTAGGCATTTTTGCCGAACCTCGTAAATTTCTGTGTGTTCTTCTGGATTTGTGTCGATTCATAGTTTTTCTTCGCCCTAATTTCTCAACATATATCATAATGGATGGTTGATAAAAATTGGCTACATTATTATATTAAAGTATACAATTTGATTAATCGATTAATAGGTGAGCTGTTAAATATACCGCACTAATAGTTTTTCTAATCATAAATCCTAATCGATACATCGTTACTACTTAGGAAAAATACCAAAATAATCATTCTCAATATCTTATAGTCCCAAAGTTTACATTTTTATATTTATAATTTTTTTTTTTGATATTTTATTATACGCTTCATGCAAGCCATAATTTGTATTTGGGTTACATGCATCCCACCCAATTCTTATGTTTTTTTTAAGATTTATACCACCCAAAATCATTCATATAACATCAAAAATATCGCCATTTTAATTTTTTAAAAGTGAAATACATATTTTCATAGATGGTGAAAGTGGTATGTATGTAAAAATTGAAATTTAGTTGTTAGCTATGTAAATACATAAGATTTGACGGGTTTTGTTGGAGTTTGATTTCAATCATTGTTTTATGAAGAAACTCGGCCGAATTCAACTCGTTAAGTAGCTCATGTTCACATTGTTTGTTAAGTCAGCGAACCGAATACAAACAACCTATTGACGAAATAAATAATATATATATTATTTATATAATAATATATTATATATATTTATATCTAAGTTTAAAGCACTACAGCACGTGTGATTGCATAAAAATATTGCAAGTTCAAATCCAACGCCCACATCTATTTTTTTAATTAATTTGGACTAATCAATTTCAAACTGAATGCTAGCTAAACACAAACAATAGTATGTAAACATGAACAAGCTTTTTTGCCAACAATTTCAAACACGAGCCACTTTTAAATAGAATTAGTTTCGAACGACCCAAACTTGGCAGCCCTTTAAAACATACCTATCAGTTCCTTGCTATAATCTGTTGCCAACTTCCTTGCTTTGGCTAAATGCAACACTGATCTTCATGTTTTGGCCCAATTTCCACGTTCCAATTAGACATTATAGTATCAAATCCAAGATTTTAAACTTTGAAAATTGTCTTATATGCTTAAATTTCATTCCATATATATTATTGGTTGAGCTCTTATGATTGGAGGAGATTGAATTTGCATTGATTTTCCTTAGGACATTTACATACATACACCCAATTCCTATGCATTTACTTATCTATCACCTAAACATTACTTTTTACATTTATACCACTTAAATATTTCCCGTTACCTTAAAAATGCCACTATTTTAGCATTTAAAAAGTGAAATACTCTTTTTCATGCATAGGCAAGATGACACCTATGTAAAAAATTGAAGTCTTGGTGTTAGATATGTAAATATATAGGAAGTCAGTGGTATGTGTGTAAATTTTCATTTTATGGAATACGCATTTCTAATAATATGTTGCTTTGTCGAGCATATGTATTAGATTACTAAGTTGGGGGGCTAAATTAGCTTTTCATTTGTTTGTACTGTCATTAATATTTGATGTGCTAATTCTATGTTGTAAATTATTAAATTAATTTCATTATTTGCTGATAAATGCAATGCACGACTATGGTAAGAACGTTAGCTTGTAACACAATAACTTTTATTGATATAAGCCTTGGTGTAGAGAGTTTAGGTAGTCCTAGGACTTGAAATCATTTGAAAATTTTAGGTTAATAAATGTATAGAAATGATTCATAAATTTTGGTGGATTGTTTATATGTTTTGTGATTTTTATTTTGGTAATAGGTTCTATAAGAACTTAATTTGGTCACTAAAATTGGGAGAGAAAAGAATGCATTGCTTTGATATGTAGCTTTTTAACAAAATTATAATAGGTTTAGGTCGATCGAAAGGCTAAAGATACTAAACTAAGGCTAGTTTGGCTCCAATCTTGGCTGAGAGCTTTAGAGTGGAGTTTAATAGAGATTTTCTGGAAGAATAACTATAAAAATGAATGCTTTTGTTATTTTCCGCTCTTTTAATTTTTTGAAGGAGTCACTAGCTTGTCTATTTACAATCTTCGTATTATTCCCTTATTCAAGTAACTCTCCCTCTCAGATAGAATGAATGATCCGGAAAGGAGAGGAACCGAAATGAGGGATATAAGTCGGGCAATAGACAAACGAGAGAATGAAAGTGGAGAATTTTCATAAAGTGAACTTCGCGTGGACAACACAAAAGCATACACCCGAAATGAGATCAGATCAAAATTACCCTAGAGAGATAACTGCGAATAAAGCCTTACGAAAACAATTCACAATCAGATAATCAAGTTTTTGTGCTTGTTATGGGGTCAATAACACTCTCAATAGGCTGAAGTCTACTTTCCCAGAACTCTAAAAAATGCTCCAGAATGCAGTTTTGGGAACGTAGTTGCCCGGGACTAGCGCCTAAGCACTGGCTTGGCCCGAAAATGCTGATTTTCATGTAGACCGTCTACCGGAGGGTTTCTTCGATCAGCGAGCTATGGGGACCAAGCATGACTGGAATATGATCCAATAACTACAAAAATTAGTACTTTGATCAGCCATTCTTTAAGGAAACTATTGCTAACGCTGGCGGTGGACCATGGTGCGGGTGTGGTGTTCCAAAACTTAATTTTTGCACGATTGGTTGTAGGAAGGTCCTCGTCGATTCGAAAGCCACAAAAAGTTGGGTATTGCTAAAATACAACCCCGTAACTCATAAATGAATAATTTAGGAGTTTTAAACTGAGATTTTTGGTGCTGACAGGAGCCCCAACCCCGTGCAGGGGTGAAATCAGTCCAAATACAAATTTTTCCAAAATGTGCGTGAAAGATTTTGGTAACCATTCTTGGCCTCATAAAATTTCAGATTAATGAAGTTGGGTCTCTCAATATCAAAACAGACTTAGAACACATCTAGAGTCAAGGTTAACACCACTTTACGGTGAATTTTCCCTGGTAGGGCCAAATCGATACCGATCCTAATTTTGTAATCGGGGTATGTACCGGGAGGTCTAATTTGATGTCTTGGACTGTGGGAAGCTGGACACAAACCCGTGTTGTTTAAATAAACACCCATTGTGCATGATATCAAAAATTGATGCCAATAATGGAGTAAAGATGTTACAAGATGATAAAAAAAGAATCTCAAATCAAGTAAAAAGAGTTAAATTACCAAGGATAATTGTTCGTTAAAGCAATGTGATTATGGATGGTCATCAAATCTCAATGTCCTTGAGTAAGCCTCTAAGCCTTTAAATATTGCATGTAGCTCTAATCATATTTTTAATAAACAATGACCCACTTCATTCAACAAGTTAACAACTAAATAGTTCTCATAAAAATGCTAAAGTCATCTAAGGCATAATAGAAGAAGGATAAGTGAAGGCTAACCCCTCCTTTTGAATGAATGACAAAAGATAGTCAGCCCCTATGAATGATAGAAGGTAGTCAGCCGTTGATTACCATTAACTGCTTCCAACTTGCAGCGAAGCACCTTGCAAAGCAACAACTGACGTTGCGAAGTCACGAAGCAATCTGAGAACCGGGGCACAACAACACATCTCGAAGATGGAGCAATGACACACTTTGCATACACTCGTGCAGCTCCTGACTCTGGCACCCACGGCCTACAGACGTCATTACAAATCACCACTATGACCTACGTAACCAACTATGACCTACGTGGTTCATAACTTGTGCAGCTTCTGACTCCAACTCGCATGACCTAAGAATGTCATTACTACTCACCATACGATCTATGTGACAAACTATGACATACGTAGTCAACAGCTCGTGAAACTCTTGACTCTGACCCTCACAGCCTACCAGCATCATTACTACTCACTATTACGACTCACGTGACCAACTACGATCTATGTGATCCACAACTAGTGTAGCTCCTAACTCTGACCCTATGATCCACAGCTCGTGCAGCTCCCGCATCTCACTAATATAACCTCTATGGCCAATTGACACTCATGGAGCAACCACCTATGACTCACCTAGCCAACTATTGACATGATTATCAACTACGACTTCTACAACAAACTGGAGCTACAGTCACCAGCTACAACACTTATGACAGACTATTTCCTCCGCGACAATCAACTGTAGCCCTTGCAATCTGCTGTCGCCAAGAATTACAGCCAGATTATAGATATACAATTTTGTAAATCCATCTATCTAATTTAGAAGAAGAATAGACATGTGTTCTCACCATTCATAATAGATTATTTCAACTGGGCTAGACACTGTGGTTTTCCCTTTTCAAGGTTTTTTCACGTAAAAAGTTGAGGTGTATTATGTGTACTTCTCCTTAATTACCCAAGTGTGTACTGGTTTTTCATGCAATGTTAAGATAATAAATAATCATTACTCTACCGCCACAAATCTTCTAGCACGCATCAAGGCATGTATGTTGATTATTAGAAATTTTTTGCGGTGGTGAGTCTTAAGGGCATTAGGGGTTAGTGAGATTAATGCAAATAGAACTCGTGTCACCAGATGGGTAAGGGAGACCAGAGCCCCAAATCATAGGACCAAGGTTTCATTGGGGTTGATTGGTAAAATTACTAAAGTTTTGTTTCGTACAGAACAAAGTTGAATCAATTAAACACCTTAGTTTAGTTATATCAATTGAATTTTTAAATTAATATTTTTTATTAATTAATTTAACTAATGTATAAATCTAATAACCTAAATCAATCGAATGCACACCTTAACATACACAAACACTCCAAAACTTAGCCAAGACTATGGTTTATATATATATATATATATATATATATATATAT
>NW_018164739.1:2214625-2260366 GCF_001263595.1 Phalaenopsis equestris | reverse complement strand
TATATATATATATATATATATGGAGAGGGGTGCAATTGCAATAAACTTAGCAATATAGTGATATTTGAGGGACATTTTTTAAAAAAAGTGAGATCATTATAAGTTTTATTTCAAAAATGAAAAAAACTAAAAAAGAGAGCGTTAAAAAGAAGGTAGTTGCCAATGCAGATGGAAACCAACCCTCTCTTATAAAGTCGCCCAAATACTATAGAATATTACATGCTTAGCTTGGAGGTGCACACGAAGATCTGGATTTGACGACATTATTGTGGATAGTGGTGTGGTTGAATCAACAGTGGCGTGATTGAATCTGCGCCATCGCCCACACATCCATTTAACTGGACGTAGTATTTGTTTCCTACAGTGGGCATACAATGTCACGACTCGACTTAGGATTTAGAATAAACTAAAACGAGTTTAGATGGTCTGACAATGAAAATTATAATATTTATATATTTATTTTTTATAACTAACAATTAACAAATAAAAAAAATCACCACAGAAAAAAAATTAAATTAAAGTAATGCAATTAAACTTGCTTTCTTACTGTCCGCTTCTTCCTAAAAACTTTTTCTTTATTATTAAACATTACTTTGCAATTTGAACCTGAAAATATTAAATTTAAACAAGACCAGCTCACAAGCTAGTGAATATAATTCATACTCATAAACTACAGTAACTTAACAACAAGTGAATGATGTGCATGCTATTCAAACATACTATAAATCTATATAAAAACATTAGACAGTTTCTCTTCTCAGATTTGTTCATTCACGATAGTTCACAATATTCAATGTGTTTCACTATATCATTAATATGCATATATCTTTACAGCCGTCACAGGAGCACATTTTAAAATTATAGCAATGAAGGTAAATCGGCTTCAATATCTTTTTCCATTTACGTGCACGAATAGTTTAGTGTTCCCTTATTATTATCATAAATGGATAAACTCCATCATAGTTAATCATGCACCAAGCACATTCAAGCAATCAAAATAATAAATCTCGCGTCATTGGATGATATATGTTATTATTTATAGACATGCAAGTTGATTGTTAACATTTTTTGGGGAAGAGGAGGCTTAAGGGCACTAGGGCTCACTAAGGTTGGTATGAATAAAGCCATATGAGAGACAGGAACCGTGGATCGTGGGACCACAGTGTCATTTGCATTAATGTTAAAATAAAAAAAAATAAATATTATCAATTAAATATTAATTTTAAATTTTATTTTAATTAAAAATCATTAAATCTTTATGTTAGCAAAATATTAAAATTTTGAATTAAAATAATTTTTAAAATTAATATTTAATTGATAATATTAAAATATTTTAAATACTTTATTTAATATTCGTAATTAGTAAATTTTTAGAGAAAATTATATTATTTTCTTACTTTTGGTAAATTTTTAAGTCTAGAATTAAAATAGCTCTTGCTTACTTTATTTCCTAAACATTGTATTACTCATTAAATTTTTAGTGAAAGGTATTCTTTAATTTATTTAATTTTTCCTCTTTTTTTTTTAATTCGAAAAGTAATTTTATTTAATAGCATTTATTTAAATATTCATGAACTTATTTATGGTGTTTTTTTAACGTTTTTCTATCTACTTTTTTTAAAAATATTTTTTTTTAAAATGAATTTTTATAAAGCTGGTGGTGTAAAATTTTGGCACATCAGGGCTCGATGGTACCCCAAAACTTGTCATCAACTATAAAAATTATTTCTTATTTATTTATTTATTTATTTTTAATTCACAATCATAGATTTATTGGGGCTGTATTTTTTTTTAATTTTAAAAAAATGAAGTATTTGATACAAATAATTATTATTAAATATAAATAAGAACCAGTCTAAAATTTACTTTGAGTTTAAAATTCAGCCATATTTAAAATTTATACCACTTATTAATATAAAATGTAATTGCTGCTTTCGACCACCACCAATTCCTGACTTCAGTTGCCACCGCTGGGTGCCGCATGCCACGCGGTGCATACCCCACCCCAATAATAATTTATATATTTTGTGTTAGGTATGGCTCATATATCCGATAAGAGACAGATATTGGAGCGGAGCGGAAAACAAATTACATCAAATTAGGGATTTGTATTGATTCTTGTGTTTCTTCGTCCTAATTTCTCAATATTTTGAAATATATTATTTTTAACTAACTTCAAATGAAATAAAAAAATAAAAAAATTCTATGTTTATTTTACAGATAATCAAACAACTTGAATATATTTTAAATATAATACATAATTTCTATATTATATTTATTTTATATTTAAATATAATATATTATTTGTATATTGCATTATTAGTTGATTAATTTGCCTTCTCGTAGTCACCTATAACATATTTGATGGATTTAAAAAAATTGCTAACTCATTTAGCCAGGTTAACTCTGCCAGCTTGTAGTTAGGTGGCTCATTATTTGTGTAGTGGGTGCTGTATGGCCATCAAGACAACCCTTACAATTTATAAAGTTGTATAGAATTTATTCGCTCTGCTGACCCTTAATCAATATTTATTTACAAAAATAAGATATATTCTGGTCATTTATATGTATCAGCTTGTGGTCAGGCTATTTTCTGGTCCGATGGGTAAGCTTAGCTAAGTTTGGGTCGACAGAATCAACTCGGTCGGTATGAGTCGATCAGCAGATCTAGCCTGACAACCAATTCTTGATCTCTTGTGAGGAGCTTCTGGGGAGTCCATGAGATGGTTGGATATACCTTGGAACTAAATCTCACTTAGATCGGTTTTACTGGAGGGAAGACTATTGTATCTGGTCAGCTTTCTTATAGTAATTGGTTCAAATGCTCTTTTGTCTTGCTTTTGGCTCAATTACCCGTGATTGAATCATTCATTTTTCATTTCGCCCTCCTCGTGGTTTGGTCCGTTGGCTCGTATAACTTCGTTGTGGTTCAAATGAGCCTCTCGATCTCCCGACAACTGATCACTCTTCACTGTATTATTACCTTATGGACCGTTGGATCTCTTTAAGATCAGCGCTGACACATTTTTGATGTACAATATAATATAAAATAAACAAGGCTCAATTTGGTAATATTAGAATTATGTTAGGTAAGAGTTATCGCTCTTGACAAAAATTCAGGAGAAATCATGTCATGAACTTTTTTTTGGGGCATTCACATACACCCACCAAGGTTTGATTTATTTATATGTCTAAACTTTAGTTTTTATTTCTATATCATCTAAAGTTTTATATCATATAAAAGAAATATTATCATTTTAACTTTAAGAAAGTCAAATACTTACAAATTTGCATGCGTCGTCAATTTTTATATGAATGATTTTCTCATTTTTTTTATAATCAATCACTTATTTATTAAATTCATTAGGTTACTAATAAACACCTATTAAATATTTGCTGAATTAAAGGATCAAAACTAGTCCAATTATGCAATGTTTTCCAAACAAATTTGTGGCTGCTGCTCGAATGCTATCTTGACGTCTTCTTCATTTAGGGATCTTCTATGGGTGTATGTTGAGCCCGAAAAATGTCTGGAAATCACGCCCAAAGAGTAGAGTGTATGGGATAAGTAAAAGAAGGGAATGAATAGTAGAACAGAGTGCATAGATTTTTTCTTTTTTTCAAGAAAAGGCTCCCTATTTATAGATATGGGAGGTATCATCTATATACAATTACTTTTATGTTCTCTTCCTATGAAAAAGGAACTCAGTTGTGCTAAAAATAATTCACATGATACATTATATAAATAGACTTTTTGCTAATGGAGTGACCCTTCACTTGCTCGATTTGCTTCCCATTCATTCTTCTCTTAGCCGGACGAACCAGGTGATGGCGGTAGGTGGTCTTCTTGTCTGGCTTCACCGGTGTTCCTATCGTAGTTCCTTGGTCAGTTTTTTGCTCCTCGATGGATATCTTTCACTCATCTGATTCTGCGGATGTCTTTTGTTCGGCCTTGAGGTCAGTCGGCTCATCATATGGCTCGGAGACCCATTCATATTTTGTTACGATCTAATTATTAGATCATGCGAACCCCAAATTCAAGATTGGAGACCCAATAAACCTAAATAAAGAAATTGATGTATGGTTGAAAATGTTATGACACTCTTTTAAGGACTAATAAATCTTTGAATGACAAAGAGGAAAAATAAGCTTTTTTTTCAATTGAGCTCTAGATTATTCAATTAATTATAATGTAGTTAAGATAGTTAAAGGCTTAAATGATCACATGATTAAATAAGTATATGCATATTGTTTGATGCTGTATTTAAAATTCATTTTAGCTAAAATATTTGAAACCTCACTTTAAAAAATATAAATTGTCACATTCCTTATATAAAAGTGATGCTTTACATAATCTTAAAGTGCTAACTTTTTTTCATCTCGAACAATTATCTTAAGTTATTATTATCCAGCATGATCATCATCACATGAGCACTATCGTCTCTACACTACAAACCATGTTCTACAAGTTGATGTCAACATATACGCCTTGATTTGTTGAAGAAATTATTTCGCTCGGTGCGCGCATGTCTAGGAACTTTCCAGGATACGACCACGTCAAATGCACGGTGATGGTGGTCGTATTTTCACCATTATTTGGACACGAAATTCATCAGACTGAATGTTTTTTTTTTACCTTCTATTAACACGTGAAAATCAAATGTTATAATATGATCAACTTGTTAGTCATCAGCCAACATTCACAAGAGAAAAAATTAGTAAATATATATTATCCCTATTTATATACACGACCATTTTAATATAGTCAAATCATTTGTTTATCTTTTTCAGAGTTTTCCCACATAGAAGATTTTGTATCGTTCATGAGTTTATCAAACCCTTATTATGCAACATCAAAACAATAACATACAATAAAAGTCACTCTTGGTAATTTTCCAAATAGAGCCATTTGTAAGTTAGATTTGCATGAAGCAAGATTGGGATATTGCTGCCCATTTTCTCTTATAAAGCCAAATAGCTTTCCGAGGAGCTATTATTGTCTCACTGTTTTCTGCAAAATACCAATTCAATAAAATCAATTAATTAATTCTACTTTTCTTAATTTCTAAACCTAGAAGCCACCAAAAGATCCCTTGGCTGAATTCAAATGTTGGCTTCCATGTCAAACTCATTCATCTCCCCTAATCTCGGCTGTTCATTTCTGACATTTTGGTGTGTTGTGTCACCAAATTTTCATGTGACCTCAAAGAAGTTGGCTGTGGCGTCGCTTGCAGTCCTTCAAATCAGGTGTTTCAACCAACTAAACTAATGATTATGATTACTGTTTGGTGAGATCTCGCTTGGCTTAAATGAGATCCTCTTGAAGCTTTGCTTTTTTAAGTCTAATATAATTATCAGATTTCATATCTTAAATTCTTCATCATTAGCTTCTAATTCCCTTCTAAGTACTATTATTATGTTTTGCCTTGTTCTTCTCTCTTGATTTTGACCACTCACCCACCCCTCATGTTTTATTGCTGTTTTCTAGAATTCTCTGTCATAGAAATTTATCTTTTTCAACTTGACATGTTCAAATACCAAACTCTTAATATATATATATATATATATATAATTCTTATCATAACCTTTTAAAAAATTATTTTTTAGCACAATATAATTTGTTTATTACAACTTTACAAAATAACCCTTTCAAGAAATTACAGTGATCCCCCCCCAAATAAATACTTAGTCATGAGTTTGATGAGAGCACGTCATCAATCTTGCTGTGATTAATACACCTCCTAACAACCTGCAAGCTGAAAACTTTGTGGCAGTAGAAATTATAATTATAAAGGTTCTTGATGAGAAGTAAATAAATAATTGTATCGTGAGGAGCACCTAACAAAATATTATTTAATATTACGACCAATGAAATGAGAGAATTGCCGACTAAGTAGCTTTAATTAACGGAGGGTTTGCGACGTTTGTCAAAGTTTATGACTGCGACTAGTGACCTTTTCGGAGAGGGAGACTCCACTGTTTCATTTTTCTCTTTCCACCTTAACTCTTCTTTTTATTGCCTTACAAACCTTTTTCTAAGATTTCATTGTAATACTTTTGTCATTGGAAATTTATAAACTATTGCACGAGTCTCGGTTTCAGCAAGTTTATGATCAAACTCATCGTCTCGATGAGACGAATGCAATGATACCAAAATTGGTTTAATCAGGGTCCAATCAAGCACTTATCAAATAATTGAAGAAAACTCGGAGGCTTTAGATATCAATTGAATGGTCACATGAATTTCAAATTTGACATATTTATAGTTGAATTGAGTGTCTATACGAGAAGAATCCAACATACACAAAATTGCCAAATTCTTAGGCCATTAAGACATTCAAATTATTAAAAACTATCTATAATTAAGGAGGATCAATCGGATGAGTAGGGAAGTTATGTGTCCATAGACCAAATGATCATTTCCAAAATGTTATAAATTTGTCATCTCTCCACTTAAGAGGGGAGGAGAGGAGAGAAGGAGAAGTGAAAACTCTATAGTTTGTTCTGGAGAAGACTCGACGAGTAACCACCAACATACGTAACTACTAACTATCTCTGACCACCACCCGTCAGTCATCACCTCCTGCCTCCGCCAACCGCCTGTCATTAGCAACCCTTACTTGCAGATGTTATAGTCCAAATATGATTGTTATGTTTAACACATGTATTGAAAACTCGATGAATAAACACATGCCTCCATAGGCACTGATCATAGTCCAACATCGCTAACATTCACCGTCTAGCGCTACCAGCCTTTGTTCGCGGCCATCGCAGTCCAAATATGACTATTGTGTTTAACATATGTATTTTCTTTGTGTTGTTTAAAGACAAGTATATTTTTAGTCTAAAATTGTAACCACAAACTAAGACTGAGTGATAAATTACTATTGTTATAACTTTCAACTATGATTTCTATGACTAACTATTACTATTTAAGCCATTCAGTACGACCCTTGTGGTCATCTATTATTTTATGGCTTCCAACTACGGTCTATATGACCACCTGCTGCTATTAAAGTCACCGAATACAACCTTTATGGCTAACTATGATATTTGTGGCCGACTATTATTATTATAGTCAAAATTCATATTTGTTGAAGCCAAATTATGTTTATTATAGCCCATATCTCTAATTCAAGAAAAGTAAGTGTGGACCTGTGTACATACAATTATATAATAGATTATTTTTACTGTGTTTGGCCTTATAGTTTTTTTCCTTTCTTGAATCTTTTCACGGAAATAATCATGATGTCTCCTTTTGTTATTTTTCTTTTATCTATATTTGTGTTGATATTTCATGCACGAACATTAAAGTACTATAGCAAATTTTTCGACACATAACAATATCAAATCAAGATTAACACCACTTTAATGTTTTAAAAACGTAATTATATATTCGGGTAAGAAGATATGTACGTAAAAATTGAAGTTTTGATGTTAGATAATTAAGGTCTGTTTGGGGCAGCTGTAGCTTATTGAATAATCTGCTGATTAACTGTGTGCGGTAGCTATTACAAATTTTTATTTTTTTTGAAGTCAGACCGCAATCAGAAAGCTGTCACCACACATAGACATGTGCGGGGTGAAAATGTTATTTTCAGCGTTTTGAAAACACATAAGCTGTCGAAACGAAGTTTACCCAAACAACCCAGGTTTATTTTCAAAACGCTACCGCATCAAATAAGCTGCCCCAAACGGACCTATATAAAGGATTTGAGTGATAAGTACGTCAATCTTTCTATAAACGAATAGTTTTTTTTTTAATAATATAATTTTATTGTCAGTATACCATAGAACAAAAATCTATTTGTGCAATAATTGATTTATTCAAGAAAATGGTACTCCGGTGCCAGGAATAGACCTTCATTATTTTAATCTGTAATAGAGAAATGTCTCATGGAGTTCGTATGTAAATTTAGGGTTTCTAAGGAATATTTTAGAGTTCTAAACTTTCGAATCAACCTGACTTAATTTGTTTATTAAGGGTCCATTTGAGGTGGAGTTGTGGTCGTTGTGCAACACCACACCGCAGTTTTGTCTGTTTGAGTAAACTGCATTTTGATAGCTTTTTCAAAAAACTTCCACTGAAATCCATGTTTTCCCACCGATCCTAGTCAGATGTGGTGGTAGTTTTCTAGCTGCAGTCTAACTTTTCAAAAAAATATATATATATAATTGCCACCACAATTTTTTTAACAGCTTCACAACTACCTGCAGCTGCCCCAAAGAGGCCTTTAATCCCATATTTATCCAAACTGATTAATTTGTTTTAATTTAAATTTAAAGTTCTTAAATATATATATATATATAAGGCCCAAATTTGCTCAAGTCTTTTTTAGGCTAACAATTTTGTATTTTTATTTTTCATAAAATATGATAGATTTAAGTGGTACAGAAGTAAAAAAACATTGTTAATGTTAAGGTGCAAGATATGTAAATACACATGAATTAGATGGTCCATATGTAAACACCCCAAAATTTTAGGAAGGGAAACAGAGCAAATATGAAGAGACTTTTTAAAAAATAATTTGTGGGATAATTACATGCACAACACACGATATAATACTATTTATAAAATCAAGCACTCATGTGATATTATTGAACTACCTAACCAATGCATTTAAGCATGCCATGATCAAACCATTGAAAATTTGATAAAAATGAAAAATATGAATTGCAGATTTATCACGAATTTCGATATTTGAGTAAAAAATTTCAAAAATGGACGAAAAAAGGTGCTAGATTTGGAAATAGCGATGTTTCGGGTGTTATGCATGTAAATACCTTATTAATTTTTTTCTTGCAAATTTGGCCAAAATTTACACACAACCTATATGATCACTACAAAAATATATTTTTTTGAAGTTGAAAAAAGTATTTAAGCCTTAATCTAAAGGCTTGTTTTGCAAAGCTGAAAATGAAATGATTGCACAGATTGAGTCCATTTTCTTTTTAAAATGGTGGCATAGTACTATTTTCCACATTGTTTAAGCTATTAAATATGGATTCATCATGCACACCTTGCGTTGAGTGTCTGCATATGGTCTATCATTCCATCACATATTGTCTTATTGTTGAGATCTCATATCTGAAAAGTACTTCACCATGAATAAACAAGTTTTTTCTGATACTTATTTGATATAAAAATAATGATGAGCATGATTATAATTAGCAGCAAGCTTCATTTATAATCTGTGGTCCTCAGCCAAGCCAAGATATGTTGTTTGTAGCTCCTAATGAAAAAATAATAGAAGGGGCATTTACATACATACCGCATAATTCTTTTGTATTTACACATCTAAAACTTTCATAATTATATGATGTGTATAACAACCAAAGTTTTAATATCATATGTATAATTATATGCATGTAAATTTCCCATGATAAAATCAAGTATCATAAATTTTAATGTCATGTATCCTATGTTCAGATTTACTTGTAAATTCAAATCAATGATGATAAAAAAAGTTTGAAAACTTGCCATTTGGAGACTTTAAAGGGTGCGTTTGGGGCGGCGGTACGGTGGCGGTGTGGTGCAGCGCTGCAGCTTTCAAAACTGCAATTTGCTTACGCTCTAAAAAAGTTGCAGCAAAAAGCTGTGTTTTTCCATCAGACCTGACTACCTGCGGTGAATGCTAAAAAAGAAAACTGAGGTTTTTTTTTTTTTTTTTTGTAATAGCCACCACATTATTTTTAACAACAGTTTCTTCTTCAACAACTTCACGATCGTTTCTTGAAACGGTTGCAACTATTGAAATAGACCCTAAGAAAGAATTTTTTAGGTTCATCTGAAAGCTAGGTCATGTAGGAGACGATGCGACAATGTTTGTGATGTGCCTCAATCCAAAAGCCACTATTGCAAGATTAAGAAAGCTCACATAGCCTATTAAATTCAGGCATGAGTTGCGATAAATATGAGCCAACTCATTGCCTGATTGTACAGGAAGTCTGAGTTGATGAATGAGTAAACAAATATTGAACTAAGTTGGGTTAGGATAAAGACAACTTGTTTGGCTGGAGACATTGATCATGCTCAAGTTATCCAGGATCTATAAACCAGTGATAACAAGCAAACTAAAGCCATCCAACAAGGTGCCTAATATGAGTTCCTCAAATTGTTACAATAAACGTTAAAAGAATACCAATCAGAAAAGGCAGCCGTATATAGAATCAACCTTGATTTGCAATCTATGAAAAAATATACTCAAGCGGTTATTACTTGAAAGTTGAACTCATCATGGCTCAATAACCTTCATCTTAAGAATCAATCATATCACCAATATCCCAATTCCTTGTTGTACTAAGGCTCAATCACTCTTGGAATGATCCATCGTACATTCCAGAAGAGCGCTACAAATCAAACCTTAACCACTATTAATCAATTTCATTTTGCACCAAATTGACTGAGAGATGGCCTCCCAATAAATTTAAGATAGGTAGGTCAAGTTTTTAGACAAATAGTTACCCAAATTAGGTTAATTAAGTTTCCATACAAAACTTAAGGTAGGTTTATAAAGTCTCTGAATATGAAACAATTTGATTTGGCTAAAACTCAGAATTCACTAAAGTTCAGTTCACCAAATGCTTCAAATTGCCCAATGATAGATCTCATCAAATCTCCTAAAAACTAGCACCTACAAAGTTCTTAATACTGAGCTATTGAACTCATCCAAAGACAAGTGAATAACAGCACGAGTAGAACAAAGAACACAGCTGCTCTCCCTAGGTATTAGTCAGGTAATTAGAGGTTCTTGATAGAAGAACTAGCCAAAGATATTCGCCCTCAATCCAAAATCCGCATACAAGTTCTCAGCTAACAGTTAATTACAAAAAAAATTTGCCCACTACATTGCTGGCTAACATTCAGCCCAAGCAATGTAGTGAGCCCAAGTTGAATTATTTTCAACAAAAAGTCCGTTAAAGAATTAAACCACTGATAAACATTATCACCCTGTGAATCTTAATGGGGGAGCAAGAGCAACACATTGCAACCCCTCTAAAGTGAGGGCACTTCTCATCCAAATTACTCATCAAATACTCTATTATAGGTTTTGATTATGGAAGTAGTCGCAATCATTTGGAACAAGAAATACATTAATTAGCCACCACCATTGCATTCGTTGATGATTACTCATGACCTAAATAAATTTTGCATCATCCACACAAGTTGCCAACATTACAACTTGATTGAAAAACCCACCCAGTCCAGTATGATAGAATTCAGAAGATGGAGGGTAATGGCGAAGATAACAAGGGGTGATTGGTGAGCGGGTGGTGGGCAATGACTGAAATGGTAGAAGTGCCGAGCAGCAATGGTAACAAGTGGGCAGCAACAATGGGTAGATGGCCACAAATATGAGGTTGTAGGTTATGAGTATTCCCTGTACTTAAATTCGCCAATTTGAGTAAATACCAAATTCTGATACAGTAGCATTAACATATATAATAAGCGTTATTGGGTATTCTAAACCCACAATAGAAATGTTTGTATTACATTTTGTTCAAAACAAACAGCAAAAAAATCAAAATCCCTCCATTTCTTTTACTTCATACCCCTAATAATTGCAAATAAACAACCATTCAATCATAAAATTGCTATCAATTTCCACTTTTAATAAAATATTATAATCATTTAATTTTTTAAATCCTGAAATAAATATAAGAACAACATTTTATGATTTAATTAGATTAACATCGATTAAGCTAAACAATTCAGATCAAGATTTACTAAATCTGGACTTATAGGATTACTTGAAAGAAATCCTAAGACAATAAGAACGTAATTCTACAATGTATGTATAGTAAATTGAAAATTTACTATGACTAAAGTTATTTTTGTTTTAGAATACGTTAGATTTAAGCAACTTCAAGATTCTCCTAATCTAGTTCGACCTCATCTTACAAAGTATGTTCTAACAGAAAGAGGATAATAGGAAGTACAACAAGATATAGAAGAGATGAACAGATATTTATGTGATAAAAATTCAAATTATTTATTAAACTTCTTAAACAAAGAGGTATGGAAAATCATAGTCATGCTGCAAGTTTTTATCTAGCGATATTGCTTCGATCAGGAGTGCAAGCCAGCAACAAGTGTGCTCTGAAGTTGATGAAGCACTTTAGTGTGGCTCCAAAAATTTGCGCCCCAAACTCCCACGTTGCGTTGAGAGCTTTTTGTTTATTATTCTAGGTCAAAATTTCAAAAGACCTATTGGATTACAAATAAGACATTATCCAGAGATTTCACCCTTATTTGGTGAGGATTTTTTTATGTAGGGTTCAACGTTTCCCATATGCAAAAGCTCCTATAATTAATTACACCTCCCGATAACAGGAGAGCACTTTCGATTAAGGCTAGTCATTAAATATCGAATGTTCAGTATATAGTAACAACAATTTAAAGTTTTAAATTGATCAATTTATCATCTTGAACTTAAAGCGAATGGTAGGGTAAATGATGACAAACCCGATCAAGATCTCAAGGTTCCATCGTCTCGGGTCGTTGTAGTCCCTAATCTACTAAGTAAAAAGAGATAGTTAACTCAAACTAACTGAAAGATCTTTGTCAGAAATGACTCATTCCAAGAAACTCTTATAGATTTGGGGTGCATGTTTGTCTAATGGTACAAATTTAATTCGAACTAAACTGGCAGAATACTTTATGTCAATCAATTGTACTATTATGATTCACAACTCAAATGATAGAAACTCATTGGGAAATATGTGGGCAGACGTGACCTTAATATAATGATGTCATTTGGCAGCAAAACACATGATCAGATAGTACTTGAACCAAATCACCAAAGACAAAAGACTTGAGTCACGTCCTTATTGGCATTTGATTACTTTGAATGTTACTATAGTGATACATTAGATGTGATATTCACTTTTTGCGATCTAAAACCAATCAAAAATTTGTCACCTTCAAAAAACTGTTGCGGATAGTGAACGAATTTTGATTTGAGCATTTTAGGTGATTGATTTTAATTTCAATATTTTGGTTTGTTATTTTGAGAGCTAAATTTGAAAATTAATTTAAAAATTTGACCCCTCTGATAGAGATTTTTAGTAAACATAGCCATCATCAAGGATTTGATTGATTGATTTGAAGCTTATTGAATTTACTTCTTGTTTGTAAGGGACCGGGCTTAATATGAACATATATTTGAAAATGAACCTTATCAATTATGTCTTGCTTTATATATATGAGTTTATTTAATAAACATTGAAAATAGCCCTCCGGTTGAGATTTTTAATTAACACATTTATCATCGGGAATTTGATTACTTTATTTGAACTTTGTTGATTTTACTTCTTGCTTGTAAATGAGCAGGCTTAATAAGAACATATATTTATATAAACCTTGTCAACCTTGTCTTACTTACAGATGATCGGATTAATTACTTGATTTATTCAATTTCATTTTAAAATTTAATTTTTGAAAATAGATCTCTCTATATTGGGGATTTGATTGCTTGATTCGAATCCTATTACTTTTACCTATTGCTTGCAAAGGACCGACTTACTATAAAATATATTTATACATAAACATTATATATAATTTAAGTTTATTAAATTCCACTTTGTAATTTAATTTTTGAAAATGGACTCCTCCGGTTGAAATCCTCTATCAACTCAACTATTATTTAAAATTTAATTGCTTGATTTATTCAATTCCACTTCAAAAATTTAATTTTTGAAAATAGACTATTTTGATTGAAATCTTGTGTCAATTTAGTCATCATTGAGAATTTGAATATTTGAAAATACTTATATTTATAATTCATTTGAAATTTATTAATTTTTTGCCTTAAAAAAAATGTTTTATTAGCTTCAGTCCTTATAAAGAGGAGGATCGATTAAGTAATTTGAACTTATAAATTTATATAGTTGTTATTTTAATATTATTAAAATTATTAGAATCTTCCACTCCAGTTCTTAAGGGGGATCGGACTAGTTGAGCGAGACATACACTCAAAGCCCTGAAGATAAGACAATCTAATTGAGAGCTCGCATAATTTAATTATTTTGAGTTTACTTTCAAAATATGGATTAGAAAGCATTTTTTTAACTTATGCACTCAATATGACACAATGGAGAAAAATGATTCATGCTTGTATTTTTTGTTGTTGTAACTTAAGATAAACATAAGATTATTAAAGAAAGAAATTTGTACACTTTTCAAAATGAGAGTAATTTGAGTGAAATTTTCATTTGAACCCATGCAGCATTCTTAGACTATTTATATATAGACATTTTGTTAATTTGGTGGAGCATATGCGGGTTTTTAATTTCATTTATTTGATTATTTTAAATAACTTTGCATGTCTTGAGACAATTTATACGATTATAAATTGAATATAAAACGGCTTTAAAAGACATAAAAGATTTGATATTATATAAACTTGTCTTACTTGAATAAAAGTATTAATGTATGCAGGGTTTCACTTTAAGATTTTAAAATACCGTCTTATGTTTGCTTGCACAATATATTACGAATCCAGGGGCAAGATCTTATGGCGCTTGCACAAAGCTTAAGGTACTTATATCAAAATCAAATATTTTAAAACTCAATCAAGTCAAAAAATGAATCAAATATCTTTAAATTTTATGTGAATATTACGACTTCGGAATACACACAAGTTTCATTATGAGCATTAAAAAGAATCGTTTTCTATTAATTAGGTGTATTGAGAATTCGGTGGTGAAATTCATTAAAAAAAATTTGACACTTTATATGTTAATGATGTGCATGAAATCACACTTTAACCTTTTATGAAAGACCGTCTTTCATCTGCTTGCAAATCAGAGTTACAAATTCAATGACGAATTTTGCCTTTTAGTTCATTGATTGTATGTCCCCCTTATTTATGTCATTTAAAAATAATGTCCGAATAAATAATATAGTTCAAAATTTTAAATTTATCAGTTGCAAGTCCAAGATCACAAAAATTTCGAAAAACTCTCAACGTCGTTTCTGTTTATGGTGTTATATTGGGATGTCTAGCCTACCCAACTATCTATAAGACATGCTTGTCATTATTATTAAATATTGTGGTCATAAAAGATCTTCTAATCCCACCACTCTATAAGATGTGTATGGGCATTCAACTAACCTGCATGAAAGTAATGCAAGCACAACTTTCCCATCGAGTTGGAATAATTTGAACAAGTACTTTTAATGTTC
Source organism: Phalaenopsis equestris (assembly GCF_001263595.1). Classification (NCBI taxonomy): domain Eukaryota; kingdom Viridiplantae; phylum Streptophyta; class Magnoliopsida; order Asparagales; family Orchidaceae; genus Phalaenopsis; species Phalaenopsis equestris. Next base: position 2,245,179 of record NW_018164739.1, on the reverse strand, counting down.
CCTATATTTATACCTTTCCTTGTAAGGCGGCAAAAAGATCGACGAACCGATGAACTACCACACAATCTCTCCCACTATCTCTCTTAATATCTCTCTGATTTTTTAATATAATATATATATATATATATAAATAAAAATAAAAACAAGGTAGGTGCGGTGATATAGTAGGAATGGAGATATGGCTTGGTTTGAGTTCGAATAGCGAGGAAGCACTCATGGAAGTGGTCATGAAAGGTCATTGCAGGGACGATGTAGACATTGGAGATGGACTGAAAGGAGGGAAACATGAGAGTTTCGTAGGTCTTTGTAAGTCGTGATCCTGTTGTTGTTTTCCCTCCCTGCTCTGGTCGCAAGTGTATTGCGAAGGAGATGGAACGAGATGACTATCTGTGCGACATAGAGGTGTACGAATAGGAGGAACACGACTCAGTCAAAAGAAAAGGCTTGTTCACGACATTGCAAAGGTGTTGGAGGCACGATGGGACAGAGTTTCAATGAAGGGAAATTGGGAATTTTGAAGGTCTTAATACCCAGGGATCTCGTTTTGCTTTCCTTGCTAGCCCTAGTTGTGATTGTATCGCGATAAAACGAGAATGACGAGAAAGGGAGACAAGCCCTATGTGAGGTGAAGGAGTTTGGATCGGCCTGGAGCGTCGCTTGGCTTTTGTATGATACAAAAGGAGCGACATACAATGAGGGAGAAATGTGCAGCTTTCTATGGCCGAGAGGCAGAAATTGTCTTCCTTTAGTTATGGGAATGATAAAATAGAGTGGGAATATGTAACAAGATGCTGAAGCCGGAGCAATTATGGGTCTAAACTTAATTTAATATTTTTTAAGTAATCAACATTTAGCTATTTAAATAAATTATATCAAGTAAAAGAAATAATTAATAACCATACGGCTAGAAAATATGCATAATTAGCAAAGTTTGCATCAAAACATAAACAAGAAATTGAAAAATCCTCTATCAAAACTTGTGCTCTATGGTCTGTATCTTAACATGCACTTAAATCACCATCAATTATGCTTGAAGCCTAGGAACAAAAATTATGATTGTTTGACACTGAAATGATCTAACAATAAATTTTTAACATGATTTTTCCCAACTTCTAACACGCCATTACATCCTCGTTCAGAGATCTCTTAAACAAACATTCAACAAAAATAGAAATTATAATTTCAGCCCTATACATTAAAAAATAGGTCTATAGCTTGAAACCATTTGCAGCTCCAAAACTTTGGAAATTGGGAACCGATATAGTGAATATGACCAGGAAAGGAGGTAAAACAGTAAACTAGGTTAACATGGTCCTCCAGATAGCATTTGGTATTATTTTGTTGTATCGTTTGGTATGAAATTAAAACATTACTAATATAAAAAAGATGGACAATTTGCCATCCTGATGGAGAGTACAAGTATATGAAGCCTTAGAAATGGAGAACCAATATAGTGAGTATGAAAAATAGAGCTAAAGTAAGAAAGTAAACCAGATTAATAAGGTCCATCAGCTCTTATTTCATAGTACCAAGTTGTATTGTTTGATATGAAATAAAGGCACAGCTAATTTTAGAAAAATAAGCGAACCTCTCTACAAGTGTGGTTTCCAACATTGAGAATCCATAGAAGAGATTGGCATTCCTTAAAATGCTTCCTAACGCATATTTCTCACAAAAAGTCAAAATTGTGAAACAACAGATTCATAAAAATCAAGAAGATAAAAGCAATTTTCAAATGCAAGTTTTGCATAAGTCAGGCATACACAAAGCAATGTTGGCAAATAACAGAACTATTTCTACTGAATTATGCAATGCACAACTCTAGAATAGAGGAAAGCAAATGATTTTAATGATATAGCATCACCATCGATTTTATGTTATACTCAAATGTTTTAATCAAAACTTAATTGCATTTTAAGAAGGCAAAAAACTGCGAAGTAACAGAAACAAAAATATTTAAAATACAACTACAAATTTTTTTGAAATTTGGCAAAAAATGGCTTGCAAAGGTACAGCATAGTAATGAAAGAGAAATAGCATGAATTAAGTTCATTAACCCCAAATCAAATAACAGGTATATGAGTGATGGCAACGATAAGGCCACCAAGCTTGGCTTATCAAGAAAAACTAATGTAATAGAATTATCAAACAGTATCCCAGGCCGTATAACTCTCCGAAATGATAAAAAAGTTCATCTTTGGTTGGCTGTCGTTGTTGGGCATTTAAGCAAACATATCATATGCATGCAACATTAGCAGCAACAAAAGAAATTGAACCCAAAACCCAAAGCCATGTCCATAAAGCTTTCGAACATATCCGCACTCAAGCAACGTGATTACGAAAAAAAAAGGCTAACATGAAAAACAAACTAAAAGTTCCGACCGTGTTAACTAGCTAAAGTCAAAGGAAGCAGAGAAAAGAAACACTCAGAGGGTCTTGAGAATGTCATCCGCGCCGCTAACAGTGAAAGCGCCACCTTCCTCCAGGTTTAGTAGCTTGACCACCCCATCCTCCGCGAGCAAAGAATAGCGCCTAGACCTGACGCCAAGCCCCACGGGCTTATCCCTGAGATCAAGTTCGACGCCCAGAGCCCGAGTAAACTCCCCGTTGCCATCAGATAGCAGCAGCACCTCGTCACCAATCTTAAGTTTCTCCTTCCAAGCCTTCATCACAAAGGCGTCATTGACCGAGATGCAGGCGATGGTATCCACGCCTTTAGCCCGCAACTCCCCGGCCTTCTCGACAAAACCGGGGAGATGCTTCTGGGAGCAGGTTGGCGTAAAGGCTCCCGGAACGGCGAAAAAGACAGCTTTTTTACCCTTGGTGAGATCGGAGATGGAGACAGTCTGAACTTCGTCTGCAGAGTTCAGGTAAGACAAGGTAGCATCCGGAAGCTTGTCGCCAACTGAAATGGAAACTGTTGCGACCGAAGGGGAGGCGGATGCGATGAAGCGAAGGTTCCGGCAAGACCGGAGGGGTTTGGAAGGGAAAACAAGGCGGCCTGGAAGGGTTGCGGATTGAAAGCGAGCTGCCGGGGATAATGAAGGAGATTGGAAGCGAAGGAGCTTTGCTGCAGTGAGGGAAGCCGTGGTTGCCGCCATTGCCGCCATTTGAACAGATTATTAGGTTGAGGGGGGGAATGTGGAGTATTACTTCGTTGAAATGGGAAGGGAACGAAAGGGATTTGAGGGCGGATAAGGGAGAGGTTTGGGTGGACGGAGGAAGCAAGGAAGGATAAAAGCCAAAAGCCGGAGCTTTTGTTATCTGGTGCTAATTTTGACTTGTAAGATCTGGCAATTTTTTAGGAAGATTAAAAAATAATGGAAAATTCTGAATTAAAATGCAACTCTAATTAATGAATTGGCCTAATTTTTAATTATTTATTTTATTAGGACAATGCGAATTAGGGGTGTAAACGAACCGAACACGAACGAACATAGCTTGTGTTCGTTCGTTTGAAGTTTAATTTGTTTGAAATAAGCTTGTGTTTGAATTTATTCGTGAAGTCACTGTTGAGGCAATGTTGGTGTTCGTTTCTTAACGAATGAGCCGAACACGAGTTGTTCTCGAACGATGAACCAATTTGACATCGCTAATATTAATATATATAAATAATACATTATATTAATTATATAACTTATATTATATAAATATATAATATACTATATTAGTATATTAATATTATTAATTTATTATATATTATAATTTATACAATTTAATTTTTTAAAATATCATAAATTTTTTATATATAATTATTTTAAATTAGTTTATATTTCGAACAATAATGATTTGAATATGAACGAAAGCATCACTGTTTGTGTTTGGTTCGTTTAACTAACCGAACGAAAAAAAAATTGTTCACCTTTGTCTCGTTTACTTATCGAACGAAATCAAACACAAACTCATTGACGAACAAAACATGAACTGTTCACGAACAATGAGCTTTTTTGACAGCCCTAATGCGAATGTATGATTCTGATAAATATAATTAAGCTTTAAACCCAAAATTTATAGGCTTATAAGCCAATTCACTCATAAAATTGAGTTCGAGTTTGAACTCAACATCAACTAATCATTCAAATTTAAGTTCATATTGAGAATAACTTAAAATTGGCTCAGTTTTTTTACGCTCCAGATCTAACAAATCAAGTCATACACAATTTAATTTCATTTTTACCTAAATAATTCAAGTCATATATTTTTTTAACTTGCTTCTACTTACAAATTTAATTTTTTTTTAAAATTAAAAAAACTATAATCTTTTAATTAAAACGAGCATGAAATATGCATTTTAGTTAAAAGTTTGTTTTTTTTATAAAATAAAACGCACCAACAAGTACGTTTTTTATCACATTTAAGCTTTTTTTTTTTCCTGAGATGTTTCCAAGGCAAAAAATGTTATATATATATATAAAGAGAGAGAGATAGAGGGATATTTACATTCATACTACATATTTCTTATGGATTTACATACTAACATACATACTATCACATTTAAATGCACAAAAATCAAATCTTTAATATCATATAAAAAATGCTACTATTATTTACTTCAAAAAAAAAAAAATAATAATAAACCTCTTTATGCATAGGTTAATAACACTAAAGTGCTAAAAATGTAAAATTTTTTGTGCTAGATATATAAATACATAAGAATTGTGTGATATGCATGCAATTTGCCGTATCGAGCTGGTGTGATGTTATAAGCACAAATAAATACTTACAAAAGCATCTAGTTGAGCAGAAAAAAAACACTACCTATTTAAATTTGTTGGCAGAGATAACACATTTTACATTATGAAATAACCAGATGATGTGATGTTATTCCAAATGATGAGGGGTTTGAACACTTCACAATTGAACATCAATGTTATAAAGGTCTCTTTGTTTATCAACACCGCATCCAAAAAACCATCTTTATTCCTCACCAAACCAACCAAGCCAAACTTTAGCAACCACCAGAAAGCTCCCAAGGCCCATCAACCCCAAACATACCCCACAATCACATCCTATCCCTTTAGTGTCATCAATGCAATTATCCATCCACCTCTTTAATATAAAGAATATTTAAATTTTGAAATGTCAAAAATGTTTGAATGGAGTTGAAATACAAATTAATTTCACAATATGAACCACAAAAGGCTCTTGGAAAAATGAATGAAATTGAGAGAATTTTGAGATGCCTTTGAGGAATTTAAAATCAAATTTGTGTTCAACCTACACTCAATCAAACAAAATATCATTTTGAAAAAATAAAACCAAATCCAATCGTCTAATGCGCCAAGCCAGACCAAAACCATAGAAAACCTTGAAAAGACAAGCATTTTCAGTCATCAAATCTCAAAGTAAATGCTTCATCCCCAGAAAATTGGATTCGTCGCAAAGCTAATCACATCCGGATCCATAAACCAAAGCTCGAGGAAAAGAAAAATGAGAATTTCTTACTTCATTGCTTATTTAGCTGCATTGCCATGCTTGGATTTCCTGCGTGATTGAAGAGCATTCTCAGACTTGAAATTCATCAGCTATTAAATTTCCAATTCCTTTGGAATACCGAACAATATGAAGGACAATAGAAGCATACCTGTTGCAGGTCCTGCAAGCTAGAGATCGATCAAACTTTGAAGACGGTTGAGGTTTTCCACCTTGCTTAGCAGGGTAGGGAGTTGCCACATGAACGTATGCTTTCTTTCCATCACCACCTGCATGAAGGTTTAATCTATTAAGAACCCCAGAGAAATCTCATATCACAGAAGATCAATTTCAGATGGATATTTTTGAAAAAAACCTGCTTTAAGGTTTTCAACTGGAGTCACAAGTTTAGTCTTTTTTCCAGGAATAGGTGTTTTTGAAGCAGAATCAGCTTTCCTTTTCTTTTCAACCTAAAGAAATATTAGACAATAACTAAAAATTTTATTCCCCTAATTATTCTAAAATAGTTGATGCAACAATACCTTCTCTTGGGGAGTCTCTTCCTCAGAGCTATCATCCTCATCTTCTTCTGAACCATCTCCTGATGATTCAATGATTTGCTGTAAAAGCAATATCTTATCGCGGGGAGTCTCTTTTTCAGAGCTATCATCCTCATCTTCTTCTGAACCATCTCCTGATGATTCAACCTCAGAGCTATCATCCTCATCTTCTTCTGAACCATCTCCATCTCCTGATGATTTAATGATTTGCTGTAAAAACAAAATTGTTATTTTAGAACTAATAAACCTTCTTCTGAACCATCTCCTGATGATTCAATGATCTGCTGTAAAAACAAAATTGTTATTTTAGAACTAATAAACCACCCATGACAATTCATATATCCTCAACTGAAATAGTGGCTAGTAACAAGAATTATAAAATGATTAAAAAGTAACGTTTTAATTAAATATAAGATGAAAATATATAACCAAAATGACCACCAGAACTGAAAAAGAACGCGAGTACGAGATAACAGCATTTGGTAGTTGCATAAGCACAGAAGCGACAGCAGACCTCATCTTTATCTGAATCTTCTTCAGAATCATTGTTGTCATCATCCTCATCCTCATAATCCTCATCGTCGTCCTCTTTGCTATCATTCTCACTGTCTTTATCCTCTACCTTTTTATCAGCTTTGACCAGCTCTTTCTTTGGTTTCTCTAAGTTAGCCTTCCGTTTAGCAGCCACATTATCATCCTTACTTGCACTAGCCTTTTCAGCGATCAATTTGCCAAATTTGTTCTTATAAGCTATACCTTAAAATCAAAAAAGAAGGTGAATAAGTTTGAATACCGTAAACGAAAATATCACCAAATTTAGTCACCGGACATAAAAGAAAGCAATTTTAGGGTATAAAAATATGAACTTAAACACTCAAGAAAACAAACTTTTAATAAAACCTTCTTCCAGTCAGAAGGATAGAAAATTAAAGAACATAAGCTACATGTTGAAACTGTAACCTCCAAAACTTACAATCACTAGACAAACCCAAATGTGAAGCCACCACCAAATCAGTGAATATTAATTAAATAAAATTTAAAAAAAAAACACGAAGGCTAAATGCATCAAACTTGAACACAATCAACCACATTGTTATGGTATGACTCATATACTATACAAGGGACAGATGCTGGAACGAAGCAGAGCGGAGTGGAGCGGAGCGGAAAAATCTGTCCAATCGAGGGAGTTTTGTTATGTGGGTTGGGGGTGCGGGCAATGTCGTATCAAACTGAAGGAAGAAGCAAAGGAAGCCTTGAAAACCAAATTCCCGAGAGAGACTTACTTGAAAAATGAGAGATTGCAGCTACTTATTATTCTTCCCCCTAATTTCTCAACACACATTTATTTATATTAAAAAAAAACTTAATTTTTGTTTAATAAGTAACTCGTTAAAAACATAATATTAGGGTCCGTTTGGGGCAGCTTATTGGGTTGTGGCGGAATTTTAAAAATGTCATCACCTTGTTTGGTAATCACGTTCTGTTGACTTGTTCCTGCCGCACTGCGTCCGCGTCCGATAAATCCTTATATTGGTTCGACGCAGGCAGAGCCCTGCGTCCGGCGTTACCGTCCCGCGTTGCCCTAGGAATTCAGGAGGTACCCCTAATCTCTCTCGCCTTCTCTCTCGCTGGATTCCTTTCTGGTTCGTCACCCTAGAGGAGATCGAATCTTCTTTTTTTTTCCAATTTTCTTTCCTGATCATCAGGTATCCTTTCAATTTCCCTAGATGCGATCCTTGGAAAGCTTCTTTTTCTCTGATGGTTTTTCTGGGAAGTGTAGATGCAAGCAATGAAAATTTTTTTTTCTCCTATGATATATGAGTACATTACGGGTTTTTAGGTATAGCCCAGTTGAGATCTGTGACATGAGTTGTTTTCTGCATCTTCATTTTCTCTGGTCTTTGGGTATAGCTCAGTTAAGATATGTTACATTTTCTCTGGTCCGATGTTGTTGCATCTTCATTCTTGCGAAGATGTTTTCATCTTTCATATGAGAATTATGAAACTTGAGATCTGTTTCATCTCATATTTGCATAGGTTTTTGGGTAAATTTGTCATTGTATGAAACTTATGAAATTATCACTTGAGGGCAAGTCTAGCCTATGACAGCAAAAATGATTTGGCTACAAAAAAATTTATCAAGGCAATTTCCCATAGTTTTATACTTGTTGGAATATATGTTATTTGGGTTTTCACCACTGATATGGATGAGGCTTTGTTTGTGTGATGGGAGGTATTGACTCCGATTTTAAGCAAATTGGTGAAGGTATTACTGTTTACCTGCAATTTCTGTGATGGAGAATTTGCAGGAATTTTTGTGATGCAAACTGCAAAAATTTCTATACTCTAGCTGCAGTTTGAGAACTGTATGTCATCTTTTGGAACTGATTTGTGATGATTTTATGCTTTTGCATTCTCTGCTTCTGTAATACCAATAAGTTATTCTGAATAAGTTGCACCAAAGAGTTTTAATAAAAAAGGGTAGGAATGTCATTTATACAGCCATAACTACCAATAAGCTATTTTGAATAATCTGACTCAAACAACAATCCAGCTTATTCTGGAGATTATCAGATTATCAGAATAATCTACTTATCAGCAGATTATAAATAATCAACAGCTGCACCAAACATACCCTTAAGCTCAATAATAGATTTTATATCAATTAACTAAATTTTAGTCAAAGATAACTTGTTTAACTATTTATTTAATATATATGTATTATAAATTTATTTATTAATTTGCATATTCTCCCCTTCCACCCTTACTCAAAATCATAAAACTTTGAAAGCCACAAAAACAATAAAAATATGAGAAATCACGATAGGAGGTCATTGGGAGAAGGAATTGACAACACCAAAAATATATGAAGGAAAAGAGGAATTTGTGAAAGAAGTGGCATTGTATAATAAGTAAAAAACCTTAAACACCATAAATTTGAATACTCTCAAAACCACAACACATACTGTAATATTTACTCTAAATTATTTTTTAATATGATTTAGCCTAAAGCTTGACTAAATCACAATTAATAATTGCAAAAAATTCTGTCGAAATATAATTTTAATCGTGTATAATAATCTATATTGTCCCTACGAACTCTCCTATGTCTCTACCCCAGAATTACGAACTAAGAAAATTTTTATCAGATTATGAGATCGTACGAAAATTTAATGCAATCTATTTATCATTCATTTATTTCAGCGAACAAATTTATTGGTACTTATTTATGTTTTATAATTAAAAAAAAAACATATTTGGGACTTATTTAATATTTTGTTGAATTAGTATCAAGAACTAGGTTTAAAATTCTAGATTTATCAAATCTCTTGTTCATTTATACTTATGAAATTACTCATGAATATGGGAAGCCAAGTTTAATTCAAAATATTTTGTTATATGCTCTAAAGTATGCTTCATAAGCCTATGCAACAGGAAAAAGAAGTGGCAACTTAAATAACATAAGAGTATGTCTAAATAATAACACCAATCAACATCAACCTTATCAGTTATTTATCATCATTAGCCTTATGCCTGAAAAAACAATATGCAAAAGCAAGAACTAGGATTGCAAATCAATAAGCGACCAAAAAATATAATCAAGTTAAAACAAAAATGTGTTAAAAAAACAAATATTCACATCTTAATGATCATTTAGTTATGTAAGCATATCTATTTAAATGTTCATTTCTCATAAAAAATTTTAAACCTTTGAGTCGAGTTACTCTAGCTTACGCATATATAATACAAGTGAATTACAGGCTCTGAAAATTGCCGTTGCACTTGCAGTGCGAACAATTCTTTTCAGTATTTTGAGTTTCAGGAAAAGATTTAAAACAAATATTAAGATCTTTATGACAATTTAATTATATAAGCATATCTAGATAGATACTCGTTTCCCATAAAAAGTTCAAATCTCTAAGCTAATCTAGCTTATATGACTCATATAATACATGATAATTATGGCCTCTAAAAATTACGTATGCGCTTGCAGTGTGAAACTATTCTTTTAGCTCTTTAAGAATTTTAGGAAATGAGACAATGTAGCATTAAATTTCAAAGTTAAATAAAAAACATACCCTAAAGAATTCTAATAGCATAGTAGCTGCAGTCTACTGAGGTTTATTAGAGACATGAAAAATACAGGTTTCCCATCGGCACACCTTATAATCACTAATGTATTGAATATGATAACAAGAATATTCTCAATAATGGATTCGAGGCACATTTCTCGAGAAGTGCCTTGAATTGAAGCAGTCTAAAAATACCTCGACGCTTATGTCTCATTGGCGCCTATAAGGATGTTTTTTCATCTGAATCGTACGTTCCAATACGGTTGAGACGGCCCCTCAATCAATATATTTTAACAAAATTATTATATTATAATACAATATAATATAACATATAAGAATAACCTAAATCATAAATATTAATAATGAATCATTAGGCCTTCAATAACAGTACACTCTTCTCGTCCCATGCCGATCTTGCATAAAAGAAACAGGAAAAACTACAACCTTCATTTTGATCATACCAGAGCAGGAGCCAAAGCAATAGAGGAAAGGGATCACATTAATCCGTGCCTACAAATCTTTCATCTCGACCTTGATAAAGCAGGAAAGTCACATTCATCACAACCACGAAAAAGCATGAGACAATGCAGGCTTTCGTCATGGCTCCAAGAGCAAAATTTTACAGTGCCAATTGATCGTGTGTGAACGGGAGGGTTGATTTATTGACACTAAAGATGTAAGAACACTTAACATAAATCAAACTTTTGTTTTATTAACATGGTATTTTGATTGTTCTAAAGTAGATATTTTCATGAATCACTTCAATAGACATTCAAATTAGTAAAGTCCTTGATTCAGCAGTTTGGTTCATTTCGTTTAATTGTTTCATGTTATTTATCTGTATGTTGAAGCAAATTATCTAAATTATTCATAAATCAAATAAATTCTTTGATTTAGTTTATCTTTAATTCTTTTTAAATTTAGCACAAACCTTAGATTTGGTGCTTTTACCAAGAAAGACCTCGCACTAGATTAATCGTGTGATTATTTATAATTTCATATTAGTAGAGAATATCAAATTTCAGATTTTATTGAATTTGGAGCTGCTTATAAAGAAATAAGGAAATAAAATATATTATTGATGACAAATGGGATCACCAAATGAAATAGTAGATAGGACACTACTTAGAGATTTCGCCCACATTTTGTGAGAACTTTAAGATATAGGGCTCGAGGTTTCTCATAGACGCAAACCTCTATAGTTAATTACCCCTCTCGATGACAGGAGAACACTTCGATTAAGGCTAGTCATTAAGCACTAAGTATTCGGACTTAGCATATAGTAGCAACAAATTTGAGAATTTAATTTATAAAAATCATCATCGTGAGCTCAAAGCGGATGGTGAGGGAAATGATGACGAACCCGGCCAAGATCCCATGGTCTCATTAGCCCAAGTTGTCATGGTTTTGGGTCTACTTAGTTAGCGGAAGTAGTCGACCCAACGTGACCAAAGAATCCTTGTCAGTAGCCATGGGTTGCTTCGTCCAAGGGGATATTGTAAACCTGAGGTGAATGTTTGTCTAAGGGGACTAATCTAAGTCGACCTTAGCTTACAAAGGGTTTTTTGCCCCCATCAAATATAACTCATGATTCAACACTCAAAAGGGCAGACTGTCATTAAGGAACATACGGGTTATAACCGTGACCCTAATATAATGGTGTCATTTGGCAGCAGTCCACTCGATCAGAGAGATCTAGTTATAACCGCTTCTTTGTGGTGCTATTCGGCAGCAAGAACCACATGGATAGAGTACTCGGGCAATGTCCTTACAGGCATAAAATTCATTTTGAGTATGAATTTAGTAATATACTTGATATGACATTGGTTTTTTTGTGAGCTCAAGTCAGCCTTAGATTTGTCCACTTCAACAAACAGTTGCGGTGGGTTAATGGATTTTTGCTTTAAGCATTGGGTGGTAAATTTTATTTGATTATTTTATAAATTTTATGATTTAATACTTTGAGTTTTATAGATAGACCCTCCGGTTGAGATTCACCATCAACACGACCATCAACGGGGTATAATTATAACTTACACCACTAAAAGCACCAGTCATGTCAACTCCTGTCCTTGTAAGGGGGAGTATCAGACTGACTCAGCATATACTCAATCTTGTCAGCTCCGACCCATGTAAGGAGGATCGGACTGGCCAAAGTGGAGGCTCAATCTTGTCAACTTTGGTCCATGTAGGGAGGAGGATCGGATTGGCCAAAGTGTGGGAGTTACGACCTCGCCCTATATGCAAGGCAGTTCAGTGCCCGCAAATATGTCAGACCACCAACATGCTAATAAAAATGTGTATAGTGTAATGGACGGGGTACCCAAGACCCCAATTTTATTGCACATCTTATAAAGATGTGCATAGCACTGAGTTTATGCATGGATTCTCACCATGCCAAGAATGAAGTATCACACTAACATACCTGCAAGGGCACACAATTTATATCATAGGGTTCAAAAAAAAATATTTTCCCTTATATCACAAAGATAAAAACGTGTAAAGAGCCTTCAAACATAGGATGGAGAACTCAATGAGAATTCTGCGTACAGTTTATAAAACATAATGAGGAAGTTATGCCATATTTATTGTTTCAAAATTTCATGCAATTTGATGAGAAACGAGTAAATTACGCCATGATTAATAAAAAGTGTCATTATATTTTCAAAAATGTAGAAACTGGTCGGGATTTTTTCTTTTCTTTTCTTGTTTTAATTTTTCAATTTATTTTAAATACTTAATTTTTAATGGATTTTTTACATATTAAATTATTATTTTTAAAGGCCCTTAGATTTAGGATTTTTGAACTTCTTACTTTATCAAAAACGTAAATCACAATTAATCAAAATTGACTAAAGCTATAAATAAGAAAGTAATTCGAGGATTTAGTCAAGAATCTACCCTCAAAATCTAGTGTGATTCTAACAAAATATGAAGGTTATTCCAAACTTAGTGACAATGGGAGAGAAAAATTGCTAAAATATAGAGTTAGTTTCATTTCAAAAATTTCTCGTTTGCTCAGAAATGGTCTAAGAACAAAAATTACGGAGGATCAAATTCCAACGAGTAAAAGATCAAATGAACCAGACAAGAAATGATAAAAGTGCACTAAAATCAATAAGAAGAAGCTAAAACTACCGAAATTCAATTTTCATTTTTCCACTTTATGTAGATAATGCTCATCAGGTATGTTGAACTAAAATTATAAACATGAAATTCATAAAAATATGAGTTGAGAATTTGCCCTTCCATTTTTGATTGAATCTAGTTATGCCCAAACCAATGATAAGAGGTCAAGCAAAACTAAACCTAAAATTAAGTCTAATGATTTGAAATCACTTGATCAGAGTCTAAATTTGATGGAGTTTGGCCCCTTCTCCAAAATTCCAACTTTCGGGATGCATCAAAATTGTTTGGCTGAAGAAATGAGTTTTTGGCTTGCATGAAACTTCTCAAGCCAAGCTTCACATAAACTGGCATATGTTTCTCTATTTTCTTTTCTTTCCTATTTTTTTTTTTCGACTTCTTAGGGGCTCCATAAATACTCGTTTCAAATACGTCAATGAAAAGGCATTTTCCTGCCCAATGACATTTTAAATAAATTCCATGTAACATCTACTGTCGTTTTCTTTATTGATTACATTCCATTAAACCTCTTACGTGACTATGCAGATGCTCATTCTCACCAATCTTAGATTCAGCGCCATAAGCAATCCAGTCAATCGAGTGGGCTAAGATAGAACCAACTCTACGTGGAACCCATCAACAAGTCAATCAAGCAATCCTAGCCAAGCAACTTGAGAAGAAATAGACATAAAACAGATAGTAGATTATTTTTGCCTTTAGTTGAATCTTCTTCACATCTCAACAGATTATTTTTGCCTTTAGTTGAATCTTCTTCAGATCTCAACAGATAATTTATTAGGCAAATGATTTTTTTCACTTTTCAGAATATGATTAACCGAAATGTTGACTAATTGATCACAATTTATTGGATCGAATTTTGCAGCTTCTTCTTCTACAAGACCTCGGTGTGACATGAAGTTTAAGGATCAATTTTTTTTAAAGGTTAAAAGTGAATCACTTATTTTCATTTATGACCCCATATATAGCATAGGACGAGTGTGCCACACAACCATAGAATAACCGGAAATACCATAAAAAATATGGAAATACATACCATTTGCTCCTTCATCAATGTAAAGATCATCATCAGAGCTAGAATCTGGATGGAAAAGAAAGAGTTCAAAACACAGAAAAAGCATAATCTCTTGAAGTATTGAATGATTCAACATAAAAAAGGATGATAAACAAAGTCAGTAACTTGCCATCAAAACTATCCTTGGATGTGATGTCAATGAAAATTAAGTTAAGATAGCAATTTTAGGACAATCTTGACACAGATTAAAAAAAATAATGTTTGTCTATAATGGAAATAGAAAGGGTATTCACCAATCTCATTAACTCTCTTATAACCAACAAAGAACACGCTAGAATTCTTGGAGCCATGTGACAACTCAAATTCCTTCTCAAAGATAAGATCATACTGAATCTGAGCACATTTATCTGCGGAAAGGTTTCCAATGACTAGCTTCTGATCATTAAACTTGACAAAGATTGGAACATATTCAGATCCTTTTTCCTTCTTAATTTCACCAAGCGAAGCCTGCGTGATAAGAAACAATGATAAATGATAAAATAAGTAAGAGTACTATAGCATCTCTCCATAAAAATTTCAAAATTTATAGAAACCTGTGAAAGATGCACAATGCTTTCATCCCCTGCTTCACATTTGACTGTCTGTCCAGGTTTAACTTCAATACCTGAAACCCCATCCATCTTCAAAGATAAGCTAAGTTTTATTACAAATCAAGTCTTCCCTAAAAATATAAATGAATAATGGACAATATTTCATCTTCACAGAAAAAACATACATTGTCCTCAACACATTAAAAAGCTGTCAGGATGCTTCAGCATAAATATCAAACATGAGCATCCTTTGGTAAAACTAACAGCTCATTAAGAGTAAGAAAATAGCTTTGTAAATTAGGATATACAAAATTCAACTGCCAGAGAACATTAACTTGAAGATCTTAAAAGACGAGTAACAAACTTATAAGGACATAACTTTAAGAAAAAAAAGGCATGAAAGAAATAATGACAGAAAGACAAGAAGGTTCAAGATAATAGGGACGCAAGTTTACTGAAAAAAAAAATAGTGTCTGTATTTCATTGCCAATGAATAACTCTATGACGTACTATAGCAATCAAATGATGCAACGAGACATTCAGTCTGATGTAGAACAGAAATGCAAGTTTGAAGGCATCATATCTAAGGAGAAAAGGGGTCTAATAATTGTCATTATTCTATGAGCTCACAACATGTTTGTGTTCGGCTTGTCGAAGAGTTCGTGTTCGATTCGTTTGATAAGCAAACGAGACGAACACGAACAATTTTTTTCGTTCGGTTTATAAACGAACCAAACACGAACAGTCATTTTTTCAATCGTATTCGAATCGTTATTTTTTGAAATATAAAATAACTATATATAAAAAATTAATCATATTTTAAAAATAATTATATACTCTAAAAATTTATCATATTTTAAAAAAATTAAATCCTACAAATTATAATCTGATATTCAGGGGTTCGCCTCTTAGCTAATATTAAATTCTATAATTTCGTGTTTATCTTCAGCTTTGTCTCTTAAATTAAATTTTATTATATTTTTTTTAGTTTTATTTAGTTTTCTTTGAGTGAAACCTAGTTTTCGGGAGTGAAATATTGTATATTGCCTCTAGATTTGAATTGTTTATGAATGAAATATGATATTATGGTTTAATTGTGAGCAGTGCTTCAGCTATTTTGCATTTGTATTGTGATTCATACAGGTTTAAGCATTAATTTCTTATAGGTTCAAGTTTTTGAAAATTTTCGAACAATACAAACAAATTTGTAAGATTTCGAACAATTCAAATAATTCGAATAATTTGAACAATTCAAACAATTTGAATATTTCAAACATTTCAAACAAATCAAACCAAACATGAACAGTAAATTTACAAACAATTTCAAACACGAGTCTATTTCAAACGAATCAAACACAAACACGAGATTTGTTCGTTCGTGTTTGGTTCGTTTACACCCCTAGTTGTGATCATCACTTTTGGAATGACTTCCCCAAGCCCAATGATTTTGACCAAGGGGGCTTACTCTCTCACCTTTTTGATTGATGTTGCCTTATGAAACAATAAATGGATGGCTTGATTCAAAAAGGGTCCACAAATCGTGCAATTTATAATTTCAAAGTTAAAGAGGATATTGCAAGCCCAATGAAGGAATTTATTGAATAATTTTATTCTTATAATCACTAAATAATGACTAAAAATATGTGAGCATTGCAATAAAAAAAAGATTGGGTTGTAGCATGTAGATTGTAGAATGCCTTGGTTTTTTTGTACCCTTCTCCTCTAGAGGATTTGGTAAGTTTCTCATAAAAAAATATTTATCTTTTACTTCAATCATGAATGAAGCATGCAATTTTCTTTCCATTGTTGAATTTCTTTTTTCCTCGGTTCATAATGTGCTATCTCCACTCTCCACCAATACATTTCCTACATATCTAGGATTGCCACCCACTCTTTGTTCCACCATAGCCAAGATCCACTCATAACTTGCCCACCCTTCCACCACTAACTTAAATTCTTTTGTCATTTTAGTATCAGAGCTAAATAAGATACATCTAACTTTATTTGAGAAAAACATAGTGGCATCCTATGATTGGAGATTTAATAGCCATTGTAAGTAAATTTTGGGAGTGATTTCAGCCCCTAACACTTGCAACATTTTTTGCCATATTTTTTACGAAGGTCAATCGTATGTGCCATCAATATAGAATTCATTTGACATGAACATACATGCAATCGAAGATTGCAAGCACAATCTTCCTGAGATCTAGCTAGCATTTTTACTGAGAGATGTTGAAGGCTGACCTCAGCATCTTACTTCGCCACTAAATACCCCTTTTATGCCAATTTCAAGAAATAAAAATGAAGGCTTACCAAATCATGGAAATGTAATTTCTCACCCACTTCATCCACCAATCTCCAATTAAAAATAATAATGATAATATCATCTTCATCATCACATCAATATTATTATTATTATTAATCCTTCAGTCACGCACCAAAGTTAATATAAACCTATCAAAATCAGCATCATCAATTGATAAGCAGTAGATTTCTGTAACAAACTGCATCACAAAAATAATAGGAAAGTGGAAGCATTGGAAAAAGAATTGCAAGACAGAGCATTGACCGAAAGAGGACAAAGGACGACTAGCATCAAAATGATTAATCCAACTTAAAGAATAGCACCGTAAGGAACAAAGACACCTCCAATTTTACGCCAAAAAAAAAAACAGAAAAAAAAATATAGTTTCCCCTGCATTGGTTAAGAAACTAGGCCGACAAGTAACAGCAGTATAGAAGTATGTGAAAGAAAGAAACCCTACCCACGTTCAGATCAAAGAATAATGCAAAGAAATAGAAGAAACGAAAACAATGTCGGAAGAAGCCATCAAAGATTTACCCCAGAACTCCATCAAGATACAGATGATAGAAGAGAGAGACGAAGGCTGAGGTGGAAAGCGAATCAATGGCGGAGATTGCCGGTGACTCCAGGAGGCGACCAACCGGAAAAGAAAGAGAAATCACCGTAATCAACGAAATGGCGGTACGTGAAGTCGTTTGTTAGGGTTTTGAATTTAAATGGCCGTTTGATGATAGATCATCAAGATCGCCGTCCGTTGCGGACTATCGCAGCTTTTTTTTATTTCTTTTTTTTTAGGGATTTTTACATACACAGCACTCAAAACATACCATTTTACATATTTCACAACTAAACATCAATATTTATGGAATTAGCACTTCCGTTAACAGGGTTAAACCATCTCGCCGGAGCTCGCCGAAAGGGAAAACAAAAACCTTCAAAACTCATATTTTTCTCCTCCGGTCGGTGGGACCCGCTCTCCCGCCGCCCAAACCCGAGAGATCTCTTTTCATTGAATCGCGGCAGCCACCACCACTCGCCGTGCCGAAAACATGGAGGCAAGTTGCTGCAAACTCTGATAATGGCGGCGGAGAAGGCGATGGCTGATTTCGGCGGCAACTATTTCGAAATGGAAGGTACAAACATATGCTATCGAGTTCAAGGCTCGTCATTTTGTGTTGGAACCGCCGCGCTTCTCGGTGATGTTGAATATGTCGAGAAGATAGAAGAGGATAGAAGAGAATGCCTCCCCCTGCATTCCCCACAGCAGCAAGTCTGCTGTTTCCCCTACGTCGATGAGATACACTACAACCGGCACTCCGTCTCCGTCAACCTTGTCGGACTTTCCGCGCGAAGAGTCGACGGCGAAAGAAACAGAAGAGACGGAGTGTGTTTTCTGTGCTTATATATGATTTTAATGTGCTTATTTTATAAATATGAAAGTTTAAGTGTGAAATTGCTAAAATGATTTGTTTAGAGTGTTGGGACCGAACCTGCCTAAAAAAAAGAAAAAGAGTTGACGTCCGGTCGCGTCGGAGACATCTTTATCTTAGGAGGAGTCCGGCTCCTCAGAAATTCTTTGAGAATAGGCCGGCTCATCCTCGGAATTCGAAAAGAAAACATTTACAGAATTTCTATTACATAGAGAATAAGACTGAGTAGCTTACTCTCAATCTAGAGTGGAGCTGTTTGTAGAGTCCAATCTCAAGCTGACATATGGAAATCAGGGCGCATCTACATAAAAAATGAAAAAAACATTAAAAACGTGCAACCCGACCCGACTGATGCGTTATAGGAATATTTCATTGCATAGAAATATTCCCTCACATTATTCTGAATTTTTTTTCTTATTATTCATATGTTATTGATGTGTTATTAAAATGATTCAATCAAATGACAAGATAAAAATTTTTACTGATGTGTTATTAATGTGTTATGAAAGTGATTTTGAATAACATCTCAAAATCACTTCAGTCACTCTTTTTAATGTGTTATTGGTGTATTATTCATGTTTTATTGGTGTGTTATTTAGGTGATACAATCCAGTGACAAGATGAAAATTTCTACTAATTTGATATTTATGTATAATGTGTTATTCATGTTTATGGAGGTGATTTTGAGTTGATATTGTTGTTTCAAGAATAATAACATCTCAAAATCACCGCGGTCAATGTTTTTAATTTGTTATTCATGTGTTATTGATGTGTTATTGAGGTGATACAATCCAATGACAAGATGAAAACTTATATTGATGTGATATTCATGTGTTATGGAGTTGATTGAGTTAGTATTATTGTTTAAAGAACAATAACATCTTGAAATCGCATCAATAACACATCCATAACACTTGAATAACGCAAAAAATATTCAGAATAACGCTAAGGAATATTTCTACAACACAGTCGGGTCAGGTCTCACGTTTTTCATCTTTTTTTTATTTAGATGGCCCCAGTCTTCCACGTGTCAGCTCGAGATTGGACTCCGCAAGTAGATTTGCATTCGGAGCCCTGATGTAATAGTTTTTTTTAATATTGTCAGGAAGATTATAAATTAGGGTCTTGTTTTCTAATGAATATTTTAATATTTAGAAAATGTGTCCTAAATCATCACTTATATTTAAAAAGAGCTTAGAGTTTGAATGAATTACAGTAGTCTACTGAGAGTTGAATGAATTACAGTACTTTATCGAGATCTCGAAGCCAATGCTGTTGCTAGTAACCAATATATGTTATGAAAAATATTAAATTTTAATGTTTGTAAATTAGGAAACGTTTATATTATGAAGTTTAATATCAGTTAACATAATTTCGGGAGATCTTATTATATGATTTTTTTGTATTATGAAGTCTAATTTGTGAATATCTAAATATATGATTTAGATATTCAATTTAAAATATTATTGATTTATTAGAAGAATTCTCTTTTATTTATACGAAGGACTATTGAGGATTTGAGTCTATTGAGTTCTAACCCTAATTAGGTCGATCTTTTCTGCAATGTGTTTGTTTGTTTGTTTCTTTGTTGTGTGAATTTATTTTCCACCTTATTTTGAACAACAATTGGTATTAGAGCCAGATCGGTGATTCCAGCGTTCAATTCCGTTGAAGTCGTGGACGCAAGACAAAGAAATTAAAGAAAGTTGGGCTATAAGATCTAGTAGAGCCATAGATAATAGCTTGTCGTTCGGTATTTCAACATCCACTACGATGGTGGAAAATGCATTGATTCATCAGGTGGTTATACATTCTGATAAGATTGATGTGACAAAATTTGATAGTAAATGAAATTTTGGCATGAGACGATGTGAGGTGATGAATGTATTGTGCTTTTTGAATGTAGAAGAAGTTTTTAGTAGCGATGAACGCCCTGAAGAGATGTAAGAAAGATATTGATTAAAGATAAACTAAAATTCTTGTGGCTTGATATAAATTTGTTTATCTTGGAAGATCAAATATCAAATATGGGGTGATTATAGAGACATTTGCAGGAAAACTTTAGAGAATGTTGGAGAACAAACATTTCGCAAAGAATGTGAAAAACTATCTCCATATGAAGTGTCGACTCTACATATCTTATATCAGACGTGTGGTTATTATTGATGAGCACTTAAATAACTACACAAAATTATTGGCAGATTTGTTAAATCGAGATGAAGACGTTGGAGATGAAGACAATGTACCTCTTATGTTGAATTCGTTCCATGATGAGTATGAAAAATTTACGATGACACTCATTTGAGAATTATGACATGATGACTACGATGTAGTTGAATCACGAGCTCCTTCGAGGAACAAGGAATCCAAAAAGAAAGAGTCGGTAAAGACACTTGTACTCTAACCCGACAAACATGAGAATAAGAAGAATTGGGCAAAGAAAGAGGACAATAGTGATACTTCTCAATAGTGTACTCTAGCGTACTGTCGAAAATAATCAGTGTGCTTTCTGTTTGGAGCTTAATCATTAGAAGAAAGATTATTTGAACCTGAAAGAGAAGGAAAATGAAGTTTTTGCTGTGACGAAAGTCAATCTTATTGTAGAGAGATGTGACAAGACATTTTAGATGTATCGTTATTTTTCAGTTTCTTACAATTTATATACTAATGATTTGCGTTGAATTCTGGACGCAGCTGCTACCTATCACATGTATCTCTATCGAGGCAGGTTCTATATATACAAAAAGCTCGATTGTCGTGCAGTGATTGAGCAGCAATCAAGTTTGTCGTACTATTGGTGTAAAGAGCATTTTTATTAAGCATGATGATAATGTTAGAGAGATGGTTGATGTTAGGCATGTTCAAAATAGCTGAAAGAATTTACTATCAGTTGAGGCTTTAGAGGTCAAAGGCTTAAAGTAAGTTATTGAGCTATGAGTTCTGAGAATTTATTATGGAACACTTCTTTTTATGAAGGGAGATCATCATTACAACTTTCACTATCTCAAGGTAGTACAATGATTGAAATTATGACTGTTATTGATGATTCTTCTTACACTGGCATATTGTATGGTGGCTAGCTCATATTGAAGAGGCTTTACTTCAGGTTTTGGTGAAATGAGAATTAATCAAAGGAGCAAGCACCTGCAAGCTTAACTTTGTAAGTATTGTGTGTTTGACGAGAAGACATAAGTATCTTTTGATATTGTCATCCACATTACAAATGTTATTTTAGAGTTTTCACACAAATATTTGGGGTCTGATTAAGACTACATTATTCATCAAATAAAGATATTTTTATCACTTTTGTCGATCATTATTCAAGATATGTTTGGGTGTACATTATAAAGTGCAAGAACAATGTGCCAAAGATTTTCACAACTTGAACTAGTAAAAAAATATGGTGTATCAGATCAAATAATAAGAGAAAATACACATCATATAAGTACTTGCAAGAGTACTAGAGAGCTAAGATATGTATTTTCTCTTATTATCGACAAAAGTATTGGAGTCCTTCAAGGATTGGACAGCATCACTTCACTCTTGAAGGACACCACATCAAAACGGGGTGGTAGAGAGGTTGACTAAAACTTTAGTGGAGTGAGTTCGGTGTATGTTGTCCAATTCTTGGTTGGATAGTGTCTATTGGGAATGGGATATAGACTATAATTGCCACTCAGTGAACTATTTGTCTTTTATAGCCATTGGAAAGAAGATCCCAAATGTCAGGGTATCATACTAGAAATTACGAGCACATGAGAGTATTTTAGTGTCCAACTTATTACAACATGCAGAATGATAAAATAGAATAATGAAAAAAAAGCAATCTTCAATGCCTTCAAATGTGGAGTTAAAGAGTTTCAAATTTTATGATCAGATAGAGAAGAAAATTGTCATTAGTGGAAATGTTACATTTTACGAGGGGAGCTTGTTAAAATTCTGGAACTCAAAGCATGTATAGAGTTTTATGGCACTATATATATGAAACAAAAATTAGAGTTTGAAAAAACTTCATTTGTTCCATAGAAGTTTTTCACTCCTACTTAGATACATGATTCAGTTGCAACTGAAGTACCTATTGATAGTGCTCAGGAGGATGAGGAAAAAGATGTTGAGGATGAAATCCTTGGTCAATAATTTATTACTAGAAGCAGGAGCAGGTGTCATAATATCCAATAATTAACTAGGTTGATGGATCACATTGTATTTGCACCTTTGAACACAGAGGCTAAAATTTATTGTCATTATAAAGAAGTTGTAGAGAGCCCAGATGTAGGCGCTTTGGAAGAATGATACCTAGACACTAGTGAAGCTTCCTCTAGGAAGAAAAATCATTAGGTGTAAATAGTTGTATGCAAAGAATGAAGGTTCTCATTGAACTATTGTATGATACAAAGGCATGGTTGGTAGTAAAAAATTTTACGTAATGAGAGGAGATTGATTATGACGATATGTTCTGCCCAGTGATCAAGCATCCCTCGATTCATGTTCTCTCAGCACTCATAGTGCATTTTGGTTTGATTTTGGAGCATCATGATTTGAAGATTGTGTTCCCACATGAAGAATTGCACGAGGAATCTGCATGTTGCGGTCACCAAGATATGGAGCCTCAAAATAGTTGATTTGTAGATTGGATAAGTCTGTATTTGGTTTGAAATCGTCATCATAATAGCAGTTTACGAAATTTGATCAGTTTATGATGGGATAAGAGTACACGCGTGTGATTGGTCAATTGTGAGTTCATCTACTTGCTTCTATATATTGATGATTGTTGATTGTAGCTTTCGTTAAATATGGGTTGATAAAATGAAGAAGCAGCTATTCAAACATTACAAGATGGAGTTGGGTGAACCTCACAAAATTTTTGGCACAAAAATTCTTAGAGACAAGACAACTGAAAGGCTTAACCCTCCTAAGTAGCATATGTTTCAAAATGTGCTAAAGAAACTTGGCGTTGATTAATCAAGCAAGGGAGTAAGTCTACCATTGTATCTCATCTAGTTGAGTTCATATTAGTTTCCTAAAGATGATCAAAAGAGAAAATACATGGGATCAATTTCTTATGCTATCACAGTGGGCAGACTGATGTATGTTATAGTTTGTACTGAATTAAATATTACATAAGTAGATGATTTTGTGAGCATGTTCATGCATGATCCATAAAGAAGTCATTGGCAGGCTATGAAGAATATTTTGAGCCATTTGAAGGGTATAATTGTTGTTAGCTTGGTGTTTAGAAACCATTTTTTGGTTCCAAGTTTACTTTTTTATGCGTCGAACTCGATGCTTTAAGAACAAAAGTTCATTCAATTAGATTTCAAAGTTTTTGAAATACTTCAATGAAACTTTTTTTGAACAATCTTTGCACCAATTTAAGCATCGACGTCCTGAAAGGCTAAAATTATGATTACGAATAAATTAGTCTGTTCATGGCTTCAGTAGGAGATTCATGTTGATGTCTTGGGATAGTCATATCATGGCTTCAGTGGGATAGTTTTCCTTAACAAATTTTTGAAGGATTCAATGTACATATTATTGGATGTGACAATTTTTAATATCTGAAAACAGAGGGCAAATGATATATCAACATAAAATTATTTAACAAAACACAAATACTAATTCAACTGAAAATTTTCAAAAATAAATTTAAGACCATTCATTCACCAATTTTAGCAAAACTTATAGTCAAACCGACCGTCTAAATGATATGAGCCGAGCTCCAATAAAAGTAATCTAATTGAGCTCAAATAAAAGTAATCTAATCGAGCTCAGATCAAACACCTAAAGCCTGAACTCTCTATCATTCAAAAGACAATAAATCATATTCCAAGAAAATACTTCTACAACAATGAGCGACGCAAGAGCTTCCGTGATGGTAATGGTTGCTACATTCAAGTTAATGATAACTGATGTTCCAAGTGTTGGTGCGGTCAAGAGGAGATAGAGCTACTAATGATTCATTTTCAAGCCGAGCTGGAGTCGGCTTCCAATTGGCTCAAATGAATTGAGTGTGGCTCAAAATCAACTTGTGACTCGTTACATTAGATTCAAGCTCAAAATTGAAACTAACTTGCTCAAATGAGTTATTTATATCTGTTCTAGCTTGAATTCAGCTCGATCCAGCTCGAAATTGACACGAGCTAGCTCAAATCATAAAAAAATTGAGATATAAAAGAAAATCAAATCTCCTTCAAAGATTGTTTTAAAAATCTACTGCAAACCTTAATTTCAAATCATATGTGAGGCTGACTTCCAAATCTACATTATTCATATCTTTATGTAACTCGAGGTATTTTAGCTTTAAAAAAATATAGCTCATATTATTGAGAAATTATTCTATAAGGACAGCATATCCAAAGATACATGTGTTGTCTGATCTCAATCGTCGATCACAGTATTTTTATTTTTTATTTTTAAATGGGGCCTACCGAAATAAAATTCTATTGTGATCTTGTTGTTATCTTTTTGTGATCGACAGTCAAGATCGGACAGAACATGCATGCGATGTCCGTATGAAATAATTTTTCCATATTTTTATCCAAAAACAAATCTAATATTAGAAAAGAAGGAAGATTTACATTCCCACAAAAAAATAAAAAAATAAAAATTATGGAATTTCTTGTAGAACTTCGTTGATTCTATAAAGTCATCAATAAAGAGAAATTTCACCATGAAAAAGACCCTTTTCATATTTTAATAAACAGAGACCTGTTAAGATGAACTTCATCATTTAATATATCATTTGAGATACATTTTCACGTGTCAAAAAAAACCTTATATTGTCATAAATTTACATTTTTATTCATAAATTTACTATTTAAATCAGAAAAATTTTGCGTCACACGATATAATAATTATTTTACTAATTATATATAATTTATTAATATTTTACACATAATTTATAGCAAATGTCAAAAAACATTATTTTAGGAAGATTTACATACATACCACTCAATTCTTATATATTTTACCATCTAACACTTTATGAAAATTAAAATAATAATATTTTTGATGTGATCTAATAGATTTAGGTGGTGTACATGTTAAAAAATAAAATTGAAAGGTTAGATATGTAAAATATAAGTTATTTGGGTGGTACGTAAGTAAATAAATGCCTCTTTTTTAATCCCACGATCCTTCTCACCCAATATTTTTACTTCACAATACAAAATAAACAGTTAAAATAAAAATGAAAAAAAAAAAGAAAAGAGAAAAAACAAGAAATCACAGCACGACTTCCCGGTCGTCCCCAGCAGGCGGCGCGACGCTGCGACTTCCCGATCGAAAATCAACTCATCAATCACAGAGGAGAGGAAGGAGGGGAGGCGGAGGACGTAGAGGAGGGAGTGTTCCAAGGAGTCATGTCCATCGGGTAGCTGCCGAGCACTCGCAAGAAAGATGTAAACTCTTGAATCTCGGCGAGTGCGTTCTGCGCGCGTGTTTCCGCCATGGAAGCCTCAAAATCGAGGTAGAAGAGGTACTCAAAGTGCTTCGCCGTGCCTACGTTGGCGTCGTCGACGAGTCGGATGGGGCGATTGCGGTGCGGCCGACTCTCGATCTTCGTCAGCGAGATGTCACGGAAGGCGAAAGCGGAGAGGACTTTGAAGAGCAGAGATGTGCCCTCGCGGTCGTGTGCGAAGACGATGCTCGTTTTGAAAGGCCGATCTGTGCGAGGAATGATCGGCTCCCGCGCTAACATCACGAACCGCGTCACGTTACCGGAGTCGTCTTGGATCCCGTCAGCCAGGATCTGGAGGCCGTAGAGCTCTGCAGCACGAGCAGAAGCGATCGCCGCCGTGTCGCGCAGCCTGTCACGTCCGGGCCCTCCGGCAGCCGTATCGTCGAAGGCCTCGCGGGCGACGTTGAGACCTAGATTAGTGAGAGTGTGCTCGCACTGCGCCAGTGCTTGAGGGTGGCTGATGACGCGGGTGAGGTACTCCTTGCGCACGCCGGGGAGGCAGAGGAGGCAGTGGTGAACCGGAAGCTGGACCTCGCCGACGATGTGGAGTCGGTGACGTAGAAGGAGGTCGTAGTTACGGTGGATGCTGCCGCCGAGGGAGTTTTCTACTGGGAGGACAGCGCGGTCAGCGATCCAAAGTTCGACGGCTTGAAAAGCAACCTCAAACTGGTCACAGGGAATGGCCTCGCAGTTAGGGTAAGCGCGGCCGGCTGCTGCCTCGCTGTAAGCTCCGGGGACGCCCTGGTAGGCTACACGGAGTTGGGATCCGTGCATCGGAGCTGGGGAGAGATCGGAGATCGTCAGTGGTTTGGGGAGATTACCGATCGGAACCAGATCTAGCGCCGCCGATCCAGTTATATGCCCGTTCACCGCGGAAACGACGGGGGAATGCTTTATGCCGGGCTCATTGCCACCGCTGCCTTTGTTGCTATCTTCATCTCCGGCGGGCTTGTCCGTCTCCTCCTGTTTCTTGGAGACGGCGACCTTGCTGGAGAGTATGGCGCATGTGCTGAGCCAGTCGGCACGGTTTGATCCGACGATGCCTTTTGCGGAGAGCTCCGGGCGGTGGATACAGTGAACGCAGGGGGATCGACACCGAGGTTAAGCTGGTGGGGGAGACGGCGGATGGGGGTGGTGGGAGTGGCGGAAGCTGTTACAGACGATTGATTTGGGGGATGGGGGGATAGAATCGTCGCCATGGTTGAACTCAGATGGCCGAATTAACCTGTGAAAATGGATTTAGAAAACTCAAAATTTCGAAACTTTGAGCGATAAAAACGGGGAATAAAAGGGAAAAAAGCTTGAGAAGTTCTCGATGGAGAAGAACCCCAAGCTGATTTGGGGCTACGGAGATTGGGGTTTTATGCGTGGAAGAAAGCTGGGTGTTTGGTCAGAAACGGCAGCATAGGCTGCAGCGAGAGAGAGAGAGAGGGCGGGCGGGGAGAAGGGCAGGTGAGGTATGGTTTGGTGAACGCGGTCAATAAGCTACCTAACAACACCCCCACACGTGCCGTATTTTCCCGTTTTGCACGCTCGACGAGTGCAAATTTCACGTATGTGCGAGTAAGATGATATTTGTAACATTATCTAAAGAATTATGTACTGTTACATGAATAAATGAGATCAGATAAACTTTTTAAAGTAAATAAAAATGGCACTTTTAAGTGTTGTGTGAT
The DNA here is from genome assembly GCF_001263595.1 of Phalaenopsis equestris. Lineage (NCBI taxonomy): Eukaryota > Viridiplantae > Streptophyta > Magnoliopsida > Asparagales > Orchidaceae > Phalaenopsis > Phalaenopsis equestris. The sequence continues at coordinate 2,217,515 of NW_018164739.1, read as the reverse complement.
TGAACTCCCCAAAAATTTATCACCCCTTCTCTCCCAATAACTAGAAGATATACCTTACGTAACTCCTACATAATTGTTTTGTCACCACTTGACATATTTAACTTACTGCTTGATTCAGTGCCCAACTCTGGGCATCTCTTCCATTTTTTGCCCAACGCCTCGCTTCCCTAAATCCTATTTGCTTGAGCTACACAGACTCGCTGAGAGTAGAGATCGGAAAAAACAGTTTTTTTTTTTTTTGAAGTGTAAAAATGTTTAAAACTTATGAGATGTGTTCTTTTGGGAGTGCTCCTTAGCCCAAGCAAAATACATAAATTAGGTTCTCCGGTTACTTGGGTAGCTTATGTAAACATCCTTTCGCGGACATTTGGTTCAAGCTGCTTGATTTGATCTTGATTGGAATTACGCTCTTTCTTGACCTATCGCACGAGGCTTGCCACACATAAACTCTTCATGATTGTTTTTCAATTTGTTTGCCTAGTGTCCGTCTTATTTCTCTTATTTTCGATCCCTCCTCTACTCGGAATCGTTCTGACGGTTCAAGCAACGGGGCTATTTGAACACTTGGATAATTGCAAATGACAATTTTTTTTTCAGTTAAGACTCATTTAGTTGCTGGTTGAAAATTTAAAAATAAGAAAATTTACTTGAAGACCACATAACTCTTATGTATTTACAACTTAAACATCTAAATTTTATAACATATTATTGATCCAAACCATTAATCTATATAAATATATAAATATCAGAACATCTTTCTTCCAATCTTTAGGTATATTCATGCATTAATGACACCGTTAATACATATATATATATATATATATCTTAATCTTTTGGACATAATTATCATAATATATATATATATATCATAAGATATTCTCTTCCAATTTTTAGATATATTCATGCATTAATGATAATATTAAAAAAGATTTTTTTTTTTTTTGCATTTTATAGAAGTTGATAGTTATATTGTGGATATGATATGATATATTTGAGGGGTAAAAATGCAAAAAAGAAATAACATTTAGGTGTTAGATATATATTATTATAAACACCACTTAAACTTCTACAAAGATAAAAATTATAATTGAGTAATCAATGACCTTGGTGGGAGGTACACATTGATTTCGAAGTAATAGTCTTGCCTTGAAAATTTTCTACAAGTTCACTTTCCCAATGTAGAAATTTTCGATGATTCAATATATTTTCTTGGACAATAGAAAAGAGCAGCTCATGTGGCACCAAAACAAGACTTGATAAATCAAATTTTATTATTATTATTATTTTGGTAAATTTATAATTGAGTTGGATGTCTCAATAAGATGAATCAAATGACAACAAAAAATGTCTAATGCAGGTTCAAATAAGTCAGATCATGCTTAAAGATCTCCAAAACTTTCAAGATCATAATCAAATTAAACATCTTGATGAGATACATCTAAAAAACCTAAGTTTTCTTAATTCGGAGAACGTTCTGAAAGTCCAACACTTGAGAAGAATTTTATGATCATGAAAATTAGTCATGATTGTGCAACAGAGTGACTTGGAATCTACCATTATTCATAGGGGATGTCACTCCAAAATTTCACAAGGATATCTCACCTTCTGCATGAGACATGACAAGGACTTGGAGGGGGAAAGAGATAAACTAAAAAAATGAGAGAGAGCTCAGAGCTTTAAAGGATCTGAAAGCTCTACCAAATCACTGTTGTTGAATCACTAACATCTTTCTACCACTCTTGGACCACAACTAACCACCTTTGTCAAATCACCAAAGCATATCCAACCACCTCCATTAGGGTACCATCATATGCCCGCCATTTTTAGTTGTCTGTTTTCATCGAGCAGTTACTATCTATCCGGAATCATCACCCAACAACATAAGTAGACCACCAGTTACAAGTCAAGACCACCTGACCACCAATGTCAAACTGTCAGCCCGTAATCGTAAGACTGCCACTATTGATATACCAGTGTCAATCATTAATGCCCAAAATACCATCATTAGACCACAACTAGTTATCCACCACTATTACATTGTCATTAACTATCTATTATCATTAGCACATGCTACCCATCCACCATCATTTGGATCTTATAATTTGACTAATATCGTCAACCTATCACCACTATTAAGCTGCCCCAAACAGACCCTAAGTCTGAATGCATAGAAACGTCACACTAAATTCATTTTTTTATAGCAATGAGCTCCTGAGGCGGGCGAGGAAACCCCTTGTGATCAATTCTCTCTTAAAATTATCTTTTATTTATGTGTGTAGAGTATTTATGCAAAATTATAATAAGCTAATATTTCATTAAGCAATTAAAAATTTTTAAAAACATGCAGCGGTGCTCCGGAAATAATATAAAAGCTACTTAATCTACACTATTGCTCGGATGGATGTTTAGTGCCTTGAACATTCAAAAGACTGTCTTAATTTTATTTTTAATCCTCTTATCATAATATTTAATTATTATTTTAAAAATAGTTGTGATTATAATTACATATCATATAAGCATTTTTTAAAATAGTTATAATTATAAAATTTAAACTATTATAAATATTTTAATAATACTTTATATAGGCTCTGCATAAAAAATGAGTACTAAATTACAACAACGACACAATTTGTGAATATAATATTTTCTAAGATCCAACCACCGAATCTCGATCCCATTCTCATATCGTATACTTTTTCTTGTTTTATTAGATATTAATTATATTCATATAAAGCAATTAGTGCTGTCAAAATAGTTTTTTTGTTCGTGATCAGCTCATTATTCGAGAATAACTCATGTTCGGCTCGTTAAGAAGCTTGTGTTTAATTCGTTAGCTAAACTAAATTGTCAGCTCATTTGTTTGTCACTATTATATATATATATATATATA
>NW_018164739.1:2147670-2214397 GCF_001263595.1 Phalaenopsis equestris | reverse complement strand
TGTGTTCGAAATATAAATGAGACAAACACGATCAGTAATATTTTTTAACGGGCCGAACACGAGTTAAGTCTAGGCTCACCGTGTTCAACTTGTCTACACCCCCAACTCATAACATCTTACGGCTGGGTGATTAAAATTGTCAAAATGACTCTTTGCACACAAACAACTCGTATTTGGCTCACCAAGTAAACAATTTGAGTTTGAACACAATTTTTTGTGTTCAAAATATAAATGAGACAAACACGATCAGTAATATTTTTTAACGGACCGAACACGAGTTAAGTCTAGGCTCACCGTGTTCAACTTGTCTACACCCCCAACTCATAACATCTTACGGCTGGGTGATTAAAATTGTCAAAATGACTCTTTGCACACAAACAACTCGTATTTGGCTCACCAAGTAAACAATTTGAGTTTGAACACAATTTTTTGTGTTCAAAATATAAATGAGACAAACACGATCAGTAATATTTTTTAACGGACCGAACACGAGTTAAGTCTAGGCTCACCGTGTTCAACTTGTCTACACCCCCAACTCATAACATCTTACGGCTGGGTGATTAAAATTGTCAAAATGACTCTTTGCACACAAACAACTCGTATTTGGCTCACCAAGTAAACAATTTGAGTTTGAACACAATTTTCTGTGTTCGAAATATAAATGAGACAAACACGATCAGTAATATTTTTTAACGGGACGAACACGAGTTAAGTCTAGGCTCACCATGTTCAACTTGTCTACACCCCCAACTCATAACATCTTACGGCTGGGTGATTAAAATTGTCAAAATGAATCTTTGCTCACAAATAACTCGTATTTGGCTCACCAAGTAAACAATTTGAGTTTGAACACAATTTTTTGTGTTCAAAATATAAATGAGACAAACACGATCAGTAAAATTTTTTAACGGACCGAACACGACAAGTCTAGGCTCACTGTGTTCAACTTGTCTACACCCCCAACTCATAATATCTTACGGCTGGGTGATTAAAATTGTCAAAATGACTCTTTGCTCATAAACGGCTTGTATTCGGCTCACCAAGTAAACAATTTGAGTTTGAACACAATTTTTTGTGTTCGGAATATAAATGAGACAAACACGATCAGTAATATTTTTTAACGGGCCGAACACGAGTTAAGTCTAGGCTCGCCGTGTTCAACTTGTCTACACCCCCTAAAAGCGAAGTTCGTTATAATAAAAATACAATCAAACAAATTTAATCATAGTCAGAAAATAAAAACAAAATTATAGACTTTAATTTCCATATTAAAAAAATTCTAAGTGGAATGAGATTTGGTGAGTTCAGATTATATTTCGATGGCATTGAATTACGTAATTTTTATGTATAAATAAATTAAAAAATATGTGCCATAAAATATATGATAAAATAAGAAATATTAATGTATTCTTGATAAAATAATAACATGAGAATTTACATTTTAATTTGAAAGTTTATAGAAGCACAAAATAAATTTAGATTTAAATAGTCCAAATGAAACACTATTAAAATTTAATTTTAAAATAGTTTGAGATTTTTAAATTTTTTTAAGAAAATTATGGGATTAAACTTGTACCATATAATTGAGGATTATTTAGAAATTTTACTATTTTTCGTGTTATTCTTAGGAAAATATTATTACATCAGGACTCTGCACGTAGAGTTATGTGCGGAGTTTAATGAAATCACGCCACGCACGTAAAGGTGAGAAAAAAAATCGACCCGGTAACACATGAGAATATTCCTCCCGTCTTATTCAGGTGTTATTGTGTGTTCAAGTGTTATTGATGTGTTATTGTGTTATTATAACACCAAGAATATTCCAGAACCCATAACACAATAACATATGAATAATATACAATAACACCTGAATAACACGAGGGAATATTCTCCTGTAGTATTTGTGTTATCAAGAATATTCTTCTGTAACGTGATTTCATTAGACTCGACACGTAACTCTAATTGCAAAGTACTGATGCAGTATTTTTTCTATTCTTAGAATAATTGTTTGGTGGGCCTGAACCCATTTCTTTATAATTTTCGTTTGTTTGGTGTGATAATAATGGTTGTGGGTGGGGCTCATTCGAAGGTCACTTTTTAAAAATTAAAAAAAAAGCATAAAAAAATAAATAATTAATTAGAAGGACGACCTTATGTTCTCCTTAAAAGTTTCAATCACTTCATATTAATAGATAGAAAGGGATAATTACATATAGGGGTCGGCCTAGCTCGTGTGCGGCTCGTTTATATTTCGAGCTCAAAAAGTGTGTTAGTGTTCGGCTCGTTTGGTTAGCTAGCCGAACACGAGCTGTTCATGTACAAAGAATCTTTTGACAACCATAAGCATGTAGTCATAAGATGTTAAGGAAAAAAAACACGCTCTCTAAAAATTTTTGCGCGATATATATATATATATATATATATATATATATATAATGAGTTGTACTTCGAGCTAAAACGAGCGTAACAAGAACAAACAAATCTTTGTTCGTGTTCGACTCATTAACTTAGCGAACGAGCCGAACATGAGTTTCTTAACGAGCCGTTTTGACAGCTCTAATTACATAGACCATCGGAAACATCAATATTTTCAAATTAATCACTTAAATGTTTTTTTTTTTTTTGAACCACCCAATCAATGTAATTATGCATGTATTTATGAGTGCCACAATCAAATCATTGAAAATTTGATAAAAATAAAAATATGGATTGGAATTTTATGGTGAATTTTGATATTTGTCTGAGAATTTGAAAAATAGATGAAAGAGGGTGGTTAATTTGTAAATAGAAAGTTTGGGGCGGTCGGTATGTAAGGCCTATACATATATACCAAACAATTGCTCACCTAAACTCTATTTTTTATATTTATAGCACCCAAATCTTTCATTTCACACCAAAAATATCATCCTTTTAACTTGATGAAAAAATAGAATATGCATGAGATTTTCATGTATAAATAAGCCTGCACATATGTCTATATCTTTCTTCAGAAAAAAGGCCCAAAATATTATAATTTTTATGTTCTGACGCGCTAAGCACGAAAAAATATTATTTCCAGAGACTGGATGCAAAGCGTCTCGACAACTGCTTCAATCTACCGGAAAGAGCGGAGGAGAAAAAAAACGACCTCCTTTATCCGGACGTAGCTTACATCTGGACTCCGGACGTAATATGTTTTCTTCAAGCACGACACACTTTTGAAATGTTTGATATTTGATAGAGAAAATTAAAAATCTAGACATGTGGTGCAAAATAAAAAAATAATAATAATAAGAAGCCAAATTTTAGCTTTCATTCCATCCAATATATAAATACAAATTTTGTTTAGGAGTTGATAAATAATAATCTTTTTAAGATGAAGACTCAAAATCCGAAATATATGTTAATCATAAATTTTTAACTTAATTACTACAAAAAATCAAATTTAAAAAATGATAAATAAATACAAATTTTCTCATAAAAAGAAAATAAAAGTTCAACATTTATCAAAAGTTATTGTTGAATGAGTGTGTTTTGAACATAAAAAGGCCTATGAAAAAAAAAAATTTAAAATAAAATAAACAAAAAAAGCCTATGCAATGATTTGTATAATGCGTATGAGAGTTAATGAATCTTTCATACCAATTTATTGGAAAATTTTAATTTTATGTTTGCTCTAAATTGTTTGACTATTTAAGAAAGAAAATAAATGAATAGAAAAAGGTTATGGATCTAAGGTATAAATTTGGTGGAATCATTCGAGTGTGTCTAAGGATCTGTTTGGGACAGCTTTCTGTTAGCTTTATTTTTCATACATCTACCACTGTTCGTTTGAAAAATTGCTTTTTTGATCATTTTTTTAAAATTTTTGTGATAGAAAGCTGATTTTTTCAACCTGAATTCTTAAAGTGTGGCGGCTGTCAGAAATTATAATATAAGAATTTGAAAAAAAAAATAAATTTGTAATAACTACTGCTACTTTGAAAAGCAGATTTTTCTACAGCGGTTTCACAATTGCTTCTTCAAAAAGCTGCATGTGCCCCAAACATGCCCTAAGTTGACTAAACAGCCTTAGTTTAACATCCATAAATAGATTGACATGATCTAACTTGTAAGAAAGGACAAAAAGCTTTCTAGACGAGGAGTTTTCAACTTGGCAAAACATAAGGTTGACTCAACACTGATGGAACGATTCCTCATAGTGATGAGAGACTAGGTTCTGTATGATAGCAAAGTATGCTTCGATAAGTGTTAATCCCGACTCTAATGAAGATCAGATACATTCGGGTTTATTTTTCGGACAATTTAAGATAAGTTACTTCCAATTAGAGAGGAGTAACGCAACAATATAATGAACACCAAATTTAAAGTTTTTTACTATATCAACATCAATAGTAGAGGCAACTATATTATAGTCACATGATGTAAATGAGGTGAAGGTCTCTTAGAGAAATTTTTTGGGTTTATTCCTCAAATGCTTAACGATTGTTGCCTAAATACATTCCAAAACATGCAGTTCCAACATCATTCTTACTTATTTAGTGTTGGCCTTTAAAATATATGCAAGTGCAAGAGTTGGCTATGTAAGACCTTTTATATATCGACATCATTTATTTAGTTCAAAACTCTATTTAAAGGCTTTATAATGAAAAGGTAAAATTATTTAATGGTCGAGTGCCATTAAAAATATACTTATTATCACATTCTGAAGGCAAAAGATTACTTTCATGTTGATATGGCATAAATAATATTATTTGTTAAGAAGATTTATCATTATTGGTTACCATTAAGACAAATACTTGTGTCTTTTATAGCCATTAATTATGGAAAAAGTTACATACAAACCACACAATTCTTATGTATTTATATATTTAGCAATCGGACTTTTGTGATTATATTTTTAACACTTGTGTGATAAACATTTGCTTGAAATATGTATTTCACTTTAAAAAAAAGAAGTATAGTTGTTTATTTTTAATGTGATATTAATAGTTTGAGTGCTTTGCATATAAATATGACAAATTTAGGTGTTAGATTTATAAATACATCATAATTATGTTGTATGTATGTTAAGTTTGCACATTGATGCTCAATTTTTTAAAAATTTTGGATAATTTGTTTATTCATTGCTTGAACATTTTTCCCCCTCTACTTTTAAGTGAATATAATGTCAAACTCACACACACATTCAAATACAAATGCCTTGCATCTCGATCTTAAAGGTGAGAGTCAAAGTCCACTTGGCTATAGTTGATTGTAAGATTCTTGCTTTTAGGGTTTGTGGCTTGAATGCTTTCGGACTTGAGCCAAAAAAATAGCAATCAAATTGACCGGCCAAAACGATACATGCAAGTGCATGTATTCCATAAGTAATATAAGCATACGCAATACTTCAATAAAATAATAATAAATTAATCAATAATAACTCTTTGTTATCCTAATTTCTATTCAGTTTTTTTTAAAAATTATTACCTACTGAAAAAGATTTGCAATTGACTGAACAAACTTAAATCTAAAACTTTGTTTGAGATTTCAGATGGAGAGTAAACCCTAATTTTATGACTTTCATATATTAAGTTTTTGTAATTCTTTGAGTTTTAAAATCATTTGAGTTGTCAGTCTAGAGTAGCTTTACCCCCTAATCTACCTTGATAATTAGAGTCCTAGTTACTTTTTTTAATTCAATCATTCATTAATTAATAATTTTTTTGTGCGAATTTGACTTAATATTTCTATAATAATATTTAATTCTTTTTTTAATTTTTGGCTTTAATATAATCAATTAAAAATCAAGTTACACACAAAAGCAATTATAGATAATAGTTACAATACATAACAAAATATATATAATAAAAAAGTATTACATAAGTTTTTATGACAGCATTATATATAGTGATACATAACTTAGTTTTAAGGTGTTACACACGGTACATAAAAAGAAATAAAAAATAAAAATCATTTTTCACTCTCACTACTCCTCAAACTCAAATTCTTCTAACTTTTAGAAATTAAAAATATATCGTAATAAGCATAAAGGAACTTCGCTTTCTCATTATCTCTCCTTGTACTCCTCTTGTTCTTCTTATTCCTTAGTTGCATGACAAACTAGATTTTTTATTAACTTCTAAATTTTAATTGCCTATCTAATCCTCAACAAAGTTTTGGAATCAAAGGAATGTCGATTCTTTTTCCTCTTCATCATGATCTTAGTGGAAAAGAAAAAAAAGTACTCACTAGAATTGTTAGCCCTGGATGGTTCTCCACACTCTACCTAGCAAATAGCCTTGGTCAATCTCGAAATGTAAATGAATTCTAGCTTAACACTACATTTATAGATTTCACTAGTAGCACAACACCAGACAACATACTTAGAATTCATGTAGAAATCTAGCCCAAGGGTTTAGCATTGTGGAACTATGCTGCTCTAATGACAAAATACAACCCAACATAGTTAAATACTACATCTTGTCGTATTATCAAAAATTAAATACCTTTTTTATCTTATTTTTTCACTATTGAAAAATACAATTTTAAGTCTCTTTTTTTTAAAAAAAATTTTAATAATCATAACAACAGCATCACAACAGTTAAAAGAGAGTATTGTTGACCTACCTACAACACACCAATACCACAACCCTAAAAGATAGTGTCCATTCACTGCACCCTACTCCATAAAATATTTATCTTTTTTTTTTTTAGATTTCATGATAAGTCTCAACTAATAATCACACAATCAACACACCAATCAAACAACTATTAGGTTACCTCTCATATAGTGATCCGTTAATAATGCTAAACTTAACTATGTCAATTTTTTTTAAAGTAATCGATACTTTATGTTGATTTAGATTTCCTCATCAATAGTGTTTGAGTTATCCATCATTTACCTTGAAAAATTTTTGCATTTAATCTTTTGAATATGAGCTTCTCTATGTGAATAAACTCCATAAAATTTAGTCTTGAATTAAATAAGAGCACTTATTTTTTATTTTCAAATTATCATTTAACATGTATATAACCATATTATTATTATTATTATTATTATTATTATTATTATTATTATTATTATTATTATGTTTTTTAAAAGAAAAAACAGTTTAAAAATAACTGTCACTTACATGGGGGCAGCCCATCTGCTCTTTAAATATTTCTTTTATTAGAATAACTTCTCTATTGCAATTAACAGGGCCGACAAAAAGTTAATCCCTTACTGGGCCACTGGGGTGAGCTCTGTCAGCCCAACTGTGACATCCACCTGTTGAGGAGAATATTTCGAGTCCTTTTCATTGTAATTACTTCTGAATTTTTAATAATAATAATATTTTTAATGTCATGCTTAAATATTGAGTGATATGTAATTATAAAAACTTAAGTGTTTGCATGTATAAGAATTGAGTACTTGAATGGCCCAAAACATTAAATGACTATGACCTTCATTTATTGTGCACATGTGAAGAGAAGGTAGCAGCTTCGTGTGAACAAATTCTGCAGAAACCCTGTGAACTGTATTTTATGAGAATAATTTTTTATTAATGTTATTTTAATGGTTAATAGATGGCTCAATGATATTGGAAATATATGCTATATCTTGCCATATAAAGAGTAATGGAATAAAAATATACAGAGAAACAACTGGTCCAATTACTAATGATATGTTGTTGTTGAACTCTTTTAAGATGTAGGTTCTCATATTATTTGTGAGTTTATATAATCCGAGAAAGATTTAGTTTTTATGAGGAAGGTGTGGAGTAAGATGATGAATGTCGTACTAATTCCTAAGGAAGAAAGGAATGGCTTAGAGGAAGTCTTTTTGGTTCTAGTGAGAGAGGGAGGCTCGATCACATTGAACAGGCTCAACGAGTATTCTTCCCTTTTAGCTTTCCCTTGCCTCCTATACATAAAGGGAAAAATAAAATAATAAAAGAAATTCACATACAATACTGTGTTTGTCTATTGTGTCTTGAAAAAATCATGATGTGGATGTTAGGAGGCGTTTTAAATGAGAACAAACAAATGTCCTTTAATGTAATGATTGTTTCTTTTTTTCGCTAATAGTTTGTCCTGGGCTAATTCCACAAGTGGACAGCTTGACCATTTTGACAGGTGAGCTCAATTAGACCACTTAACCAAGTGGGCTTAGTTTGTGTGAATGACCTTATTTTCTGATATGGGCCTTGAAAGCCCCATAAAGTATATCGATCATTTGGTCATGCCCGTAGAAATTTGGTTTATGAGTATTCTCAAAGCTATTCTTTTATATAATTAAATTACACCAAAAAACTATATATAAATTGAAAATTAGATTTTTAGTAGTATAAGAGTTCAGTAAGCGTAAAACTAACATAAAAAATGATGAATAATAATGTGTGTTAGAAAATTCACGACAGTAGAGTAGTACATTATTGTCTTAGTATGATAAGAAAGCTTGACACACACTCAGAAAAAAAGAAAGCAACTAATAATGACACTATAAGTTTTTATGTGGAAAACCCAGAAAGTGAAAATCCACTGGGCTTGACCTAGCTCAAAAGTTTTATTATAAAAAAGATTATTATAGTTGTAATTATTTATCTTTCAGGAGTGAAAATATTACTAGGTTTCCCAAGTTACAATATTGACGTGCAGATGAATTTGTTACTAGGAACGGGTGGCGACTGATAACAAGTGTCAGCATTCGGTTGGTGGTGGTATACGGTGTTTGGCGGTGATCAACGGCGATGGGCGGTGGTCGGCGATTAGCAACGGAGATTGGCGGTGATCGACGACAATCAACGGTGGTTGACAGAGATCAGTGGTGGTCGACGACGGTCAACGATTTTTTACGACAATCGATGAAAGTCGGCCTTGGTCGGTGGAGGTCAATGGCGATCGACGACGGTCGATGACCACGGTGTTGGACTTCGGCTCCTTCTCAAAGCTTCAAACTCTTCTTCAGATCTCAAACTCTGCTCCCTCTCACGAGAGGGGTGTGGCTCTATTTATAGTATTATGGGTGCAATTAATGCAAGAATATGAATCATTTTGGTTGGACGGACAGAAAATTTTCCTTGATCACAAGATATTTGATGAACATTTAAGCACCTTAACGATGTCGGAATTGAGCAATCTTGGTTCGTGTTTTTTTTCTTGTCAAAACGTTCGATTCGACTATAGCTAGATTCGACATTCGTTTGACATTCTAAATATGTCCGAAAAAATCCAAAAGTTAGTTTATGACTTATCTGAACTTGATTTGACTCGAATTGGAGTAATTTTGATATCATTGGTTTCGCCTCTTTAAGTCGGTTAGTTAAAAAATAGTTTTGTATTAGAGCTCTGGATGACTTTTTATCAACTGTTGAATATTTCTTGCGTAAAAAGTTTCCTCGACATTTGTGTCATGCCTTGAGATTTATACCATATGAGGCAGATTTGTTGTAGGCATATCAAATAATAGGATTCACATGCAAGTTGCTAGACTCTTAACATACAAATTGGTTAAAAAATAGTTTTGTATTAAATCACATTTTAAAAATAATACATTACTAATGCATAATATTAAAATTCTATACTATGAGCTCATGAACTCATAATTACAGTGAAGTAATCACTTATTATATCAATTTCAAATGTCTTCAAAGTTAAGTTACTCATTACATGAATCATCAAGGCCTTGAGTCACAAATAAAAATTAATCAAAATTAATCACAATTATTATCATTATTATTTATTCAGTAATTCTAAAATTCAATAAAAGTTTTAAGAAATTGTCAAACATTTGGTGATTGCTTACCAAAAGAGTTGAGAGATGAAGACGAAGAGATATCTATTAATTAAATCAATGCAACCAATAATGTAATAAGTTAAAAATAATGATGACATAAATTTTATATGGAAAACCCAACACTTGAACAATCATGGACAAGTAAAGAGAATTAATGATGACGTTTCTCATATAAAGAGAATGAAATATTTATAGATTTCTATAAGATCCCTTATAAGAAAAATACTCAAGAGTAAATAAAATAAGAAGACATTTATATTGTTGAATTTTTTTAAGACATCGAGTCGTGTGATATCCATGGTTTCACAGAGTCAAAAAGAGGCAAGTTTAAGGGAGATGAAAGTGGAGGATCAATGTAGTCTCCAAGCCTGACCTATATTTTATGTTTGAGGAGATGATCTAGCAAAAAGAGGGGACCAAATGGGTTGGTTTCGTGGGAGTCACGACACAATGCCCACCAAAAGGGCCTCTAGAGAGTCATCCCTTCTCTAGTGTCTCAAAAAGAAAAAAGAGTCATCCCTTCTCTAGTGATACAATAAAATATTAAAATACAAGTTGTGTCATACAAATGTATGCCTATGGAGACTTAATGAAAAGATCTCAATGTGCATGTCAAGAAGCACATAAATGAGAATGCGACATATGATAATCCTTGGCGTCAATATTTGACTTTGGTGTTCTTATAATTACAAGGATTGTCAAGAAAATGAGCTAGCTTAGTGAATCGAGTTGGCCAGGTCGTTAGACAGAATAGTTTGACCAGTTTGATAAGCTTGTTTAGCAAGGAATTTCGACAGGTCAGCTCGGCAGCTAGTGCAAGGCAGCTAACACATCAACAATTTAGGTCGATCGACTCCCCTAATGAATCACTTCGACAATAGTCGTGCCTTCTAGATCATTGTACTTACCCCGGCTCACGAGGCTGGTTAAGTACGAAATTTAGCCCATGAAAATTGATTTTTAGTATATATGTATGTGTATCAAGGCGTCACATGTGTTAATATTCCTTAAAAAATATAATCTGAGGAGAAGAAAAGAACAAGCTGCTGGTGAGGGATTCTTGGGAGTATCTTAGTTGGTTCTTTATTTGCTGTCAAAAGTAATTATATACTAATTGAGGTCACATTACTTTGGATAATTGACTTGCATAGTTTAAGCAACCCTTGTTTGTTTGTTCTGTTTAGTCACTTCGAGTAGTGCTCCCATAAATTAATCTACTAAAAAGAATTCATTTTAATGCAGCGTCTGCCAAGGATGCACATGCATATGTTAGATCTATTTTTGATGCCTTATCTCAACAAATTTTTATCATAATTTAGGCTTAGGATTAGCATCTTGTTCCCTGCCCAACCCTTAAAATCACACTACATTAATAGAAAGGCTGAAGATTAATTTTCAAGCATTAATTGAAATTAGGGTGTCAAAATTTGATCCTAAAAAGCCAATTCGGCTCAAATCAGAATAAAAAAATTCAGGTTCGGGTTGACCTGATTAATTTTTGAGTCAGATTCGAATATAAAGTCTCGTCACTTTATTAGTTTGATCTGCCAACACAAAATTAATTTTAAATTGACCCACCAACTCGAATTGATTCATATCGGACCAATCAACCTGAATTTGACACAAATATGAATCAAAATTAACCTGAAATTCACCACAAAGTTTAACCTTTGTTGTGTAAAACAGTATAAGAGTTGTATTTAATTTGTACAATCAAATTGAAGTTAACTATGTAATGGCGATGAGAAAAATCATCAATCAGATGAACCTATATAAAATTATTGTCTGATTTTATTTGTTTTTTTTTTTCTTTGTCCAATTTTAGTCTTATTTTCCTGTCTTTGCATAGATATCTTAGAATTTTTCACTTTATTTCCAATCAATATGCTACGCATGATCAGCCAAAGTTGGTGACTAAATTGGGTGCAAGGTCACTTCAAGGAGCAACTAAGCAATTTTTAATGGAATACATAGCAAATGACTGCTTTGCTTCCAACTACTTTGACCTTTGTCTTCTTCCTTGAGCCATGGTGAACAGCAGTTTTTCCATATCTTTCGGTGTGGGATAAATATGGGAGCAGGTAGTTAACAGCAGAATCAAGGTTTACGAAAGGTCTGCCACTTGTTTCTATCCCACTTTTGGTATTTTCCTTCTATATCCCTTTTATTTGGACTTTTCTTAGTTTTTTAATCATTTGATGAGCCTTTTGTTGGGGATTTGTTTCCATCCCATTTTTGGTATTTTCCTTCTATATCCCTTTATTTGGACTTTTGTTAGTTTTTTAATCATTTAATAAACCTGTTGTTGGGGATTAAAAAAGAATTATAACATGTTTAAGACAGTTTTATTCCATTTTGAGTTTCAGATTGTCACCACAGTTCAATTTGATTTGAAGAACTAATTTCTTGTTGTTTTTTAGAAATTCTTATGATGAGAGACTGATTTTTTTCAATTCGATTTGTTAAAGTGAGAGAGACACTTAATTGAACTTACTTTTATTCCTTAAAGTTAGAGTATTTTACATTCACCCTTTCTAGAGCTATCTTGGATGCTTGCAAGGAATATTAGTTTGGTCAGATTCTTCTCTTTAGGATGCTAATGTTCTATCATAGTATTTGTTAGAGTGGAACCAAGTTATGTCCAGTGCGGATAATTTAATTTACGTAAAAAAAAATTAATACTCAATATAAAATTAATTATTTTATTATTTTGCCCATGCAAAAAATTAAATATTTCATGATTTTACCCACACTAGAAATTAAAATCAGTTCCACCCTTACTCTTTCCTGAATGGTTTGCAAAATTTGAAAAACAATTAGTACTAGAAACTATATGCCACATTTTAAGAGCTGAGCGTGTCAATCAATATCATAAATTTTCCAAAATAATTCAATTTCATTAAAAAAATAATCATAATGCAGAACTAAAGTATAGCAATCATGTATTTATAAAATTAAGCTATCAAAGTCTTAATGCATGACATTCAATTTGATGCATCTTCAATGGGGTTGTCGTCCGATATTTAAAGCCATTTAGAAACCCATTTGTCATGGCCAATTAAGAATTCCCCGTGCCCCCAAGTTTAGGACTTCAAAAAACACCAACTTAACTGCCACAGGGACTCTTCATCCCTCCGCCATGAGAGACCTCACTTCCTGCTTCGGCGACCACGCCGTTAAAGTCTCCGACGCCTCCTGCTCCGGCAACACCAGCCACACCATCTTCCCAACCTCCGCCGCCGGCTGCCGCAGCGCCACCAGCCACATCGTTTCAACTGATCATCCTTCATTCCAAATCGCCACCACCTTCTTGTTCAAGTCGAAGCTCTCCTCCCGCATGAATCCCCTCGTCATCAACCTCACCTGGTCGAGAAACCACACCTCCACCTCCCTCTCCGTCTCCTTCCCTGAATTCCTCCATTCATGGAAGCCCACCTTTGTTACAAAGAAGAAAGGCACGCACTCCTTCATCGCCTCCTCCTCAACCATCATCCTCCACTGGGACTTCTCCGCCGCCACCTTCAGCCAAGGACCGGACCCCATTAACAACTTCTACGTCGTGGTCATAGTTAACTCCGAATTCGCTCTGCTTCTCGGTGACCAAATTCAGAACTTTCTTCAGAAATTCTCCCAAAAATTCCAACTTGCAGAATTCTCCATGATTTGCAGGAAGGAACAAGTGGTTGGCCGAACGCTGTATTCAATATCCAGAGCTCGGTTCGGTGATGGGGAAAAACTGGAACATGAGATCACCATCAGAAGCAGAGGCGGCGCGGGATTAGACGACGGTAAAGGCGCCGAGCTCTTGATTTTTGTAGATAAAAAGCAAGTGGTTCATGTGACTAAACTGAACTGGAATTTTAGAGGAAATCAAACCATTTTCATCGATGGCTCGCCTGTGGATGTGATGTGGGATATGCATGGATGGTGGTTCAGCGGCATGGTGGGGCAATCTGTGTTCATGTTCAAGAAGAGGAGCTCGCTGGAGAGCAGATTGTCGTTGGAAGAACAGGGGACTGTTGGTTTCTCTCTGCTTATACATGCTTTCAAGTCGCCATAATTGCCGTAATCTTCTCTCTGTTTTTTCCTTTCTTTCTTAAGATTAATTATTTTGAATGGATGATGGAATTTGGTTTGATGCTCTATTAGATCTGGATTAGAGGCAGTGTTTCTTTGAATGACAAAAGGTTTCATAGATTGGACAAATTAAGACTTCTGTTTTGTAATTTTCTTACTTTTCGTTCTTGTTCTTATTGATCTTCAAGTTTGTGATACAATTTTTTTTTTTATTTTTTTTTTAATTTTCTTCGGTCTTCTTAAATCTAATAAACAAAATTGGTTTGGTTGATTAAGTTGGATGCTTGGAATATTAATAAAAATGGTTAGGTTGTAAAGAAAAAAAAAATTTTTTTATTAAAAAAAAAAAAATTTTCAAATGTTTTGTACCTTAAGTTGAAATTAAAATGTTTTTTTTTTTAAATCATGAGAAAAAATGTCATTATATTGTACTTTTGATTGAACATGTACCTTTTTTTTAGATCATTTTTCTTGCATCATTACTTGATGATTCTTATTTTTTATTTTTTGCTGCAATTTTCTTCCGTTTAACAAAAAACAAAATGTTTATTTGATTATGTTGGAGTAGTCTTGGAATATTAATGACATAATGATTTAGGTTGAGGAAGAGCTTATTGTCAAAATTGTAAATACATAAAAAATCCTAAAATCCACTTTTAAAAACATCTAAAATAATACTTGAAAATAATTAATATTTTAATAATATTATTAAAATGAATTAAGAATGTCCCTTTTTTTCTTATAAAAAAAAAAAAAAAAAAAAAAAAGCTTTGTTCTTCCAATATGAAAAGCAGGATCCACCTTTTGTTTCTCGTGAATATATCTGGAGCTGACAAAGCTGATTTTTCTGTTCCCTCCCCTTCCTTCTTATCCTTCCCTATCCTGCTCTGAAGGCCAACCATCTTCATCATTTTTTACCAAATCTCAATTCAGATCTTAATAATATACATTTAATTGCTGATCATTTCATTAAATATAACTTAAATATTTTATTATATTTAAGCTATCATAATTTTTTTTTGAAAATTTACATGCATACCACCTAATTCCTTGGTGTTTACAAATCCAACACCCAAACTTCATGTGACCTGATTAACTATGCATGAAAAGTTGTATCACACTTTTTAAAAGTTAAAAGTTGTGGTTTTTCTTTTTTTAATGTGATATGAAAGATAAACGTAAAAAATGAAGTTTAGGTGTTAGATATGTAAATACATAGGAATTGGGTGGTATGTGTGTAAATCCCTCATTTTTTTCATGTACATAGAAAGAGAGTAGTCATTATGTTATATCCGAGAAATCATGATTATGATTATGATTATGATTCCTCATAATTGATGCCCAACAGCCACCTTCCATATTAAAACCAACAATTATAACCAATCAAAATCAAATTGAGGAAAGATAATTGCCGTTTCGATAAACTGCAATATTACTTACTAACCTAAGCCAGACCAAGGACAGTAATGGGAAATGAAACTTCTCCTCTAGGAATGTGATGGATGCCCATCGTACCACAACACGAAAAATTATTACATACATACATCTCATACAGAGATGCATGCGATGTCGATCCTGACCGTAAATCACGGTGATCTACGGTCATGTTGTATTTCGGTGGGTTTCACTTTATTATTTTTTTTATTGTTAAAAAAAATATTAATTGCATCCTGACCGTAGATCACCGTGATCTACGACCAGGCATGTATCTCTGCATGTGGTGTATCTAAGCAATAATTTTTTCACCACAACACAACATCTTTATTGTCAATGGCTCTATCCCTGCATCAAAAAATTACAAAATCATTCATAAAGGCTAGTTATGCAATTATCTCACGCGGCTATGTAATTATTATGCTCAACAAAAAAAAATTATGATAAAATAGAGTTATATATAAATTATTTTTAGGAGAATTTGCATTTCGCACAATTCTTATTTATTTACATATCTAACACATAAAGTTTAAAGTTTATATGTATGCAACATTATCTTTGCATGTACTTCACTTTTTAAAAATTTAATTAAAGATATTTCTTATGTGATATGAAAGATTTCAGTAGAATAAAGCATATGTGTTAGCCATATAAATTCATAGGAATTGGGTGTTACTTATGTTAATGCTCTTTAGTTTTAAGGCATTCAAATATGGGCCACACATTTCTTAGATATTTACATATCTAACACCTAAGCTTTTCATATTTGCATGCATAGCATTCAAATCCTTAACATCACATAAAAAAATATAACTATCATGTGTATGGCGCCACCCACAGCTGCTTCTTCCAATAAACTATTATATTTTCATCTTGAGAGTTGATTGATAAAAAAAATCATGATGGCATTCTTAAATACAAATGCAATGGTGAGTGAGGGCAGAGTCAAATAAACCAACTCAAATGAGAAATATGTGCTGCATATGAAGAAATGTAGGGAAGCATTGAGTCAAGTTAAGCTGATTTAATGGCTGATGAATCAAACTTGATGAGCAATTAAGCCAAGCTGTAGACAATCCTAACTTGTTTGCTCCTGAAATTAATAATTTGCTTAAAAAATGTATTATATAAAACACTTTAAAAAACCATTATTATTATTATTATTTTGCCCCGGAATGTTATTTTGTGCTATCATTTTAGTTCTGATCCAATCAATTTACTTATCTTTCAGCAGTTGTCTCAATTGACAATTACTTATGTAACAAAATTTGACATTATTTATTCATATTATTAATTACTTGTAATTTTTATTTGTGTTGAGAAATTAGGGCGAAGAAAAATAAGGGGTTATTTATAAAAAAAAAAAGATTTGTGGCCCAACCCACATTGGTGCATAAGAAACTGTATGATATATTTCTCCTGAAGGGCTGGATATTCGTCAAGGTGGAGATTTATTGGGTATATGCATTTCTCCTAAAGTGGTTGGATATTCACCAAGGTAGAGATTTGTTAAATATGACTCATAATGCCAGAATTTGGAGTCTCTTGGAATGAAGAGATGTCTCTTGGAATTGAAGAGTTGTGTCTCTTGGAGTTTAGTGGGTTGGGGGGATCAACGAGGGCGCAGCGGAAGCGTGGTGGCCCAACCCAATATTTGTGCATAAGAAACTCCATAATATATTTCTCCTAAGGGGTTGGATATTCGCCAAGGTGGAGATTTGTTGGGTATATGTATTTCTTCTGAGGGGTTGGATATTCACCAATGTGAAGATTTGTTAGGTATGGCTCATATATCATAAATGGGACAGATGCTGGAAGTCATTGATTTGCAAATAACAAGTTTTTGGTTGCCAGCTCTACTCTTTTTAATTGTGTTTTAATGATGATTCTTGCATTTTCTTTGCCTTAATTCTTCAACACTGGTATCTTGGTTAAAAAATAGATTGTTTAAAGGCCGCTCTCTCAAAATTTGCAGCTTTTGTGTGGAAAATTTTGGGGAGAAGAAGCTCCCTCACATATTAAATAGTTGTTTATGCTATAATGGGTTTCTTGTGGGTTCTCTCTAGTGGATTTACTCAATGACTTATTTTCATTTACTTTCAGCTTTGTGATGGCTGATTTAGAGAGTTGTGCTTTGTTCTCATTGCTGCAACAAATATATGAAATCACAACAAAAAACAGGGGCATTATCTACATATCACCAAAATATTTTTTATTTATATATTTAATATCTAAATTTTATTTTTAACATGTATAAAAACCAATTTTTTTGTCTCATAAAAAATACCATAATTATTTTTAAAGAATGAAAAACATTTTAATTTTTTTTTAAAAAAATGAAAAACATAAGAATTGCAGTTTAGATATTAGAAATGTAAATACATTGGAATTGAGTGGCATATATATAAATCCTCCTAAATAAAATCTCAATTTTAGCTAATAATTTACTATTTTTTTTCCTTAAAAAAGATGTTAACATACATACCACACAATTCCCATATATTTACATATGTTACATCAAAAATTTGATATTTATAGATATATAACACTAGGACTTTAATATAGCAACAAAAATATCATTACTTCTAACTTTTAAGAAATAAAATATACATTTTCATACATAAATTTATGACATCAAGATATAAATGTAAACATCTAATTTAAGTGTTAGACTTTTTGTGTGATAGGCATGTAAACTTCTCTTAATATTCTCTTGCCAATGGTTTACAATGTTGGCCTTTCATCAATCAACTTGACATGTGTAATCTATTCTACTTTACAAAAAATACACAAGACACATTTTGCATAACACACTGAATATTTCCACATCATGTTAAACGGCAAACAAAAAAAATTATGATTCTCACAAATTATTTATTTATTTAACAATTTTATAAAGCATCTTGTCATTTTTGTGCAAAAATTCATGTGAAAGATGGTTCCTCAGCTCATCCTATCCTCCATTCTTCACTCATGAGTTCTACCTTCCCTATATAAATAAATTATCTACCCATTTCTCAACATAATCCCATCCACCTCATTGCATGGATACTCGCATGGATACTCCGGAGTATATTATATCCGGCCATATAAAATCTCTTATCTATGCCTTCATCATTTTTGCTCTTCTCAAGATGTTGGATCAATATCTCCTCCTCTACTCTTTAGTGCCTCCTTAAGGGTGCATTTGAGGCAGCTTGTGTTTATCCAGATAAGTAGTTTATCCTGAAACAAAGCCCGCGGGTAACTTGCAGGATTCGGCCCGCAGGTGACCTTCAAGATTCTACCCTCGGCATGCGTTTAGTGTAAAAATCCAACCGCATTTTCGGATAAGCTGTCGAAACTTGTTTTCCAAACGGCCGCACTCATAAGCAGCCCCCAAACGGGCCCTAAGTTCAACAAGCACCAAATATCTCATTTTTCCCCTCAATTTGGCAAAGTATCCTAAGCCAAAAGCTCGCCCTTTTTGTCCCCTCTAGGACACCATCCCCTTCCCGGGGGCTATGCGGCAACTCTCATATGGGAAAAAAAATTAGTTTTAGCCATTTAAACCAAAGTGCGGGCACCAAGTTAAAGATTGTGCCTCCTGGCTTAAATATATCTCACGAATGATTTGCTTTGAACATTGTATATCCACAACTCCGAAAAGGTGAGTCCGACCTGCGGGCTTTCTAAAAATTTGAAAAATAACTGTCATTTCTTTAATCATTTTTTTCACCAGAAAGTGACGACATCGCTCTTAACTTAGCTAACTGAGTGGGGAAAAAAATACATGTGCATTTTAGGATAAACATATAGAATGGTTTGCAAATAAGAAAATTCCACATACTTGAGATACATCACAGATATGTAAATACATAAGAGACGTCTGGTCTGTATGTAAATTTCCCTAAAAACAAAGTTACATTTTACAAATATGTAGAGAATTGAATCACTGCAATGCTACAATTTTACCAGATTAAAAAAGAAAAATGTGAGATCAACTGGTTTGATTAAGGCCGAAAGTTCATGAAAAAAAAAAGTGTTTGATTAAGCGAAAATACTGACTTGATAGGTGAATTAATTAATCACCACTGGCACAGCCCCCACAACCACAATGTACACATTCTATAACCTTTTCCTCTCTCAAGTGCTTTGGTACTCTACATACACAAGTTGTTCCAAAATTGTGGTCTCTTGGTTGAATGCATCTAAGACAGCAAAGCCTCTCATAACCAGGCTGCAAAATAAATAAATAAATAAATAAAGTTAGAATGCATATATTTGACAAGTAAGAAAAAAGCATAAAAAAGGATAGGGAATTAAACTAATAAAACAAAACAGGTTTAATAGAAGTGGGCGGTACATTTTTAAATTTGATCTAATACAATTGGCGTAATCCGATTAAAGAAACTCTCATAAGAAAGAAAGACAATATCAATTCCGTGAACAACAGAGCCACTATTCTTTCTTTAACATAAGTCAAATCCAGAACACCTACTAGCCTAATCGGGTCATTAGATAGTCGAAGTTTAATGTGACTCCACCATCTAAGGCTACTCTCTCTAACCTTGTCTGACACTTGTACAACTCTAACCCTATCACAAAAATATTTTTTCGCATTTCATCTCTAAGTGCAAAGTCACCCATCCAAATGAGTTTTCTCATCTCAGCAACATTTTTGCAAGATGAGAATGCCCATCTACACAGAATCAATTCAAATTAAATCAACCAAATATTATTTTTGCAAGATAAAATCTACTCAAACATCATTTCAAAAAAATCAATGAATTTGCCAGTTTATAAAGTAGCCAGAATTTGCCAAAGGCTAAGTTAAATATGGTGCATAGCATTGAGTTAATCATCTTGAACAAAAAATGTGGGACTACCAATAGGGCCTAGCTAGTTAATAACATATATGAGCTAAGCCAATCAGCATAAAGCAAATGAGTAAAGTGCCAAAATAGTCCCCTGCCAATTTACAAAAGACCATTTTAGCCACAGAGTTTATAAAAGTGTTATCAATCCCCAAACTATTTTAATGGGAGCCAAAATAGTCCTCAATAGGGGTGATTTCGACCCATATTAAAAGAGCCTAGGAACTATAGTGACACTTTAATAAATTTTGAGACTAAAATGACCCCTTGAAAAAAGTCAAAGGACCATTTTGACACTTTTCTCTATAGCAAAGATTCACAAATAGGTGAGATAAAGCAAATTTACGCATTCGCATCTAAATGGGTAATGCAAAATTGTTATTGTAAGCCCTAATTCCAGAAAAAAAAAAGAAGAAGCTAGTAGAACATGCATTGAGACCTACCTAAACGCATGGTTTCAAAATGCTTAGGAGCATTAGTCAGCTTTACTCTTTTGGGTTGCATGTAGAGCCAACGTGGTTAAAATTGAAAGACACTTTGTAGGCATGCTCCCAGTGGGCAGCAAGAATAGTTATACATAACCTATAAAATTCATTAGTCTATTCTGGGCAGGCTAGCATTGACTCTAGCAATGTGATATTCTAAGTCCTATAGCCATCTATGTTGCTTGGTTGTGCTGCCTGTACACATCTATCACCTTGGAGTGACAATACTCTATCGCAATGTGATATTCTAAGTCCGGCCTTTAGAACATCCTCTAGTTTAGCCTTAATTTGTCACATAACTATAAAACGAACATTCAAATATTAATCAACAACAATCCTACTAAGTGGGGTTGGCGACATGAATCCTTTTCTCCATTGTTTCCTATTGAGTATCATATTTTCATTAATTCTGATATATTAAAATCATTTTTTATACAATATGCCCAAATCTTTTTAAGTCTACCTCTGCTTTTCTTAATATCATTCAAATCTAAAACATCTACTCTCCTACTTGAATCATCAGATGGTCGACGTTCAATGTGACCAAACCATCTAAAACGACTCTATCTAATATTTTCTGCCACTGGATCTACATACCAACCTTATTACGGATATATTCATTTTGCATTTTGTCTCTAAATGTCAAGCAACATTGCATTTTGTCTCTAAATGCACCTAAGCATTCTCATCTCAGCATTCTCATCTCAGCAACTCTTAACTTTGTTTTATGCTTCTCTTTTAAAGGCCAACATTCTGCATCATAGAGCATTGCAGGTCTCACCACCATCTTATAATTTTCTTTTCAGTCTAAGCGGTACATTTTATAATTTTCTTTTCAATCTAAGCGATACATTTTTATCACACAAATGGCTCAATACATTCCTCCACTTCAACCAACCAACATGAATTCTATCAATAGCATCCCCATCTAAATCACCATCATTTTGAACAATAGACCCGAGATATCTTAAACATTCACATCTTTTAATGATTTGATCACTCATAGTTACAACTCTGCCATTAGAGCTACTACATTTTATTATTAATCACATTAAATTATATATATGTTTAACTAACCCATAAGGGTTGTAAATTCTTTAACTAATCTATAATGCACTGTATCTTACAAATTACTTAATTGCATTTGCCTTTGGGCTGCCGCATAATATTTCTTTAAGCCAAGCTTCAAGACTCATTAGTCAATGACCCTAATAAAGAGTTTTCTCGAGTATACTTATATTCAGAATGTAATTAACCAAACATGCTTACTCTTGAGAGATATCTTGATTCCATAGAAATTAAATAAATTTCATTTAATCCATCCATGTTATTCAAGAAACATCACTAATAAACAATTAATCCACCTTCCATTAATTCATTCGGGTTTGAAGAATGTGTTTGCTGTTGATAATTAACCTAGTATTATAAATCACAAAGCATACTTTAAAACAACAATGCGTTCATTAGAAATATCTAACAGTTTCATTAAATGCAATTATAGAACATAATTGCCTCAATTATGTAAACATGCTATCACACATTCTTGGTCAGTCTACCTAAAGTTAGAGATACAAATGTATTCAACGAAAATTCATCCGTATGAATGTAATACCAAAGATCAAACTAAAGCAACTCAGGAACAGTAAGATAGAACCACCTATTTACATATTTCACGTTAGTTTTATGAGCTGCAATGTTCTCTCTGGTCTTTCATTAATTTGGCCATTAAAAGTTTTGGGTGGAGCTGTGAATTTTTGGCATATAGTGGAGGCTTAAGCGGTTCCACCTGACTAGTGTTATTTTCAAGACCAATAAAGGCCAATACTAGAGGATCATAGTACAACATCCATAAGCTTTTAATAACAAAATGACATTTGAAATGAAAACATATAACTAAACCCTCACATTTTGAATGGAATCATGCAAGACATTAAAAAAAACTGGAGATATAAATTACAGAAGGATCAACAAATAAAAGGAAATTTAATTTTGCTTTTTTGCTGGAATAATAAAAATATCAGACATTTATAACTTAGCTGCATTTTTTTATTTGAATCCTCAAAATCATCTTTCATATTTTATAGCACTGTAGCACTAATTAACAAAATTAGTTAGTATAAAACATGATATTTGATATAGATTTTCCATACAATTTAAGCAGAAAGAAGCGTTTACATTCTTTTCTAATACCCACTTTTGGAAAATATGCCACAAATATGATAAATACTATTCATTTTGTGACAAATCAGAAAAAAAATTACCACAATCAAGAGTGTAGTTCAGAAATTAAAAATAATAATTACAGTAAAGCACAAACCAGAATTGGAGACAGACCTTTTTCCATTTTGCAACTAAATTACGATCTGCATATCCCTGGTCCAGGCAGAATTCATATAAGTCTTTTGATATTTCCTTCCTTCGATAATATAGATCATATATGTATCGACTCTTTTGATGTGAAATTTTGAAAATTGGCCACAACGCTTCACATTTTCTCTTCCCATCATGAGGATCATTTTCAGCTGCCAAAAAAGAAAAAAAAAGTATAAGTAGAAAGCAGATAATACATAGTTTTTTCATAATACATGGTATCAATCAAAAAGCTCTCAGTTGGTTCAAAGACTGGATGTCTTAAAACTATGCAGTACCTTCTCTCATTTTTCCCTCGAGCTCGCGTAAAGTTGGCTCAATAAGTTCCCACCCTTCAGGATATTTGACCCGATTTGTTTTTACTTTGGGCATTTTCACAAGTGTATTAAATTCCTTCAACAGCAACAGATCCAAACCTGCATGCTTAAACAGATAAAAAAAACAAACAAAAGAGACAACTGAAGCTGAGAGATAGATGATCATTGTTGGAAAATGATAATTAAGTGGAATTACCATAATAATGGAGCGTATGCAATTATAGAAGCCTGATTAAGTTTAACAAATGAACGGCATGTGGAAAATCCAGCATGCCATTTCAAGACAAACAATAATATTGGTAAATAAAAAAAAAAAAGTGAAATAAAAATAAAAGATGCTTCCTGACAAAGAAAGCTGGAGAAAAAAGTTAAAATAAGGCTAATAATCATCAGGTCGGCTTAATTAAATCTCACATTTTATTTATTCAAGCTAAATTCTTCATTAGGCAATAAATATATTTTATGGCAAACATTTTAAACAAGCTCTATCCATGTTATGTTAGGCCTACATGGATATATCTTATTGCATAATACTTTTGAGATACTTCTCCATTTTAAACACCAAACTTACCTCTAAAAGTTAAAACCTCATCTAGCTCTTCAGTCAGCTATATATATGATCCAGTATGCTTAGATCTAATGCAATTAAGTTCATCTTCTCTTCTAATATTATTGACTCATAATGGTTCTTTATATATATTAAAACTACATATCATATATCAAAATTTACTCTACTAATTATAAGGTTTTTCTTCAAAACATGCTCTCTATTCCTTAAACATTTAACTCATTTCAACATATATCACACTAAATAGAACTATCATTTGTAAATAAAATATACAAAGCATCTCACTTTGAATATTCCCTATAAGCATCTTCATAACAAACATAAAATATATTGCCTCAATAATTATCCTTGATGTAATCCTGCTAAAATTATAACAGCTTAACCACTCCACAACGACAAGTAAAACTAGTCGTGCAAGTATTCCATCATACACTGATTAAGAACTTCATCATACATTTACACACTATTTTAATCCTTGTGGTTCACCGAATTAATTCTCATTATACTGCTGAAAGTAAAATTAATACCTTATAGGTGACAAAAATATCTTTCAAAAAATTAAATAGGTGCCCAAACTATATTTCAAAAAGATTAAGTTTTTTTAAAATATTTTTTATTATTTTTTTTTTTTTTTTTTGTGGCATGTTCAACACGTTTAGTTCTCTATAAGAGGATTTGGATTCAAACCTATCAAACTTCCTTATCCTCTAATTGAACAAAGGCCACACAATAACCAAAATTTAAATGGGAAGTTTAATAGAACATAGAAAATAGACTAATAATTGATAAAGATAATGCAACACAACAAAAAATACAAAGCAAAGAAATAAACTGATGTAACACCCCAAATATTTTAGCATAGTTTCCCATGCAAACTATCAAGGCTTCGATACACCAAAGAAATTTGCTTGAAAACTAGAAATTCCGATAAACCTAATCTAAAATCAAATGGACAAAAATTAAATTCACAAGCATCTCAAAACAAAACAATGAACTGCAAGCTACGGTTTATAGAAATGAAGGTTAAATGCCCTAGCACGGGGCAACAATTAAGTTATAAATGAATATTAGCAACTCAGCTTATTAGTTTATGGTGGTCCAATAAACATGGTGAAGATGATTAAACAATAAGGAAAAACTAAGTTAAAAATGAGATGAGATAGCAACATACCTCGTAACTCGCTAGGGAAAAATAAAGGCGGATGTAAGAGAGAAGGAGGCTCACCTTCCTGAACTCGTAGACCTAATAAGATAACAGGCGAAGGCCGCCAAGAAAGTTATTTGCTTTGCTGAAACTTCCAAAACTCGGTTTCAATCAAAAAAACTAAAAGAGATTTAAGAAAATTTAAGCTAAGAGGCCAACCTGAAGATAAATATGAAATATGAGAGCAAAAAATACTCAAAGAAAACACCTCGATGGCCGAACAAGCAACCAAGAAAGAATATCGAGCAACCAAGCAAAAATACCGAGTAGTCGAGCCAACGCCGACTAGTCGAGGACAAAGAGACTATATCGACGGCAAATAGAAGTAGAGATTAGAGAACGAACACAAACGTCGAACCCTAAGCTGTCGCAGCTGCAAGCCTTTCGCGATTTTGAGAGGAGGAAGAGGCAGACGCTGCTTAGGTTAGGGCTTAGGAATTTTTTCATAATATAGTATATTCTTATAATTATATTACTTATATTATATAAATATATAATATCTTTATAACTAATATTAATATATTATTAATATTAATTTATTATATAATATAATTTTTAAATATTTTTAAAATATGATAAATTCTTATTTAAAAAACGTTAATTAATAAAAATTTATAATATTTAATTTTATGAATATGTATTTAATTTATAATTATTTTTAGTCTATAGTTATAATTTTTTATATATAATTATTTATAATTATTCTATGATTCGAACAATGACTGCTCAAATACAACGAACACAAGCATGTTCGTGTTTGGTTTGTTTTATAAATCGAACCAAAAAAAATTGTTCGTTTTCGTCTTATTTGTCTATCAAACTAATCAAACAAACACTCTTTGGCGAGTCAAACATTAATTGTTCGCAAACGATGAGTTTCTTTGACATTAGGAGGTTTATGGTTGATATTTACATAAATATCATATAGTTTTTATGTATTTATATAACTAAATGTTATATGATCTAAATTTTTCATATTACATAAAAAATATTATTATTATTTAAATTTAACAGAAAAAGTATTGTAGAGTTAGGTTCGGAATGAAATATTCGGTTATGTTGCTGAAATATTTCATCTGCGTTATCTGTCAAAATGATGTGCTATTCGATTATTTTGCAGTGTTATTGGAATATTCATTGTGTTACTTGATTTGTGGCCGAAATGTTATTGGAATATTCCTCCACAATATTTGATTTGAGGCTGTATTATTCCAATAACATAATAAAAATTTAAATAACATGGGGAACATGTCGAATAACATAGCCCCAAATCAATTAATGCAGATGAATATTTCAATAACACTACAAAATAATCGAATAACACCATAGAATATTCGAATAACACTTCATTTTTACAAATAATACAGATGGAATATTCCAGTAACACAGTCAGATATTACAATCTGAACTTAGTTCTACGTTAGGACTCCTGATGTAATATTTTTCCGAAGTTAAGGGTGTGTTTGGGACAACTTTTTGATCGAAATTCTGAAATTCATCCCCTCCCACAGTTTTTGATTGGCACGTCCAACGGATCGTCGTTTAACCACCTCCTCCTCCCAAATTGTCAAAATAATGAGAATTAAATGGTCTGTATAATTATTTCTAAACACCGAGACATTAATTTCAGAGATATTTTTTTATCTTATAAATTTCGGCACATTTTTTCAAAATTTTTTGATCGAAAATGCGTTCATGCGTATAAACATTCAGAATTTTCATGATAAATCAATATTTAATATATTTTATTAGATTGTAAAATCTAAAATGCAAAATTAAAATGGTTGAAATAAAGAAAAAATATTTAAGAAAATTTGACTGAAAAAAATACTTTTAAATTTATTTTAATTTTTTTTATTTTGTTCTATGAGTTTATATATCTAACACTAAACATTCATATTTACATGCATATCACTCAAATCTCTTAACAGAGACGTATTTCAAGTGTTTATTTACGGACAACACTTTTAAAACTGAATTTTTTAAACATAAAATAATAGATTTTCTACAATAACTTTTAAACTGAGATCAAATATTGTCATGGTTGAAACAAACCAAAATTTGAAACAAAGTGACTCGGGAGTAGGGGTGTAAACGAGCCGAACACGTGCGAGCCTAGGCTCAGCCCGTGTTTGGTTGTTTATATTTCGAGCTCAAAAAGTGGGTTCGTGTTCGGCTCGGCGGTCGCGGAGCGGGAGCCACTCACGAACAAAGAGTTGTTTTGACAACCTTAATCACGCAGTCATAAGATGTTAAGGATTGGGGTAAGATTTTAAACATCACTTGAATCTAATTTAATATTTTTTATTCTATTTGCTTCATTAATACTTCTAATTAATTATAATTTTTTGTAGCCTTGTAGTCAATTAATTTTTTTAAAAATACTACTCATCAAAGATTCATATATAATTGATTAGTAGTACATGAACGAACAAATATTCGTTCGCGTTGTTTGTGTTCGGCTCCTTAACTTAGCGAACGAGCCGAACACGAGTTGTTCGCGAACAACAAGCCGTTTTGACAGCCCTACTCGGGAGATCTCTAGTGGTGATGATAATATGAGAGTGATGTCATAAATTCTTAGTCATTTAAACCATTTTTCATTCTTAAAATATATATATTTTTTTTTTTTGCTGACTATTTTAATTTTCTATTAAACCTATCAAAATCATTCAAAGTGAATTTATTTGTTGGAATGTGAATATTCATTCATTTATTTTGGAATATAGTTTGTTCCGAAGCTTCTTCGATTTTTTTTGCGACATTTTATGATATTGTTATTTGCACTTTACAGTGATAATTCTTATGTGTTATAGATTGAGTTGCCTTTGATACGTTCCAAAAAAATCAAATTGGTTCGCATGGATCTCGACGCATATTTTGATCGAAAGTTTCAAAATTCAAATTTGATAGTGCCCACGCTCTAATTTATGATCAAATATCTCTGTGAGACAAACTGAATGATATGAAAAATGGGTTGATCTAAGTTCTATTGGGCCCAAATCATCTACTGGACGAGATGAATCCAACAAACCTAATATCACATAATTTTGACATCATTAAAGTTTCAAAACCTCATAAAACTATTTTTGATCAAGAGAATCACTTTGGGTCGTCCGATGAAATGGTCTGGATCCGTGCAATATTTACTGATGATTTTACTTTTAAAATCTATGAATCTTTCCATGAAAGGGGGCCTAGACATGGATGAGAAGACTAAATGGATCTCTGAGCTTTTGAAGATTCCTAAGCTCCACCAATGTTAGGCAACCTTTGTCAAGCTATTGATGGACCATCGTTGTCTGAATGTCGCCACAACTACTGTTGTCGCTAGTCCACTACTACCTGGCCGCCGCCGTAAAACAACTATTGTCTAGCTGTCGTTGTCGTCGGACCATTATTGCTTGTCACAACCATCGCCACCATTGAACAATAGTTCCATAGCAGCCACTACTATCGTCAGACTAATGTAGCCTTGCCACCACTGTCGTCACCATTGTACCACTCGCGACACCACAATAAGACCACTATTACCTAATCAATGTCGAACCACCACTATCATCATCAAACCACTACTCTCGGACCACCATCTTGAAACACTCGGATCATCTTCTCTTGGTTTTTGTTATGTTGGATCACTGACGCCCGACAACCACCATTATTGTGTTATAAGATCACCATCACCAAATCATATATCAATCGCCATTGTACCATATCATCATTGCCAGATCGCTACTATGTCGGGTCACCATTGTTTGATTTTCACCATTGTTGTTAGCAAATCATCATCTACTGGCCACTATCGTCGCCATCATGGTACATCGTTGTTTTTAAATTATTATCTTAATTGGATGGGAGGTTGTAAAAAAATTATTCTTCCACATTATATGTACATAATGGAAAGAAACAATTAGTAATTATTCATTATTTTTAAGTAAACCATACCTAAGGTTGTACTCGAGCTGAGGAGAGTCAAGTATGTTATGGAATGGACTTGACTTCGTCGAATCAAAAGCTATTCATATTCAGCTCAAGCTTGTGTTGAGTTTTACAATATGTCATACTGTGCTTGCTCAAATCTATAATGATTATATTTATTTTTTACTCTGTTTATTTATATTAATTGAATAAGCTAAAAATATAAATTTAAATGACATTATAATTTTTTAATATAAAATATAAATTTGATTAGTATTTGATTTTTCAAATAAATTTAGCAAACAAGTTAAAAAATTTGAATGAATACTTAATTTGTATATAAAATTATTAAAAAATCATTTTACAAATCTAAATGAATAAGTTAATATCTAATTAACTTATTTAAAAAAATAATATAAATGTATGTTATAAGTTAGCTTTCTTATAATCCAATACATAAAATAAATAATAACTACATTGAAATAAAAAAAAAATACATTAAATTGATATACAAATTAATATTAAATTATAATATATTACTATTAAATTTATAATTAAGTAAGTTATGATTAATAAAACTTTATTTAAATTATATATCATATAAATATAAAATATTTAATAAGTAGTTGAATATCAAATAAAGTTATTCATGAACAGTAATGAATGAATTGGATCCATTCAAATTTTATTAATTTAACCTTTGAGATTTAAATAACTTGTTTGATTTTTCATATAAATTCAGTAAAAAATGAGATCTGTAAATGAATACTTAATTATTATATAACATTATTAACACATAATTTTACAGATCTTAATAAATAAATTAACATCTAACTAATTTATAACAACTAAATAAAATAATATATAAGTTATAAATCAATTTTCTTGTAATCAAATACATCAATAAATGCTAACTACATTGAAATAAAAAAAAAAACATTAAAATTTAATACATACTAATATTAAATTATAATATATTACTATTAATTATATAATCAAATAACCAATAATTAATAAATTTTATTGAAATAATATAACTTAGAGATAAAAAAAAGTTATAAATATTTGTATTGCAGAGTATTACATTTTTTTTACGTCTTAAATCTTCAATGAAGTTCAATGCATTGCACTAGAATTAAAATACTGCTAAAGAAAATGTTGTTTGGATCAATTTAAACGTCTACAAATGGAAAAAATATTACATCAGGACTCCGCACGTAGAGTTACGTGTGGAATCCAATGAAATTAAAATGTAGAGGTGATCGACCCGGTAACATAAAGAATATTCCCCTCGTGTTATTCAGATGTTATTGTGTGTTATTCAGGTGTTATTGTGTGTTATTCAAGTATTATTGATGTGTTATTATGTTATTATAACACCGAAAATATTCCCAAAACACAATAACACATGAATAACATATAATAACACCTTAATAATACGTAATAATATGAGGAAAATATTCCCTGTTTTACTGGGCCGATCACTTTCACGGCGTAATTTCATTAGACTCCGCTTTGCACGTAACTCTACGTGCAGAGTCCTGATGTAATATTTTTTCCTACAGATGAGAGAAATAACCCTAAACGCACTGTCCGATTACCACAATAATCTAAATTCCTTCACAGACCCTTATTTAGCTTACTGAAATTGGAAGGCTTACATTCATATGTATTTACATATCTGGCACCTAAAATTCATTTTTAACATACATGCCCCTTTCCCATACACGAACAGATACACCTTAATATAATATGAAAGATTCAGGTGGTATAAACACAAATGTATAATAATTGTGTGCTATGTAGCTAAATTCCCCAAAATCATTGCACAATTGAAAATTTTGACAGTATTATTAAATCAATATGAAGATTGACATAATATGGACATCAATCAAATTGACCAACATCATAGCCGGTCTTTCAGATCTCATAGTTCACATTGGGAGTTTATCTTTGAAGCCCTCAACTTGTTGGGGGAACACAAACCCCATAAAAATGAGTTGAAACAGTAAAAGCAAATAAATCTTTGAGAAATCTCCCTCTGATCTTCCCAAAGTTTCAATTTTTCCTTTGAGAGATCCCCCGACTCAATGATTCCACCCTTTTCCTGCACATAATAATAATAATGATAATAATAATGAAGATTAACATACATAAAATTCAATTCCCATATATTTACATATTTAATACCTTAACTTCATGTTTTACATACATACTACCTTATTCATGCACGAAAAAGAGTTAGCTGCAAGTAGGATTTAGCGTTAATGGGATTCTGTAAATCCGATAAATCGTAAATCCGTTAAATCCAACCTCCCCCGTGGATTTAATTATTCTGGATTCAAGCCAAATAGAAGGAAGAGTTTCGGCGCTTAAATCCAAAAATTCGAGGAACACTTGCATTTTTGCGTTTGGTTGTATTGCATAAATGCGATGATAAATCCTATTCAAAGGTGCTACCTAACACCCCGTAAAGTTAAAATGGTGATATTTTCAATGTGATATGAAAGATTTGAGTGGCATAAATGCAATGAAGAGTTAGACATGTAAATACATAGGATTAGAGTCACTAAAAAATACATATGTAAATGCCTAATAATAAATAAATAAATAAAGAATTACAAATATTTTAGAGAGAAAAAAAAAAACATAGGATTGGAGTCACTAATCAAGAGAGGACCACCTTTCATTTCCATCGCATCCTATTTAGTGTCAATAGAGAGTATTCTTTCCATTATATAACATCCAAATAACAAGTCAACAACATTATCTTCATCCCATAAAATAAATTGGCATACATGACAGTGAAAACTAGCTGATATTGAGTGCCCCCTTAAACAAATAAAAAATTGTCAAATCTGTCCTAAAATGATTTGATCATGAGCATGTAAGTATAACAATTTCATGAATCATGAGCAATAATAAATAGAAGAAGACTTACTACTTGGTAAATTTATGAAAAACATCATCTTGATCTGCATTAACATATGCAATACAATTACAAGAACTGACTTTAAAATAATAGGAGATGATCTCAGCAAATTTGATTTCATATAATTACAACATCTTAATTTTTTTAATGGCAGTATTTAATATTAATAGGAGAATGCAATTGTGTGATCTAGGTGAGGGGAAATATTATATTTTTCCCTCTGACTTCAAAATAATTATACCTTAAAGCCCCCCCCCCCCCCCCCCCCCCGAACTTGGTTTTTCAGCCTTTGTGGCCGAAAACGGAAGCAAGGAGTTGAAGATTGCCAAGGCACAAAACTTCCCAAACATCATATGGAAGCATACAAAAAAAGAAAAATATCTAATGTAAGCTCAACCGGCATAAAAAGCTCAACATGACATGTACAAATGTGCATGCGCATTCCACAAATGGATGGTTTTGGAGAGGAAAGACTAAAAGAAGGATGGAAGAAAGCCCTATGATCCTAGAGTATCATCAACAAGTGAGAGAATGTGCTTCAACTCTAACATAGAATATCTCGGTGTCCACAAGAAAGACCTCCAAATCAAGACCATGCGCATGCTGTCGAGGAAACCATTAAAGAGATTCAAAATCGCAATAAGGCCAAAAAAACTAGTCAATTCAAATGATAATGAAAAAAGTAAGATTTCCCTCATCTATGATACTAATTTGAGAACCAAGAAGTCAAAAGGTAAGGCAAGATCCAGAAAGTTGAAATCCACTTGGGCTAGCAACATGGGCAAGTTACTCGGGTGAACTCCACATTGAGCTATCAGATCATTTAGGTGGTTGCTGTAGCTATTACAAACATACCAGAAGCCAAAATGGGGACAAAAAAGATACAAGTAATAAAGAGACATTGCTTTTTCTGATTTGATTGGCATGATAGAGTAGAGATGACTATATTGCTGAGAGTGAACTTCAAACTAACACGAAGCACGTAGATGGATACAAGGAGTATCAGCTCCAAGACTAATTTAATATATCATAAGCAAGGAGCACGTCATCATGTTAAGTGACTGCCTTAAAGAGCGGGTTACCACCCTCCTTATCAAAAGGGGCAAGACCCTTCCTTTTTCCTTTGATACCAATCTCTCATTTTGAATGAAAATTTTGGCTCAACGCCGCCGTTATTCCTATGCCGGATGCAACACACTCCACCTCTAATAGTTGGTTGAAATCCGGAAATGTTAGAATTGGCACCTGAGTCATCTTCTCTTTCAGGATGTCAACGCTAGTTTGAGCTATAAATGTCCAAGTAAACTCCTTTTCTTCCAAAAGCTCTATCAGAGGGGCAGTAATAGTGCTGAAGTTTCTGATGAATCGCCTGTAAAATAATGCTAGCCTCAAAAATTGTCTTTGCTCAATAAACATTTGCGGTGCAATTTAGCTCATAATAGCCTTGACCTTGGTAGGGTCCATCTGAATGTCTGCACTAGACTCGATATAACCCAAAAAAACATATTTGGTCTGTCATGAAGTGAAACTTCTTCGAATGAGTATATAATTTCTTTGCACGCAGTACCTCAATTACTTCACTCAGGTGTTGTCAGTGCTCCTCAAATCGTTTGTATGCTAGAATGTCGTCAAAGTAGACCATAAAAAAATTTACGATGTGCGCGCGAAATACCTGATTTAGCAACCTCATAAAAATGTTAAGCTCATTTGGCAAGCCGAAGGGCATAATTGTCCACTTGCATAGTCCATCTCATGCCTTAAAAGCACTCTTCCACTCATCTCCTGATTTCATCCGAATTTGGTAGTACCCACAGCGTAAGTTGACCATGGAAAAGATGGTAGCTCTATGCAGTTGGTCCAAGATATTGTCTAGGCAAGGTATGGAAAACCGGCACTTGATGTTGATCTTATTGATGACCCTATTATCGATACATACCCGCCACGTCCCTTCCTTCTTGGGCACCATCAAGGCGGGAATAACACGAATGGGTACTCTCTTTGACTACCCCTCTTGTGAAGAGATTCTGTACCGGCCGTTGTAACTCCTCATACTCCTCAGGTCTCAATCTATAAAAAGGTCGATTCGACAACACCAATCCTAGTATAAATTTATGACGTGTTGAATGTCCCTCAATGGCGATAAACCCTCCAAAAGGCTGTCGATCATCACATCCTGAAAGTTCTATAATAGTGGTTGTAGTGGTGCTAGTATCCCATTCTCCTCCTCAACTCCCTCTAGGAGGACTAATGTCGGTGCCACGGGAGCATTTCAAACTGACTGCAGAAAGGTGGGCCGTGGGACTAATGCTTCCCATTTATCGCCTCGGCCACTTGCATCCTTAGCAGGAAACAACACAATGTGTTTTACATCCTTCTTAAAGGAGTAAGTATTCTTGAAGCCATTGTGTTGAGTCTTGTGATCGAACTGTCAAGGCCTACCCAATAGAATGTGACAGACGTAATGAAAGTTCTATAATAATGGTTGTAGTGGTGTTGGTATCCCAGTCTCCTCAACTCCCTCTAGGAGGACTAATATTGGTACCACGGGAGCATTTCAAACTGACTGAAGAAAGGTGGCCCGTGGGACTAATGCTTCCAATGTGTCGCCTCCGCCACTTACATCCATAGCAGGTATCAACACAATGTGCTTTCCATCCTTCTTGAAGGAGTAAGTATTCTTGAAGCCGTCGTGTTGAGCCTTGTGATAGAACTGTCAAGGCCTACCCAACAGAATGTGACAGACGTCCATTTGAACCACATCGTACCATACTTGCTTCTGTAGCTGGTCTTCAATAAAAAATTCGACCAAGCACTGCTAATCTATGCATATTTAGTTACCCTTATTCAACTAGGCAAGGGAATAGAGTTGAGGTGTTTTTGCTGGCCAATCCTAATTTCTTCACCATCAACGTGGATATCATATTTTCGCAACTCGCACCATCAATGATCAAGATGCAAAGTGTTACACCTATACGGGAGCCATTCCTCCCTGAACTGGCTGAAATCAATGTAACCCGCCAAAAGACGGGCTGCTCTTGGCGACAACAAGCATGATGAAAGGGGGGAGCCGCGGAAGAAGGAAAGGGAAGGGTGGGGCTCACTAGGACTATAATTTCCTATGCAAGGAGGAGAAATTAAGGGAGTTTGGAGGGAACATAAACATAAAAGTTTTTGGAATGGTGGGAGAGAATTTTATTAAGGGGAAAACCTAGGGTTTACTTTCTTTGTGCATGTTTTTGTGTGACTGTTGTTTTCTTTTCTTCTTGTGGAGTTCTTAGCAAGGTTTAGGGTGTGGGAGAGTCAATCTACCTCTCAAAAGTAGATCAACATTACATCTTGCGTGTTTTCCTTTGATTTTTGTAAGAACAGCCCTTATTGTGTTTCTTTCACCTATTTATTGTCATTTCCCGTGCTTTGTTCGCTGATTTTGGTGTCGAGGTGTATTAAATTGGTACCAAAGCATAGATTTTGATGGGATGACAACAAAAAAATTGAACGTGCTAGAAGGAGAGGTAGAGTAAACCTGATAGGGAATGGAAGAAAGATTCGCAACCATGGAGGACGAATTTTCTTCTATTGAAAGTCGAATAAATGACGGATTTGAAGGCATAGGAGAAATGCGGGAGATGATGAAAAAGTCATAGAGTCCAATTGCAAACTCTAACCAATGGTTGATCACTGAATGCTTGACCAGGTCAAAATGGAAGGAAACTGAGGGAGAAGAAAACGAAGAATACATCATGTAACTGGAAGGAGCGTCCTCCTGAGACTCCGAAAGGAGAGAGAGTGTAAATTTTTGATGGAGGGGAATGGGCTGAAAGTTGGAGAAGGGATGAAGTAAGGGACAGAAAAGAGTATGATGAAGGGAGGAGAGAATCAGGAGTGGGATATGCCTCTGACCGCAAGAGGGAGTTTCACCCTAAATATACGAGGGGAAATTCCTGAGGGCGAGGAAGTTAGGGTAGAGATGCAAGGGTCCAAAAACTGAAAACGACGATCTTTGAAGGGGAGAATGCACATGGATGGGCGTATCTAGTGGACCGATACCTTGTAATCAACGGGTTACTAAGGAAGAGAACCTCATGGTAGCGGGATTATGCTTGGAGAGGAAGGCTTCAGCGTGATTCCAGTGGATGGAGACAA
This sequence comes from Phalaenopsis equestris, assembly GCF_001263595.1. Lineage (NCBI taxonomy): Eukaryota > Viridiplantae > Streptophyta > Magnoliopsida > Asparagales > Orchidaceae > Phalaenopsis > Phalaenopsis equestris. The sequence goes on along the minus strand of NW_018164739.1, from coordinate 2,178,351 downwards.
GGTATCTGATGCACTCATGGGAGGAGTTTAAGGATTGATTGTTGGAGCGTTTCCATGCCATTCGAAGGAGACCTACACGAACAATACTATGCTCTGACTCAGGAGAGGACGGTTATGGAATACCAAAGGAAGTTCGAGCTCATTTCGGGTGCTTTGAGAGGGATTTCTACATCAAGATTGAAAGAGAACTTCTTGAAAAACCTAAAGCCCGACATAAGAGAAGCCATCCGCCCCTTTAGACCGCATGAAATGAGGGAATGATAGAGCTTGTCTAGATGATAAAGGACAAGAAACAGATGAAGAAGACCGGCAAAGGCGGCAAAACTAGAGGATTCTACAAGGGCGCCATGACAACCATGACACCGAAGATCCATACAGTGTCATTTCAGAAAGAGACATCGAAAGAGAAGAGTACAGGACCTCTACCCGGCAGAAATTTCAAGTACTTCACAGATGCATAAGTGCAGGACAAAAGAGCCAAAGAGTTGTGTTACCGCTGTGACGAGAAATACTCCCCAGGACGCCGATATAAGGAGCGTGCCCAATAGATTCTTTTAGTTCAAGAGAATAATACAGAGTGAGGAATCAAAAGAGGAAGCAACGGAGGAGAAGCATTTGCATTTGGATGTGGTGGAGGTGTCCCTCAATTCGGTGGTGGGACTTACCCTGAATCACATCATGAAGGAGACGGCATGAATCGGGGAATAGCCGACGGGGCCACACATAACCTTATCTCAAATCAGGTTGTGGAGAAGACAGGGTTGAAGCTGGCGACTACAGGGAGCTTTGGCGTCATGATTGGGACCGGAAAAGAGGAGAAAAGCCAGAAAATTTGCAAGGATTTAGTTCTGACACTACATAGCCTACAGGCGGTGGAAAACTTCCTTTGGGCAACACAAATTTTATTCTGGGAATGAAGTGGCTACGAACATTGGAAGAGATAAAGGTGGATTTAAATTTCAAGACAGGGTTACTTGGTGGAGTTGTAGAGAAGGGGTCCAGCAGCTCCTACAGCAGTTTACTGATTTTCCACCAGCCAAGCGGGTTACATCCTTGGAGGGGTTTGAGAGTCAGAGTTGACTGAGTTTCCGGAAGGGGTCCAGCAGCTCCTAGCATCAGCTCCTACAGCAGTTTACTGATTTTTTCCACCAGCCAAGCGGGTTACATCCTTGGAGGGAGCATGAGCACGGTATTACATTGAACGAGGGTGTTCCTCCATCAGCGTCAAATCTATAGGTACCCCCAGATATTAAAGGAAGAGCCAGAGAAGTTGATCCAAGAGATGCTCGAGGTTGGGATTATCAGGCCTAGTGTGAGTCTATTTTCCATTTCGGGCCTGTTAGTTAAGAAAATAGATGGTTGTTGGAGATTCGACACAGACTACTAGGCTTTAAACAAAAAAACGGTGTTGGACAAGTTTCCTATTCTTGTGATTGAAGAGTTATTGGATGAGCTTATGGGGCAGTCATTTTCTCAAAAATTGATCTTAAGTCACGGCACCACCAGATTAAGATAAATCTAATGAATGTGCACAAAACACAATTTAAGACATATGAATGACATTATAAGTTTTTAGTGATGTTGTTTGGCCTCACTAACGCCCCAATGACATTTCAATCCCTCATGAATAGGAAGTCTCAACCTTATCTCCGAAAAATTGTCCTGGTTTTCATTAATGATATTTTGATCTACAGTCGTACAAAGACTGAACATGTGAGGCACCTGAGGACAGTATTGGAGACATTGACTGAGCACAAGTTGTATGATAACTTGAAGAAATGTTCTTTTACACACTTAAAAGTGGATTGCCTAGAACATGTGGTGACCAGAACAGAGGTAGCAGTGAATCAGTCCAAGATCGAGGCTATGGTTGATTGACCCACACCAAATAATCTGAAATAGTTGAGAGGATTCTTGGGGCTCACAGGCTATTACCAGAAATTCATGGCGGGATATAACACGATGCATGACCATTGACGGAACAGTTGAAGAAAAACAATTTCAATTAAGGGGAAAGCAACAACACAGGCAATTGAAAACCTGAAGAGGGTCATGACTAGCGTGTCGGTATTAACACTTCCAGATTTCAGTAAATCATTTGCGGTAGAGACAGATGCATCAGGGTCTAGATTGGGAGCATGCTCAAGCAGGATTAGTGGTCGATTGCCTACTTCAGATAGATTCGTAAGGTCGGGGCAAGGCTAAATTCAATATATGAACGAAAATTAAAGACAGTTGTCTTAGTCATTCAGAAGTGGCGGCCCTACCTGTTGGAACAACATTTTTTAGTCAGAACAGATTATAGGAGCTTAAAATATATGTTGGAACAACGAATGGTGACTGAGGAACATCAGAGATAGCTATACAAGCTACTGGGATATGATTTCAATATTCAGTACCGACCGGAATTGGAGAACAAGGCAGTTTATGCACTGTCGAGAAAGGGGAGGAGCCCCAATTGACGGCGCTATTGGGCCCCTTGGTCCTAGATTGAGAAGCCTCGAGACGAAAGAAAAAGGGATGAGGAGTTGAGGAAGATAAGGTTCGAGTTACAACAAGATCTGAAAAGTCAACCAGAATATGTATTAAAGGAACAGTAGTTGCAAGACAGGGTTACTTGGTGGAGTTGTAGAGAATTAAAGGGGTTCGAGAGTCAGAGTTCACTGAGTTTCCGGAAGGGGTCCATCAGCTCCTACAGCAGTTTACTGATTTTTTCCACCAGCCAAGCGGGTTACATCCTTGGAGGGAGCATGAGCACGGTATTACATTGAACGAGGGTGTTCCTCCATCAGCGTCAAATCTATAGGTACCCCCAGATATTGAAGGATGAGCCAGAGAAGCTGATCCAAGAGAAGCTCGAGGTTGGGATTATCAGGCCTAGTGTGAATCTATTTTCCAGTTCGGGCCTGTTAGTTAAGAAAATAGATGGTTGTTGGAGATTCAACACAGACTACTAGGCTTTAAACAAAAAAACGGTGTTGGACAAGTTTCCTATTCTTGTGATTGAAGAGTTATCGGATGAGCTTATGGGGAAATCATTTTCTCAAAAATTGATCTTAAGTCGCGACACCACCAGATTAAGATAAATCTAATGAATGTGCACAAAACACAATTTAAGACATATGAATGACATTATTATAAGTTTTTAGTGATGTTGTTTGGCCTCACTAACGCCCCAATGACATTTCAATCCCTCATGAATAGGAAGTCTCAACCTTATCTCCGAAAAATTGTCCTGGTTTTCATTAATGATATTTTGATCTACAGTCGTACAAAGACTGAACATGTGAGGCACCTGAGGACAGTATTGGAGACATTGACTGAGCACAAGTTGTATGATAACTTGAAGAAATGTTCTTTTACACACTTACAAGTGGATTGCCTAGAACATGTGGTGACCAGAACAGAGGTAGCAGTGAATCAGTCCAAGATTGAGGCTATGGTTGATTGACCCATACCAAATAATCTGAAATAGTTGAGAGGATTCTTGGGGCTCACAGGCTATTACCGGAAATTCATGGCAGGATATAACACGATGCATGACCATTGACGGAACAGTTGAAGAAAAACAATTTCAATTAAGGGGAAAGCAACAACACAGGCAATTGAAAACCTGAAGAGGGTCATGACTAGCGTGTCGGTATTAACACTTCCAGATTTCAGTAAATCATTTGCGGTAGAGACAGATGCATCAGGGTCTAGATTGGGAGCATGCTCAAGCAGGATTAGTGGTCGATTGCCTACTTCAGATAGATTCTTAAGGTCGGGGCAAGGCTAAATTCAATATATGAACGGAGATTAAAGACAATTGTTTTAGTCATTCAGAAGTGGCGGCCCTACCTGTTGGAACAACAATTTTTAGTCAGAACAGATTAGAGGAGCTTAAAATATAAGTTGGAACAACGAATGGTGACTGAGGAGCATCGTAGATAGCTATACAAGCTACTGGGATATGATTTCAATATTCAGTACCGACCGGGATTGGAGAACAAGGCAGTTTATGCACTGTTGAGAAAGGGGAGGAGCCCCAATTGACGGCCCTATCGGGCCCCTTAGTCCTAGATTGAGAAGCCTCGAGACAAGAAAGAAAAATGGATGAGGAGTTGAGGAAGATAAGGGGCAACACGATCTGAAAAGTCAACCAGAATATGTATTAAAGGGACAGTAGTTGCTCCAATAGGGGCAATTTGTGCTACCCAAGAGGTCAGAGTACAATCTTAGATTATTGCAACAGTTTCATAATAGTGTGAACCTACAGTCATATGGTGACAAACTTTATTGGCTTGGGATGCACAAAGACATCGAGGATATGGTGGCAAAATGCGACGTATGTCAGCGACACAAGTGCTTCACGACACCAGGAGGGTTACTACAAACATTAGCACTACCGGGGAAGATTTGGAAAGAAGTGATGATAGATTTCATCAAGGAATTGCCACGGTCAAAAGAATTCTGAATGATCATGGTGGTCGTAGATCGCTTGAGTAAGTATGTACATTTCATTCCCTTACGACATTCCTACACAGCGATCTCAGTCGCGGCGGTGTTTATCAAGGAAGTGGTCAGTTTGCATGGAGTACTGAAATCGAATGTTTTAGATAGAGACAAAGTGCTCCTCAGTCACTTCTGGAAATAGTAATTCAGGTTGCAAGCAACAGTCCTCAAGAAGAACATTGCATATCATGCCCAAACTGATGGACATACGGAGGAGGTCAGCAGGAGAGTGGATGAATACCTGTGTTGTTTTGTATCTGATAAACCGAAGCTATAGGTCAAGCGGATTGCATGGGCCAAATATTGGTATAGCACGTTGTACCACACCGCATCACAGACTACCCCTGTCAAGATTATTGTATGGGTGAGATCCACCCTCACTTGGTACATTATGAGCATGGCGCCACACCAGTATATAGCGTGGATCAGTACTTGGAAGAGAGGGACGTGAAACTAGCAGATCTCAAGGAGCATTTATTAAGGGCTCAACAAATCATGAAGAGGAAAGTAGATGAACATAGGAGAGAGTTGCAGTTTGAACCAAATGACATGTCTGCTTGAAGCCAAGACCCTACCGACAGAAGATATTTATCAGGAGGAACTTTCACTACGATACTATAGACCGTATGAGGTGAAAGCATGCATCGGGGAAGTGGTTTATCGTTTGAGGTTACCACCATCATTCGCACTACACCCAGTCTTCCATGTGTCACAACTGAGACGTGCAATTAGAGATCATAGACCCTCACCTACACTACTACCAACGCTGACAAAAGACCTTGAGTTGATTTTGGAGCCATTAGAGATCAAAAGAGTGCGCCGAGGAGTAGGGGGAGCAAACGAGATACTAGTTAAATGGAAGGGGCTACCGGATTATGAAGCAACATAGGAGCCTTACGAGGTGGTACACAAACGGTTTCCATCATTCCACCTTGAGGACGTTGTGTCTTTTTGAGAGGAGAGTAATGTTATGCAGAAGCCGACACTCCCTGGACCAGCTGAAGGTAGCGTAACCAGCCCACAGACAGGCCAGTCTTGGCGACAGAAAGAAGCAAGGCGAACTGGGAGAGCTGCAGAAGAAGGAAATGGAAGAGTGGGGTCCACTAAGGCCATAATCACCTATGTAAGGAGGAAACATTAAGAGATTTTTGAGGGAAAATATAAAGAAAATTTTTTGAAATGCTGGGAGGGGTTTCTGTTAAAGGGAGAACCAAAAGTTTGCTTTCTTTATGCATGTTTTTGTGTGATTGTTGTTTTCATTTCTTCTTGTGGAGTTACTAGCGACATCTAGGTTATAGGAGAGTCAATCACCTCTTGAAAGTAGATCAACCTTGTATCTTGTGTGTTTTCCTTTTATTTTGTAAGAGCAGCCCTTGTTTGTGTTTCTTTCACCTATTTATCATTGTTTTGTGTGGTTAGTTCGTTGATTTTGGTGTCGAAGCTATCAAATTGGTATCAGAGCATAGATCTTGGTGGGATGGAAGCAAAGAAAGTTGGTGTGCTAGAATGAGGTAGAGCAAAACAGATCAGGAATGGAAGAAAGGTTCGCGACCATGAGAACAATTTTTCTTCTATTGAAAGCTGAATGAATGATAGATTTGAAGACATGGGAGAAATGCGAGAGATGATGAAAAAATCATGGAGATGTAATACAGGGTCCTGCCGACCACTCCAGTTGCAAACCCTAACCAAAGGTTGATCAGGTAATACATTGGTCAGGTGAAAAGGGAAGGAGGTCGAGCAAGAAGATACCGAAGAAGACAACATCTACCTACAAAAGCGTCCCCCTAAGAATCCGAGAGGAGAGAGAGTGGAGACTTCCGATGGAAGGGATTGGGCTAAAAATTGGAGAAGAGATGAAGGGACACGGAAGAGTATGATGGAGGAAGAAGGGAATCAGGAGTGGGTTATGCCTATAACCGCAGGAGAGAGTTTCACCCTAGATACATGAGGGGAAATTCCCGATCGAAAGGAAATTGGAGTTGAGAGTTTCACCCTAGATTTATTTTGATGTCGAAGTCACAATGTCCGCCATAAGTGGGCTCTTCTATTGGCCTCAGATATTGAATTTTGAAGCGGCATGTTTGGTATTCCTCGTTGTTGAGGTCCACCTTGTGGAACGGATTCAGATCTTCATCTCTATCTCACCTTCGACTTTCTAGATTGCGATCGAGGGTATTCTCCCCCAAGGTTCCATCATCCATTTCTATCAGTCTCAGTTGTAGACGACGGATCTCCCGTTGTACTCCTCCCGATTAGGGTCCGACATGTACCTCCATAGTGGTATGATTAGGTTTTGGGTTTAGAAGGGGTAGTTGATGAAGAGAGAAAAGAAATATATTTTGGTAGAGCGGTAAGGGCGGATGCTGCTCTATAATAGGACTAGGCTAGACTAACTCTAATACCAAATGATATCAAGGTAACCCTAAAAAAGGAGCAAAAGTGATTTACTATTGCTGGAATCCAGATAGAACATAACAAGTGTTCATAAAACTGGAAATAAATTGACACAAACACAAACAGAGCCCCGGGGCGAGGGTGAAGGTGATGAATTACAACTGAACATAAGGTGGGGGGGATGATAGAGAGGCTATGGCAGCACTACAGAGGCTGCTGGGAGGAAGAGTGACAGCAAGGGATAAGCAGGAAAGGCTGGCGGGAGGAAGGGGGTGTGGTGGTCGGGAGGGCTGTTGGGAGGAGGTTTGACGGCAGGGGAATGCTGCTGGGAGAGGGTGCAACAGCAGGGAAGGCTGCTGGGAAGGAGGGCTGCAGCAGGGAAGCGTGCTGGGATGAGGTGTGACAGCAGGGAAGACTGTCGGAAGGAGGCAAGGCAATGGGGAGGAGGGAACAAGTGGGGATAGTCATGACCTCGAATGAATTACATACGAAACACCTTCTCGTCGTCAGACACAGCCCTAAGAAGAGAGAAACACCAATAGGAAGAAGTCTGAAATCAGAGATAACCAAGAACTAACCCTACACAAGCCAAAACAACAAATATATAATAGCTAGGAGATATAATAGGAAGTGAGGGCTCCTCCCCTTCGCCGACAAACGGAATCGGCAAGGAAGGAGGAGGTAGTGGTAAACAGAAAAGGCAAGGGAGGCATTTGGGAAATCTTTCCCACCTCGTGGGAGCGAGAGACGGGCCATCCAGCCTCCTGTCGTGCTGAGGCACTTCCCTGTTGAATCTATTGGCCGGTTCAGCCAAGTCCCAAGTCCCGCCCCACGTCAAAGAGTCTAATCGATTCATTCTCTTGCTGCTCCAACCACCCAAGATGAGAATTGCAAGTATGAAGGATTCAAGTGCATGCAAGAAATCCTTTTAAAACTGCATGGGATTTACTTGCATAAGTTTATTTTCTATTCCACTTTATTTATCAAAGTGTTCCTCATGCATGCTTCCTAACTTTAATCATCTCTTGAACAAAAGTAATCATACCATATCCTCCATCTACCCAATCCCTTTGTAATACTATTTATAGTTAACTCAAACAAAAGTTCACATAAAGCCCTATAATATAACTGATACCTTAGATTAGGACCAGGATTAGGAGAGGTAAAGCTCCATCTAGCTGAATTTTGAATCACATATCAATTATGGCTATTTTCGGAATCTAGGAGAGTCTAGCTGCCAATATAAAAGGGATGAAACTGCTGTGAAGAAAAAGAGCTCAACAATATGTTGAACTTAGATAGCACAACTTGCACAAGTAGCACACACCCTTTAACATGACTTTCACATCCAAACTCACAAACCTTTTTCCAACAGAGTAGTTAAACTTTCAGAAGTAATTTATGGCTCAATAAAAGTGTGAAAAATGTTTGAAACCATAAAGAAGATGCTTAGGGGTTGTTTGATTTGTTGAAAATGAAATGCAATGTAAAAAGCTTACAGAATAATGTGATTACAATGCATTTGAAGTATTTTAAGAATGTTTGGTTCACTGTAAAACAAATGTATGAATTTATATCTTGTTTGGTTTGAAGTAAATTGAAAACAATATGTTTTTTTGTCTGGAGATAGGGGGGGCGGTAGGCTGCTGGTAGAGGCGGCCTGGTGAGCAGATAGTGGTGGGAGGCGGCGGCAGATGACCAGTGGCTGGCGGCAATCAACAAGCGGTCGGCGGCAAAGGCGGCAAGGGCGGGCATCCGGCGGCAACAACAATAAGGGCGAGAAGCCGGCAGTGGCGACAACGGGCCGGCAGTAGTCAAGCGGCCAGCGGCGACGACAGGGAGCGGGGTCGGCGGCTTGCCAATAGTATTTTATACTTTAATGATGTAACTCAAATTCGGCCAAAATGAACTATGGTATAAACTTCAAATTAATTCATATTTTACATTGTATTTATAATTATTCATACCAAACATATAATTTTCTCAAATTCCCGCAAAAAATTACTGCACACCATAAATTCACTAAAACCAAATGGCCCCTTAATCAAACAGGAAAATGCTTAAACATGCATTAATATAATAAATAAAGAGAAAAAAAAAACTTTATCAGTGCAAGAATCTACAGTCACAAACTTGTAACAGACTTAAATAAGATCAGACAATCAGAGTGACGATACATGAGTGTTCAATAAGAGAAGCAATACTATAATTGAAAACAAAAACCTAAAAGAAAATTGGAAGAGTGATTTATAATATACCAAATCAATGCAATAAGTAACATGAGTTAGGAATTCATGATAGCCAATACCATTCAGAAAGTAGCTGCAATCAAAAATTTATTGTCAATAAGAAACTTGAACATAAAGTACCTGGTATCCTCAAGGCGCCCATGCAAACTCCATCGTTGTCTAAATCCTTCAATGCCTTCTATTCCACTCGCAAGAATCATGCGCCTGCAAATTAATATATCCTAAACCGTGCACTAGAAGTAAACTACATGAAGTTCATCTTAACATAAGCAGAATTTTTTTAAAGATAAATTCTTAAATTCTTAGTTAATTTACAGTAATTTTGCAGCTAAAATGTTGCTGAGGATTTGAATTAGAAAATAAGAAAGAACTATTCCAACACATGTTGGCTTCCAACTCCAATTCAGTTACTAAATAGTTTAGAGACTACCATAAAGTATCCAATTCAAATCCTAAAAATATTATGGTCCCATTTTCTTTCATTTTGTATCTTAAACAAAATAGACAAATTGTATATCCAAAACAGCACAGAGTATTAAATTAACTTCTTCTAATAGATTAACTTTAAATCATAAAATAGACATGTAATCTTAAAAATAAGGGTAAATTATATCAAATATTTCTATTATTTTACCATTAAGTTCAGTAAATCATAAAACAAATCACGTCAAATTAATCTTCCATACCAAAAAATGAGATACATGTATGTGTTTTGCGCATAAACAATTCATAAAATCATAGCTGCAATGTTTACCAAGTCTTATTTTCCTACCATGGCATGAATTTAGTTAGCATAATTACAAAAAGTGCTCAATTTACCTCTCCAGGGACGTGATCTCAGCTAAAAGTTGAGCTTCTCTTTCCTTAGCTTGTTCCAAAGGCATGACTAAACCCAATTTACGTTCACTCTCTTGGAGCCGTTGTCTCAGTTGCTTGTCCTACCAGCAAATTTACTAATGTCAAACACAACATGAAACTGACTTAAGAAAGATCTAGCAACATAGTGAAAAATACTAACAAAACTTGAAGAAGAATTTTTTTTTTTTTTTTTGACAATTCTGACCCTATTCTCAGCACACTGACGATATAAAATAATCTCATCCTGACAAAAGGGCTCAATGTCATTAATTTGCAGACCTGGATCATCATCCAAGTAAATCAATTATTCAAAAAAAATATTAATAAATAAATAAAACCTGATGAAGATTGATAAAAAAAAGACTTACACAAAAAAAGATTCCTCAAAATTCCATCACACAAATTAACACCTTCAAGAACATGTGATGCTATCTCTGGAGGGATGCGGGGTGATGGTGGACCTAGCATAAGGTCATCACCAACCAATATTGTCTCCTCCATGGTGGGCTGTGAATCAACTGAAGCACCAAAATAAATGAAAGAACTCAGAAAGAGAGCCTGGTAGGAAATTAAAGCACTGAGAAACCAACTGCAAATAAATCACATGAAAGTTTGATATATCACTGCAAAGTACAATATTTCCAACAAGTGAATAACTTAAAGTCATTTTTTCTTACTAAAAAACTTTAACTAATAAATTCTCCAAGATCAAAACAATGAAAAAATCTACTAAAAACCTATCTTTAGAGCTTGATAAGTCCCCCTTCCCCTTCCCAACTTTTTCCCCATTTTTTTAACTTAAAGTTCAATGCACAAGGTTATAAAACAAGATAATAAGAAAAAAAAAAATGATTTTTAGTTTATGCAGACTCCACAAAAATAATGTGACAGAAAGAAAAAAGATGCCAACATACCATCCATGATTGCTCCAGAAGCAGAACAAGAAATATCCAACAAACACTGAATTAATCTCAATATAATTTAATACCTGTACAAGGAAAATGGATACAACTAGAATAAGTAACCTTCCAAAAATTCATAAAGGAGCCACACATCACGCATTCATTGCCAAGAACAGAACATAGTTTGATCCAATAAAAAATTGCAGCTCTCTACCAACGAGCTAAAAGAAAAAAAAAACTAGGAACATAAGTTTTACCGTTAGATTGTCAAAAATGGGAAGCACAGGTCATCCAACAGGGAGTATTCAAAAGAAGGGCACAAAGATGATCGAAAGTGATTTGGGGTAGCTACACCGAGGAGGGATTTCAGCTGAACATCAATTAATACCAAACAAGCTATTTCTTGTTCATGAGCAAATTCATAATCAAATTGGAGCTACTCAGTGAATCAATAATCAATCTCATACTAACATTTACATCCACAATTAATATAACTTAATGTCTGAACCATCTAAACATATAAAGTCCCACTTTTGTCAATGATTTATGGCAATGTAATCATCTATAAACTATAAAGCTCTATAATATAAAAGAACTACTGAAGAAAAACAAAAAAATGAAAGCAAAATGTGATTAAAAACAAAACGGTGGACAATAGACAGGGATAAACAACAAGCATAAACCTAATAGTATCATCACAACTCATGTATCCAAGAAATGATAGACCAGAGCTAGATGAATAGGAACCCCTAACCATAAGATACCTGCAGCTGCAAGCTACTACCTGGACTATAATTGTGGTCTGAAGGTTATCTGCTACGGTGCGACGCTACGATCACCGGCCAGGTAGATGTGCAGGCGAAGGAGTGAACGGAATAGCAAATAAAAGGAGGCTTGAGAAATGGAGAGTTTCGGACAGTCAGAGGAAGGAGAAGCGCTACGGCTGACGAGCGGAGCAGCGGAAGGAGATTTCAGCCAAAAGCTAAACACTGATTTCGAGTGAACCAAGCAAGTTTTAGGGGCTGTTTTGTAGCCGGTTTTAAGCAGGATTTATACAGTATTAAAGCTAAATCTTGTGAATCAGCAGATTAACTAAAGCCGGGACGAACCAAAAGGAAGAATGGCGCGAACAGGATTGATTACCTGGCTTCAGATTAAATATATTCCGGTGGGGGGCGGAGAGAAAGGACTAGAAAGATGGGTGTTTCAGTGTTCTCTGTAAGCCGCGATCCACTCGTTTCCTTTTTTAGCTAGCGGCGACTGTATCGTGAAGGTTCGTTCGCGAAGGAGATGGCAAAACCGGTGGTGGGGGAGTGACAAAAGCGAGGGTTTTGGGGAGGATGTCGCAGAGGGATTGGGGCAGCGAGATAGATTTAATCTCATTTTGTTTAACTTAATTTTATAATTTCAATTGATTAATAATTAATAAGTTATTTATATATTACAGAATTAATTATAATTTGATAAATTTATTTGTAATTATATAATATTTAAATAATAAATAAAAAAATAGTTATAATTTTAAATTATAAAATAAAATTCTAAATATTTTCTAAATTATATAATTTATAATTGATTAATGTTAAATTATTGATTAATAAATAATTAGTTTAAAAATAACTATTCATTTATATAATTTATTATTAATTAATGTAAATTCTTTTACATTTATTTTAAGGCCTATAATGCTCATTTATTTTTTTTATCTAATATTTTTATTTGGTTGTTCAATAAATACTATTAAATTCTTTTAAAGCTGTCAAACAATTTTACAGAATTTATAAGAATTTATTTATTAAGATACCAAATAAATTTTGAACTTAATTGATTGATCGGTCGAATTCAAGTTTATTTTTATAAGTTTGAAACGACTTATTATTATCAATAAGAAAAAATTATTAATTCAAATTATTGTTATAATGAAATGATAAAAAGAATAAGCAATTAGAAGAAAAATAATAAAAAATCACTTGATATAAAATATAAAATATTATCTTTTAAATATCTTTAATAATCTAAAAATTTTTTATCTTATATGAGATTAAATCAAATGCTCCTTAATCTTATAAATAACCACCCAACACATATGACATATAGGGCTTAGTAAAAGCACTCATAAAAAAATTTCTCTTTTTAACGAAAAATTATTTCAAATTGCATGCGTCGTCCGATCTCAACCGTCGATCAAAGTAAAATTGTATTTTGATGGCCCCATTAAAAGAAAAACTCTAATTTATGGTGGAGATCCGGCTGTATAGAATGAATTTTTCCTTTTCAACAGCACGGTTAATTTCACACAATTGCAATAATTCCAATTGAAAACTTGGAGAGATAGATAGAGGTGTAGGTTATACACATAAATATTAAGAAATTTTTACATATCAATCATCTAAATTTTAAATATAATAGACTGATAATCCAAACTTCAAAATTTACAATTCAACCATGCAAAAAACTAATCAAAATTTTAAAAAATTTTGGGTGGTTGAAATGAAAATTTTAAATTCCATTGATTAATAATACTCCACCGGCCGCTCAGAGCTGCTATCATCCGACAACTCTCCACTACTCCCGGCATCAACAGAGAACTTCGGCGGCACGTGCGGAGGCACCTCACATCGCAGCAGCGCCCAATTCACGCCACTGAAAAAGGAATGGCAGAATCGCCCCTCCCCCCCCGCCGCTCCCGTCACAGACCCAATCCTCTTCGCCGGATCCTTTACCAAAAGGCCAGCTATAAGCTCCCGCGCCGCCGCCGAAACCGCCGGCTCCTTCGGAAACTCCAGCCCCCGCGCGAGAATATTCGCCAGCGTTCTATCTTCATTCATTCCCTTGAACGGCGTTCCCCCAAAAAGCAGCTCGTAGATAAACACCCCCAGCGTCCACCAATCCACCGCGCTCCCGTGCCCTTCTCCCGCCACGATCTCGGGCGCCAAATACTCGTGCGTTCCGACGAACGACATGGAGCGGAGATCGATGGGCTCGGCCACGAACTCCAGCCCGGCATTGCGGGGGCCTGTTTTCTTACGAGAGGCGTGCTTTGAGTTGAAGCAGGAAACGCCGGGAACGATGCAGTTGCGGAAGTTGCAGTTGCTGCTCCGGCTATTGGATGTGGAGGCGGGGGAGGGGGAGGAGGAGGAGGAGGAGGAGCGAGGGCCGCGGACGAATTGGGCGGTGGGGGAGCAGCCGTATTCGCTTTTGAGAGAGAGGTCGAAGTCGGTGAGCATTATGTGGCCGTCTGATCGGACGAGGACGTTTTCTGGTTTTAGGTCGCGGTAGATGACGCCCAGCACGTGAAGGTACTCTAGGGCGACCACTAGCTCTGCTGCATAGAACCTGCACGTTTCGGAGGAATCCATACGATTATGATATAAAAATGAAATATGGGAATAAATTAAAACAAATTTAACTGCATTTCGGGGCGCTTTTCTAAACATAATTTTAAAATATTTAATTAATTAATTTCACTATTATTTTGGAGAGATTTAATTTCTTTGGTCATTATTCCCTTCAAAAATTATGTAGGGTGCTTCAAAATAATACATGAAAATATGTAAATTATTTTCTTAAATGATATTAAAAATTTGAATGCTATGTATGTAAATATAAAAGTTTAGGCATGACAAATATAAATATACAAGAATTATGCTTATGTATGTAATTACCCAAGCTAATAATAATTAAAATAATAATCATAATAATAATTTGACTTTTTCTTACAAATCAACTCATATTTCGTCTAGCATAATGTAAATACACGAAAGCCAGCTTGATGATTGCTGCATTTTACCTTTTTTTTAAAATTATATATATAAGACATAAGTGTATCAAATTATATAAAAAAAAAAATTTAATGGCATATTTTTTTTATTCGTCACGAATTATTCTGTTGATCCAATATTATTTATAATGATTTATAGACGAGATATAATTGATAAATAATTATCTCAACCCGATATTAATCAATAGCCGGCATTTGCGATTTTTGTTTAACTTGAGCTTTAGATATTGGGCATTTTCTAAAATATATTTTTTTTTTAAATTATAGGAAGATTTACATATATACCACCATCAAAGCTTACGCACACAAACTTCATATTTCTACATATATACAAGTTATATGCATGAAAATATGTATTTTTGTTAAAGTTAAAATAGTGGTATATTTATACGATATGAAAGATTTAAAAATAAATAAATAAAATTAAAGATCAGATATCGATATCTAAATACATAAGAATTGGTTGGGAGATATATGATGAACATTCAAGTGTCTTAATAATGTCAGAACTGAGTGATATTGGGCTCGTTGGATTCATCTTATCAAGACGGTCGACTTGACTATCAACTCCTCAAAGTGTACATTAGTTTGACATTCCAAATGTGTTCAGAAAACTTCTAAAAGCAATTTCATAGCATGATTTGGTTCGGATTAGGCCAATTTTGGTAATATC
Source organism: Phalaenopsis equestris (assembly GCF_001263595.1). Classification (NCBI taxonomy): domain Eukaryota; kingdom Viridiplantae; phylum Streptophyta; class Magnoliopsida; order Asparagales; family Orchidaceae; genus Phalaenopsis; species Phalaenopsis equestris. The sequence goes on along the minus strand of NW_018164739.1, from coordinate 2,162,997 downwards.
GGGTTCTTCTGATCGAGTCGGTCATTTTGACTCTAAGTTTGCTGAAATGGGAGCTCCATATGACTTTTTATTCATGTTTAAATATTTTTTTGTCAAAAAGTTGTCTCAGGATCCATGTAATGCCACAAGATTCCTGCCGGATAATGAAGATTTGTTGAGGTAGTATTAGGTACTCCCTATTTTCAGGCTAAACAACCTTATTGCATGAAAATATCAAGATTTAAAACACTTTATATATATATATATATATATATATATATAATTGTATTAAAATTTATATAATTATAATATAGACGTAGCTTTGTTTTCTGCTTGTACATATTTATACCCTTTTTTTTGTTGGGTCGTTGGCCGAGCCGGAAATTTGGCCCGACGTCCCGCACTGACACTGGTCGCACCATTGGGCGGGCTATTAAGCCCGCACCGGGACCCGCGCCGTACTTCGATAGGGCAACAGCATGTCCTGAACCGGCGGGACCCGCTGGAGCTGGACCGGCGCACGAATTTGGACCGCAAGAGCAGATGAACCAGCAAATTTTGAATCGGCACAGGGCATTCGAATCGTGGCAGTTGGACCGGCTATGGAATCTGGACCACAACTTTGCCAAAATTTAAATAGATTTTGGCTGGTATTTGAGCAGATTGGAAGCCAGATAGAATTTGAACCATTTCTTTTAACAGTTACCACTTTTTTATTTGTAATGAGCGAATTCTGAATGCTGAAAAGTGGGAATATTAAAAGAAATTCAGTTTTCTTCCGTTTCTTTTTTTTTTTTTTTAAGATTAATTTTAATGTTAAATCTCATCTTAAGTTTCTTTTTTAGAAAAAAATCGTCTTCATCCTACATAGCAAATGAGCAATGAAATCTTTTTCATGTTGAGACCAAGAGAAAAGTCGTCCATGTTCTATGTAGTAGAAAAGCATCGAGATATTCTTTCGTGTTGCGGCGAAAATAAAAGTCATCTTCATTCTACGTAGCAGACGAATAATGAGAACTTCTTTTATATTATGAAAATGACAATTGGAGAACTTCGTTTCGTTGAGAACTAAAGGAATGGTTAGAACTCGGAGGATGCAATTTCAATTCTGATGGAGAGCGAGTTGAATATGTTAAGACAGACATATTACTTCTCAAACGACGTGGTCGTGAAATTGTCAGCTTTAGCCGACCGAGCGTATTGTTCTCCTTCTATGTATATTGTTGTTCATGAGGTAGTCATGAGAGTTGACCCACCATTTCTGCCAGCACCTGAGTTAATTGAAATCATAAAGGCGTTCGAAGTTTGTGTTGCTCAGCTTTTTTGTGGGGTAATGACAGTCATTATGGGGTTGACTATTTTTTTAGAAGTCGATAATTTTAAAACTGTTGTGCAGGTTCTATAGTGACACTCATGATCGTGTGATGTTTAAGCACTAAACGTTAGATTTTCTCTCAAAGGAATCGATAAGACAATAATTCGTGAAAATCTTCTTTGCGAAGGATTGGGAGGAGAAGAGCTTGAGGCTTGAACAAGAGTTTAAATCTTTGAGAATAATAAGCCTAGCACCACTTTTGTCGTCGTCGACAACTGTCGACTACATTATCCGTCGTCGGCAACCGCTTATCACCATCGGCCACCACCGACTACCATCAGCCGCCGCCGACCACCACCTGTCGGTCATCGCCAATCGTCATTAGCCGCCATCAGTTTCTAACAACAAATTCATTCGTATGTCGACGTTATAATTCCAAAGACTTTATAACAATCCATCGTTTGTGGGATACTGAGTCTCTGTAATCAACTTATAATAAATTTTTACAACTGCAGCAGACCCTGTGAACCTGTGGTTTTTTCACTTTCCGAGTTTTTCACATAAAAACTTCCGGTGTCTCTACTGATTTTTTTTCATTTGTCTATGCGTTAAACTCTCATGTAATGCTAAGATGATAGTTTATTATTTTATCGCCGTTAATCTTCTAGCGTGCATCAGTTTATAAGTAGCAAGTTTCAGGTGATGAGTATGTAATTGCCCCTATCTTTGAACCAATTGTATAATAATAAACAACATTCATATATTCATTCAGGGATCGGTTTAACTGAATCTTTTTTTCTAGAAATAAATTGACAAATATTTTCAAATTAAACATTCGCAATTACTCTTCTAAAAAAATAAAAAATGGAAAGAAAAAAAAAACAAAAAAGAAAAATGCACAAACCTGACTGCCCTTTCGTCGAACCTCTTCCCCGGCTGCCGCTGCCGGAGAAGATGAAGATCGCCGCCGGGACAGAATTCAGTTAGAAGACAACTGAGCTTCTCGTTCTCAGCGCATCCGTACAACTTCGGCAGAAACGGATGATCAAGCATCTCGAGAATCTCTCTTTCCGTCTTAGCCCTCGCACTCTTGTTCCTCCCATCGAGCTCCTCCTTATCCATAACCTTAGCAGCCACGAGAACTCTGCCTCCCCCGCCACCGCACGTTTTGATCTCGGCGAGATAGACGCTTCCGATGTCACCGCTTCCCAGCCGCTGTATCGCCCGCAGATCGGAGATCGCAAGCGATCCATTGGATCCGATGAGGCGCCGGATGGCATCGCTGGGGTCGTTGCAGGACACGAGCGGCGGCATGGAGGCTGAAGAAGGGCCGGAAGACGAGCATCCGTACGCACTGGACAAAGGGGAAACGATATCGGAGTCGAATTTAGGGTTGTGGAGACTGTTCTCAACCACTATTGGCATTACGCCGCCGTAGCTGGAGGGGAGATTGGTGGAATTGTGGGGGGAGCGGAGGGCGGGGAGGGAGAAGGGGTTTTGAAGACAGGGTGGGGGGAATGAGGTCAGGCCAAATGGCGGGTAGAAGGTATCCTGCGGTGGGGCCGCACAGGAGATAATTTCTTGTTCTTGTGCGGGAATGAAGTTTGACCGGCCAGAGCCGGCGCTGGATTTATTGAAGATGTTAGATGAGTCAAAGCGGAAACTTTAAAGTTAGTGCAATACATGGCTCACCTATTCTTTGTCAAATTTTGTTTTATGTATTTTTGTTTGTTTAGTGAACATTTATTTGAGAAAATAATAAAAAATAATATAAGATAAAAGGGGGCTTTCATGATAAGTAGAAATACAATTATATTGTGAGGGAGGGAGTAATTGAGAATTGTGGACACTATAATTAGTTTATATTAGATGTTGATAATATTTTGGAGAGCTTGAAGTATGATTAACAAGTCGTTGAAAACGAACTAATTTGAGCCATTATGACTTGATAATTATCATAGGATGTCTAAAGTTAAAATTAGAACTCCAAATTGCCAAGGTTGATCAAGAATACTTGGACACTAGAGTCGTTCAACTCACCCTTGAAGTCACATTTTTTTTTTACTGAGTTCTTACAATAACTTTTCATTGGTATTTTCGTTTAATCTCGAACTTTTATTAGAATTCTAGCATATCTATAGTTAATTATCGTGTTATTTACCTTGGCATTTTTCAAAACATAAGGAGGTCATTTGTCAAGAGTGAATAAGATAGAATTTTGTACTTTGACCAAAACTCGATCCCATTGAAATCCCTCTAGATTATCTAAGTAGATCCTCTGTCATATATCACTTTTTAAACTTGTTAAAATTGATGTTACAGTTTGTCAAGTACTAAGAAAAAACTCAAATCTTTAACTGCTCTTAGTGATTTAAGATGCATTTTCTTAAATCTTGTTAGAAGTTTTAAAGTTTAAAGTATGTGTTAGATCTCAAGATGATTAAGAGAGTTCTTATAGTTTTTGTGGATGTCAAGACGAACTTGTTGGGTTGATATTTTTGAACATATATCTTAATGTTAATTATTCTATTTAGCATTCAGAGTAAATAGATATGCACCTTAAGGGTATGAAGAGTCGATGATAGATGTGCTTTCATTGTCAATTGAATCATCTTGATTTATGCTAAATAATAAAATATACTTCAAATGACTCTCATAGGTGTTTACTTTAATCATAATTTGTTATTGTTAAGGTTTTGTAATTCTTATGCATTCAAAGCTTTCATAGCTTAGAGTTGTTGAGTCAGTTATTAAATTAATATAGATTACTTCTCTATTAAGAAGTCAAAGAGAATATTCATTAAAGAGCTTGACTCAATAATTTATTTTGATATGTACAAACTTAGAATATAAGATTTTTTTAATTTTATGAAGTTATTTTTATGTTGTTGATTTACTTAAATCAAGCCTTAATGTTTGTTTGTTTGATAAGTGGAGTATAAGAATTTGCAAAATATTTCAGCGACACGCCGAACTGCAAAGGTGGTATTATGAAGTATAGTGGAGAGTTAATAAGGATTTGTAATTATTATTATTATTATTATTATTATTATTATTATTATTATTATTATTGTTATTATTATTGCTTAAAAACATATAAGTGAACAATTTGTAGAATTTGTTTATTTTTTATAAGCTTTTGAGGTAAATAATTTTTAAATTATTTTACTTATTTTTTAATTGCCTAAAGAGATTTGAGGCTCATCTTTTATAGTTAAAGGTGTACGACACACCTTGAATCCAATCTAGAACTTACCCCCGATATGTGGTAACAATTAACGTCATATTGAAGATCTGACAATAACTCCCAACGCCAACTGCTTATAATTGTCATACCCAGGATACGATGACTTCTTTTGGACTCCTAAAGTTCTATCCATTTGGCTCTCCGCTACAGCCTATGTAACCAACTACAACTGACGTGGTCAATAACTCATGCAGCTTCTAGCTCGGGTCTGTGGTCAACATATATTATTGTTGCTCCCAACTCCAACCTTTGTGGCAATATTTCACCCCACTAATACGGTCTACATGACTAACTATGACCTACGTGACTTACATCCCACGCAACTTCCTACTCCGTCCTCTATAGCCAATGAAGTTTGTTGCAATTCATCATTATGATTTATGTAACCAACTACGACCTACATGGTACTTAGCTTATGCAGCTCCTGACTCTGATTTCTATGGCTTACAAACATTATTACAACTCACCACTATGGTATATGTGATCAACTATGGTGTGTGTGGCTCACAACTCATGCAACTCCCAACTGAACATTATTCTAGAGCTCAAAACTACAACCTTCATGACACACAACTTACGTAGCTCCCAACTCCAGTCTCTGTGGCCTATAGACATTGTTGCATCTCACCATTATAGCTCAGGTTAAAAACTACAACTTACGTCATTTACAACTCATGACTCTCAACTTCGGCCTCTACAACCCACAAACATTATTGTAGCTAATCAAAATGACATATGTAATCAACTACAAACTTCAACCTATATGGCCTACGAATGTTGTTGCATCTAAACATTATGACAGATGTGATAAACTACAACCTATGTGATCCAGAACTCATGCAGCTCCAACTCTAGCCTCTGTAGCCATCAAATACTATTGCAGCTCACTACTATAATCTACTTGACCAATACATGACATACAACTCCTGCAGCTCCAACTCCAACTTTTATGGCCTATGGATGTTGTTTCAGCTCATCAGTACAGCTTCTGTGGTACAAACCTTTTGCAAGTCTAAATTATGACCTCTGCAATATGTAGATGTTATTACAGCTCACCATTATAACATACATGACCAACAACGGTCTACGTGGCTCACAGATCAAGCAATTCCCAACTTGGTCCTCTACTGCTTATGGATGTTGCTGCATCTCGCCACTACGACCTACGTAACTAAATACAACTTATGTAGTTTATAGCTCATGCAACTTCAAATTCTGGCCTTTGTGGCTTACAGACATCAACTACAGTCTATGTGGCTCATAGCTCATTCAATTCTCAACTCCAATATCTATGGCATACGGTTGTTGTAGCTCACCACTACGTCCTATGTGACCAACTACTTACGTGGTCCAAAATTCATGCAACCTCCAACTCCGGCCTCATATTCTACAAACTTATTACAGTTCACCAATACGACATATGTGACCAACTTATACGACCTTTTCATGCAACTCCCAACTCTGGCTTCCGTGACTTACATATATTATTGTTCTTGCCACTACAACCTACATGACCAATTATGCCCTATGTGGCTTACAGCTCGTGTAGCTTCCAACTCCATCCTCTATGGCATACAGACATTTTTATAACTCATCATTATAGCCTATGTGACCAACTACGACATAAGTGGTCAACAACTCATGTAGCTCCTAACTCCGTCCTTTATGACTTATAGATGTTATTGGAGCTCATTATGACCTAAGTGAACAACTGTAGCATATATGGCTCAGTGCTCAAACAAATCCTAACTTCAGTCTTTATGAGTTACATACATCATTACAACTCACCACTATGGCATATGTGATCAATTATGACCTGCATGCTTCACAATTCATGCAACTCTCAACTCTGGCCTTTACAGCTTACGAACGTTACCACAACTATCTATGTGACTCTGGCCTTTGCGGCCCACTCCCAACTCGGCGCTCTTGGCCTATGAATATTGTTGCGGCTCAACACAATGACCTACATGACCAACTATGACTTGCATGGCTCACAGCTCATAGTTAACGCAACTCCTAACTTCGACCTATGTAACTTATGGACTTTATTGCTTCTCACCATTACCTATGTGGTCAACTATGACATATTGGTCCATAGCTCATGTAGCTCCCAATTTTGACTTACATGTCCCCAAATGTTATTACATTTAACAGTTATGCCTCTGCGTGGCACACAACTCGTGTGGCTCTCAACTTCCGCCTCAAGACCTACGTTGCCACTCACTGGCACAAACTATGTAACCAACTATGACCAATGTGGTCTACAACTTTTGCAACTCCCTACTACAACATTTATGGCCAACCAATGCTCCTTAAGCAACAATCTACAACATACATGGCCAAATACTACCATGGCTTTCAACTAAGTCCTCTAAGATAAGTTGATGCTACAATAACCATCTATAACAGTCATGACAGACTTCTGTTTTCACAACAATCGACTACGACATTTACAATTCGTTACAACTATTATTACTTAACTATCATTGCACATAAACATTATAATTTCATCTTCTCCAATTCAAGAAAAGAGTGGGCCTATGTACTCATTATTATATAGTGAGTTACTTTGACTTTGTCAGGCCCCGTGATTTTTTTCCCTTTACAGGGTTTTCCATTTAAAACTTGTAGTGTCACCTCCTGCTTACTTCTCTTTTATCTAATGTGTGTTGGATATTTGTTCAACACTAAGAAGCTAAATTTGTTAGCTATTATCTTCATACCGTGAATTTTCTTGCACTCGATAATTAAAATGTATGAAACCACAAAAAGAGAACTAAATTAAGCCAAATAAACTAGTAGTCAGCTAAATATTTTCAGCCAAAAACTTAAGGTTACGAATAATGTAAACCATGATATTTTTCACTAATATATATTTCACATATTTAATATGATGCTAAATCCAAACTCTCATGTGCCTTAACCCTACATGTATCTTCTTCAAACTCCTCTAAAAATAGCCTAATATCTTACACTTCCCTCTTAAGAATATATTATATAAACTATTATTTTGTCGAAAGATAAAATTCTATTAGCCATCAGCCAATTGAACTCTTCAAAAAACTAAAGCTTTATTTAATTTTAAAACAATGGTGTAATTTTAGATATTGTGAAATTGCTCCCTTCTCTCTAGAAAACACCATCATTTCTATTTGAGCTTATCTTTGTCCTTATCCTTTTGTTTTGCTCCTATAGTCCTATTTTAACTGGAAGCATTCAAAGCTCCAAACGTAGCCTTTGATATATATATATATATATATATATATATATATAAAGGTTGCAAAGTCTTTATTTGTAAGAATTTGGTCCAATTATTAAATATTAATGGGTGATAGCTTAGTCAATATATCGGTGTATGATGAACTTCGATTTCATCTCAATGAGTTTATTTGATTATAATATGTTAATGTGTTATAAGCTAGATTTAAAAGGACAACTTAACGTGAGCTATTGCTGGCCTGTGCATTGTCAGAGTAATCGATGATGCAATTTATTGCCTAGGAACAGGTAACATATTTTAAAGAATAATGCAATTTATTAAATTTATCATTTGATTAAATTTTGTTGGACACTAATATTTATGTTAAACTTCATAAGACTTTCAAAGCTTCCTTTCATCATCCGACACGAATCTCGAGACAATATCTTAAATAAGAAAACATTCAAACTTCAATTAAGCATCATCCATAGCTCTGATTTCAACGAACTTTTAGTCAAACTGACCAACTTAATGATATCAAAATTAGTCCAATCTGAGTCAAATCAAGCCCGGATTAAGTGATTAAATCATTTTTGGAAGATTTCAGGACATATTTGAAAGATCAAATGAATGTCGAATTCAGCGAGTTCATACTCGAATCAAGCGTCTCGACAAGATGAATCCAACGAGGTTAAGGTTGTTCAATTATGACATAATTAAGGCACTAAAATCTCCATCAAACATCATCTGATCGAGAAAAACTCTCTGGACCATCTGATCAAAATTCAATTTTTCTTTGAGGCATTTACATACATATCATTTGATTTCTATGCATTCACTTATCTAACATATAAACTTCACCTTTTTACATTTAAACCACACAAATCTTTCATATTACATAAAATCACTATTTTTTTACAATTAAAAAGTAAAATACAACTTCTCATGCAAAAAAAAAAAAAAAGCATATTTGTAAAAATTGAAGTTTATGCATTAGATATGTAAATACATAGAAATTGAGTGGTATGTATGTAAATCTTCCTTTTGTTTTTGTTTTTTTCACTAAAAAATATTGAAATGATTAAAAAAAAATAAGAATACAAAAATAATAAATGAAGGAGTTTTTTATTCCTCAAAGAGCATGCATAAGACTAATCATTTGGAAATGATTTCATAATTAAATACTGGCTGCATGGATATTTTTAGATATACTAGTATATAAAAAAAGAAAATTTATGTTACAATTATTCAAATATTACTATTTAAAATTAGAATTAACAATAACTATTTTCATGGTTATTTATATACTCGAATGATGTAATTATTATATATAGTTTTATCCATTAGGAGTTATATAGTGAAAATATGCAATAGCTATTTATTTATTTATTTATTTTTTTTATATATTTTTGTTTACGGGGCAAAAAAATAATCTGCAACCTTAACAAATCATTCATTATAGATTTCATCTTGAATTGTGTAGCAATCCAAGACATTTGTGCTCTTTTTTGGGTTTTTTTTTTTTTGTTTTGCAAAAGCCAAAGCCTGCAGCTCTTCAACTGTATAGGTTAACTACTTATCATATATTTGAGAAACTTAAAAAAAAGAAGAATTTACATGCATACCACCCAATTCCCATCTAATTACATATGTACCACCGAAACTTTACTGCCTTACATCTATACCACCAAAATCGTTCATATCACAACAAAAATACCACGACTTTAACCTCTTAAAAAGTGATATAGAACTTCTATAAATAGGTAAAGTGGCATATATGTAAATATCCAGCTTTAGATATGCAAAAACATAGGAATAGAGTGGTGCGCATGTAAATCTTCCAACAAAAAAAAAAAAAGAAAGAACATATCTAAGAAGCTTAAAAACCATGACAAAACATAATAAACAATAATCCAACATACAAAACCAACATGTCTATTTAAATTAAATAAAAAGCCAGTTAACTGTATGATTCTATCATACCAAATGATTTTTATTACGACAACAGGGAGGTCAGGGACTCACCTAATCACTCCAACTTGGACGCAAAAGAAAGTCCTTGGTTCTTGAGCTGATCCAAGTCTGCGGCTGGTGGATGGGACCTGGCGACCTTAGCAATGGCCTTGTTCTCCTCCGGCGAACCGGATTCCAGAAACACACCAACAACCTTCCCGTCTTTGACCCAGTAAGAGCCAAATTTTGGCTTCGCAGACGATGGATCGCTGTCGCCAAATAGAACCGAGTCGCCGACATTGTCTCCATAGAATTGCCATGATAAATCAAATGCACGAGAATAGAAGTATGGGAGGTAATCATATTCATCAATAACAACGCCTTCTTCAGCTGCCTTGATTGCCTGTAACATGAAAAAAAGGGAGAGGTAGGATTAAATTTCTAAATCTGAAGCTCCATGGCAGAGTTATGAAAGAAAGAATCAGTTATATACCTTTACGGCCTGTTCTGCAGATTTTCTTGCATGATCAACATGCTCTACTCTTCTCAGCTCGTTGTATAATTTCAGAGGAAATGTGGCAACATCACCCACAGCATAAACGCCGGGGACGCTCGTTTTGAAGAAGCCATCAGTCTGAAAATTAATGCAGCAATCACTTGTACAAAGCTTTACAAATTGAAGCATCTTAAACTAATTTTCACCCATGTGCAAAAATATGAATAATAAGCAAATGATTGCGTACTTTTACAGCTAGAGTTAAGAACAACTAAAGTCTGTGATAGGGAAATATGATGTAAATAAGAGTAGTAAATTTATAAATTCATGGAAAGTGAAATAAACAGTTGAAGTAATCATGGAGACGCTTTTGAAAAGTATTTAGACTAACCTTAATTCCTCCTTTCTCTTCATCAACTTGGCCTTTGAAAAGTGTTGTAAGAGGTCTTGCACCAACTCCAACAACAACAATATCAGCATCTAGCACTCTTCCATCCTTCAGTTTTACTGCACTAACCTGATTATGGTCTAGGAATTAGCCAGTGTGATGATAAATGATGGGAATATTTACAAACATACCACTCAATTCCTATTTATGAACATATCTAACACCCAAACTTCAATTTTCACATCCATACCACCTTACCTATGCATGAAAAGGTATATTTCAGTTTCAGAATGTTAAAATGGTGGTAATTTGATGTGACATGAGACATTTGTGTGGATTAATGTAAAAGGTGAAGTGTTGGTGTTAGATATGTAAATACAAAGGAATTGGTTGGTATGTATGTGAATGCCTAAATGATATAGCTGGGCAACGCAGCAATGTTCACGAGCTTACATCGCCATTAGCATCAGAGTTAAACCCATCTGCCACGGTCCCCTTGATTATTTTAATTCCCTTGTTTGCATAATATTTCTCGTAAAAAGCAGCAATTCCAGCAGTAAAGAGCCTAGGCACTGTGAAAATAAACAAGGCATTAGCATATTTTACTTGCTTGCGCAAGGACGCATTCAAAATTTCACATACTTCAGGCAATTGGGGGCCTATTTGTAGGGCTGTGAAATTAGGTCGAAGATTGTTAATCACTTGAAGATTGATTAGAATTTCGGCTCGGATCGAGATCGGATCAAGACAAACAAGCCGAGCTGCAAGCCAAAATTTTGCATCAAATTTTTTTCAAGCTGATTTTGAACCGACCCAAGTTTGGCTCGAAATTGAATCGTTAATAACATATGACTATAAATTTAAAGAGTTTAGCTCGCTCAAAAATTGATTTGAATTTTGGCTCGGATCGAGATCAAATCAAAATTAACGAGCCGAGCTATAAAGCCAAAAATTTTGGATTGATTTCTTTTTGAGCCTCGGCTCAAAATCGGATCATTAACAGCCCTACATAATTGTACTCAGAAGTAAAAAAAATGAAGGCTGTTTATCGCAATTAAATGTAAATAACTATAGTATACTTATCCTTAAAGCATAATTTCATGATTCCGAGTGAGTAAAATAAAAACAGAACTTACTGCACCAGGGCTCAGGGTACACCAATGTGACATCTAGATCATTTAGTTTGAGTGCTGCACCAAGTTCAAGACCAATGTATCCACCTCCAACAATCACAGCCTTCCCATTCTTCTTGCTCTTTATGACTTCCAGAAGCTTATCAGCATCATCAATCTCCCTCAAGTATAATATATTGTTGGCATTTGCCCCTTCAACGCTAAAGTCGGTCAACTTTATGACCTACACAGCCAAGGAGCCGTATGAAATATTAAAAATATCTACTTGGAACGACCATAATACACGTCAATTCGCATAACATGAACATATATATGTAAGAAATGTGCACAAGTAATCAGTTTTGCAAGGTTTTCCATGACATAGACATGCAGCGACGATGTAAAAGATGTAGAATATAGCATTTAAAACTATAGGACTTTCATATAGGTGATGTGATCGTCTAGTGAAAAATATAATATATAAGAAGAATGCAATAAAAAAGGTGCCTTCTGAGATGAATGTACTATGTTAAAGAAGCATTTCTATGAACAATTAAAGAGAAGTTATGTAGAATATTTCATGAGAAGCATTTGTATAAGCCATACAAGGAAATTACTGATATACCGATGAACCAGTAGCAATGACCAAATTGTCAAAGGTGAAAGTTGCACCAGCCGCACTGGTGAGAGTCTTCTCAGAAAGTTGAGCTTTCACAATTTCAGTGCTCAGGATCAGCTCTATGCCTGCAGTTAAAAAGAAGCAAATTCAGGAAATTAACATTAAACATGTTTGGCTGCATGTAATACATTTCAATTAGTGATGCAATATCTCCCCTGCCTAACACAAAAAGAATATGATAATATTACTGTACATAACAGCAAAACAAAAAAAAAAAAAAACCACGGCCACCTCTAGTGCTGTACACATCTCAGACATAGATCTATGAGCGGGCGATAAGAAAATGAAGTAATTATTTCCCTGTCATGTCATTCTCTGTGAGTTAAAATTGAAAAAATCTAGTCGGCTTTTCTGCATGTCTACCCTCGTATGTATTTCTGCCATACTAGCCTCTGCTAAGCCTACTATTTCATTTCCGTTTTTGCAATACTTTTATCTGCGACAGCTACTCTACAGTTTTGGAATAATCAAGTGAAAATGTATCATCAAGGCAACATTTGTGCTAGGCACCACTTGCTGAAGGAATTGAAAGAAAGGAAACGAAAAGGAAAGGAAAATAGTAATGGTAAATGAATTATATTGAAATTAGTTTTCATGTACTTTGGTTGGTTAGAATTTGAGAGAGAATTATTTTTAACTTCTTGTGGGGTAGATGAGAAATTGAATTTTTATTTCTTGTGGTGTGAATTAACACTGTCATTGTCAGTCTCAAGCTCGGATGTGAAAAATGAAGGGTTGCGTTAGGTAGTCGACAACCAACGTAAAACTTGTCGAAAAAAATCATGACATGAATCATTTTGATCATTGTGTAAGTGCTAGGGCGTCCCCTTGAAACGACACGATGTATAACTTGAATGCAGTGAAAAGTGTGCAAGGGCCGCTACACCGACGTTCGGGTGTAGTGCTAAATAAGCAAGGGTTCCCATATTACGGGCGAATGTGCGTAAAGAAGTTAACCCATGAAACTAATGAAACTAATATTAGGATATTAGGATAAGATCTTGGAAAGGATAAGATCTTGGAAAATAGGTACTCTCAATAGTAAATTAATGAAATTAGTTGATATTATGATTCATAGAAAAATTAATATCTTATGTATTCAAGAAACTAGATAGATTGAAGAAAAGGCTAAGGATATTGATAATTGAGGTTTTAAACTTTGGTATTTTGGTAAGAGCCGCACTATAAATGATGTATGTGTAATTATAGAAAAAAATTTGAAAGGTAATGTTGTAAAAATTAATAGAATATTAATAGAATTGAATTAATAGAATTGGAGATAAAATTATAGTTCTTAAAATTATCATTGATACTAAGATTTTTAATATTATAAGTGATTATGCTCCTCAAGTAGGTTAAGATACAGGATCTAAAGATAAATTTTGGAATCACTTAGAAGACTTAATACAAATGATGCCTCTTGAAGAAAAATTTTTTATTGTAGGAGATTTAAATAGACATGTTGTTAGAGTGGTAGAAGACTTCAGAAGTACTCATGGTGGCTACAGTTTTGGAGTAACTAATAAAGAAGGTAGAACTATTTCAGATTTTGCTTTAGTGTATGATTTTGTTATTACTAATACTTTATTCAAGAAAAGAGATGAGCATCTTATTACTTATAAGAGTGGATCTAATAAAATACATTGATTTTTTTCTTAGGAGAAGAAGAGATCGTCGTGATTGCAAAGATTGTAAGGTCATTTTAAGTGAGAATTTAAGTAGCCAACATCGTTTATTAGTTCTAGATTTTAAGATTAAGAGTTGTAAAATAAAGAATACTATGACTTATCATCGTAGAATTAGATGGAGAAACTTAAAAGACACAAATAAAATTATTTTTATGAGTAAAATTCAAGATTTTAAAAATTGGGATATTCATGAAGAAGCAAATGTTATGTGGGATAAAGTAACAAACGCTATTAAACAAGTAGCAAAATATGTGCTCAAAGGGAAAAATATTTACAAATAAAAATAGTTGGTGGTAGAATAATAATGTGTAAGAAAAGATAAAATATAAGAAATTACGTTATAAAAATTGGTTTAAATTTAAAAGTTTAGAGAACTGAGAAAAATATCAAACGGCCCGCAAGGAATCTAAAAAAACAATATGCGACGCTCAAAATTCTACTTTTAATGATTTTTATAATAGGTTAGATACTAAGAAGGGTTAAAAATATATGTATGAACTAGCCAAACAAAGAGAAAAGAAAAGTAAATATTTAACTCAAGTAAAGTGTATTAAAGATTAAAATTAAAAAGTACTTTTCTTAGAAAAGAATATTGAACATATGTGGGTGAGTTATTTTGATTAATTTTTTAATGAAGTTTCTGACAATACAATCGACCATAGTGATTTTAATATCGTGAATAATAATAAAACGTTTCATTTTTACCGTCGCATTAGTAAAAAAAAGTTGAAGAGGCTTTAAAGAAAACCAAGGGTGAAAAATATATAGGACCTGATGATATCCCAATTGAAGTGTGGAAATATTTAGGAGATTTGGGAGTTTTTTGGCTTACTAAACTCTTTAATATTTTTTTAAAAACTAAAAAGATGTCTGAGGAGTGGAAGAAGAATATTTTGGTCCCCATTTTTAAGAATAAAGGGGATGCACAAGAGTGTAAAAATTATAGAGGAATTAAGTTGATGTGTCATACTTTAAAGTTATAGGAGAGGGTAATTGAACATAGGTTAAGACGCATCACAAAAATTTCTCATAATCAATTTGGATTTATGCTGAACAGGTCTACTATGGAAGCTATACATTTATTGAGAGGTTTGATGAAGAAGTTCAGAGATAATAAAGAGAATCTATATTTGATTTTTATTGATTTAGAAAAAACATACGATAAGGTTCCAAGAGATATCCTTTAGAGAGTTCTTGAGAAGAAAGGTGTTGATATTACTTATATTCAAGTCATTAAAGATATGTATACTAGAGCTGTTACTTGTGTT
>NW_018164739.1:2112810-2147660 GCF_001263595.1 Phalaenopsis equestris | reverse complement strand
GATTGACCAAATATTTTCCTATTTCTGTTGGATTACATCAGGGATCGACTTAAAGTACATATCTTTTTGCTTTAGTTATGGATGGCCTTACTGGACATCTACAGGAGTATGTATCTTGGTGTATGCTTTTTGCTGATGATATCCTTCTCGTGGATAAAACGAGAGAAAAATGGAGTCTAAAGGCCTTCGTTTAAGTAGAACTAAAACTGAATACATGGAATGTAATTTTAGTAGTAATAGCTCTAGTGACAGAAGTGTGACTTTGGGTGATCAAATTATTAAAAGGTGTGAACGATTTAGATACCTTGGGTCTGTTGTTCAAAGCGATGGTGACATAGATGGGGATGTTAATAGTAGAATTCAAGTTGATTGGTTGAAGCGGAGGAATGTTTTGGGTCTTCTATGTGATAGAAAAATATCGCCTAGACTGAAAGGAAAATTTTATAAGACGGTGGTGAGATCTGCAATGCTCTATGGCGCTGAATGTTGGCCTTTAAAAGAGAAGCATAATAATAAGTTAAGTGTTGCCGAGATGAGAATGATTAGGTGGATGAGTGACTTTACACTTAAACAAAATAAGAAATGAATATATTTGCCCGTGATAGGGTTGGTGTAGCTTCTGTGACAGACAAAATTAGAGAAATCCGTCTTTGATGGTTTGGTCACAGTCGACCATCTCCATCTGATGACCCGATTAGGAGAGTAGATATTTTAGATTCGACTTGTGTTAAGAAAGGCAGAGGTACACCTAGGAAGACTTGGGCTTATTGTATTAACAATGATCTTAATTTACTAGAACTAAATGAAAATATGACACTAAATAGGACGCAATGGAGAAAAAGGAATCATGTAGCCGACCCCACGTAGTGGGATTAAGGCTTTGTTGTTGTTGTGGTGTGAATCACAATGACTAAATAAACACTTTTCAAACCTTTTTAGGAACTTTCGAATGGAAAAATGCAATTGTTCAATTTTTTTAGAAAAATTTGAGAATTACCTATTAATTAGAGTGGCATGAAAGACCTAATATGAAACTGTGAGAAACAAGAAGTTACATTTCCTTTAATTCCTTCAATCTAAACACACCCTAAGATAACTAAAAGTATGTTGAAGAAAGAAGAACTACCTTGCTCCGAATACCATTCAGGAAGTAATTTCTCTCCACCGCTCCCAACACATACATGAAAACCAGGCAATCTTGCAGCACCTAAAAGCAAAAGACACCTTCTTTATCAGAAAGAAAATCTTCCTCGCTCAAAAACAATTTTTTACAGAAATCACAAGTTATAAAGGAAAATTACACCACCAATACAACTAATTAATTCATCATAGAAATTTCAAATTATGCCTTGTTTTGAATAGCATAATATACGAAAAATTCATGCTCAGCTGATGTAAATTTAAGCTAAGGAATTACCAAGACAGAGCATGCCGTTTAGGTTGGGTGGGGATTTGGGTCGCTTCAACTTTTGATTAAATAAGAAGCACAAAAAACCAATATTTAAAATCACTTATCAAATACAAACCTTGTGGGAATAGGTATGCCTTGCTAAGTGCTGGTCTCTCATAAGGAGCAACCTGAGGAAAAAAAAGGTACATTATATTAGGAAGTATGCTAAAAGTCAACAGAAAACGTAGAAGAGAAAGTAGTAAAATTTTCAGTTGAAGTTGTAAGAAGAACTAGATCATTTTGATTTACTAAAATTTCAAACCCTACCACATCAAAACAAAGTTATCAAAGCACAATGCAATGCACAAACAGAATCTTGCTGTAAATTGTAAATTAAGCATTCAATTAATTGAAGCACCTATACCACAAGAAACATTGCATGGTATTAAACTATTTAGTAACCATCATACAAATCAAATTTATAAATGATCTATGCCATTTAAGTCAAATATTAATAATAAAACTAGCAAGCAAGAACTCATGCATGCAATGCGCTGAGCAATACATGATATTATCCCATTAACCATTTTCAACTGGGAGGGAGTGCACATCACTCGCTCAGTGGTGACAAAATAAGCGATTTGTTACTTTGACTGGGATTATTATGTGGTTTAATAAATGTGTTGAGTAGATTGATAAGTCTTTGTGAGTTAATTAATTCATAGGTATTTTATGGCTATTATAACTTGACAGCAAGTTTATAAATCTAGGGATTGCTTGTATATACAAATCATTCCTACTAATAAAATCTACACAAGTGGAAATACTAAAAACATCATTTTATTTGCAAATGAGTAAACTTTATTGTTAACTCACCAAATAGAATGAAATTATCTCAAACTGAAATAAATTCCACAGGTGATTGGGGGACTTGAAATGATAACCTAAAATGATGGGTTTTGTATAATCAAGGATAGCAAGAAATATTGACAACAATGGCATCCTCACTCATTCACAGAAAAATTCAGTAATTAATCATTGGTCATAATTAACAACCTCACCACAGTGTAAATAAAAGATGCCATTCCATAACAGTTATAAGAACGCAATTCTAGAATTAAGGGACAACAAAAAAGCACAACTAAAGGTACAGGTTAGACCTAGAAACTCATACCCCCTCTTTCGAGATGATCGCCAACTTTCCCGGACCGACGCCAAGCTTTGCAAATTCCCTAGCAGCATATCCCTGGAAATATTACATACCAAAACATTAGCTAGACGAAGCAAAGGACTAGGTCAACGAAATCCTTCCAGTGCAGTAAATTAGTAAGAAAAATATAGCAGCAACAAGAGAATAATCCTAAAATCTTAAAACCTGCGATCTCATCCATCATATAGTAACTTTACAATCAGAATTCAATCACAATCGATCGATTGAAATTTTAAAAAAAAAATCATTGAGAAAATGGGGGAAAAGGTAGATCAAACACACCGCTGCTACTCCTCCTCCGAGGATCAAATACTTGTAGTGGAGCCCTGCCATTGATCGATGAGAACAGAAGAAATCCTCTCAGCGAAAGGCAGCAGAATCTAACAGCGTTAAGTCTATTTTAATACTGTAAAAAACTAAGTCGGAGAAGAAATTAGCGAGTCAGCGACTCCATGAGCTCAGTCGCTCAGGTGTGGACACGGCAGGATACCACGGGGCCACGTCCACGTGGCCGCGCGAATGCCGTTCATCGATTCTGATTGTGCCGTGGCCACAGATGCAGTGGTGGGAGAAGTGATTCTTAGACCGCACTTTACTTGCTTCGAACCGAGACGGGAATCCTCGCCGAATGCACGCTGTCTGAACACGAATTCAAACGCAGGCTGAGGAATTTGGTTCAGGAACGTAATTGTGCCCCGCAATAAATACATAGATTCACTTTTCCCTTAAATTATGAAACATGAAATTACAAACTTGATATCATAATTGATACACCACCAACAGATTTTTATCATTTGACACGAATTTCGAAGCATAACACAGATATCGAAGCAAACCACGTAGGTGAGTTGGTCAACTAAGCTGAAGTGGGGAGCTGCAATAGCGTCAGGGACTCACTAAGGCCGCAATTGGAGGCTTTTTGAGCAAATAAGCCGCATAGGTCGTAGTCGATAACATATGTCGTAGTGAGGAGTTGCAGCATTAGTAGACCGCGAAGGCCATATTTGGTGATACAATATTAATCGATTGAAACAGAGACATCACTTGTTAATATACGATGTAGGAAGAGAATTTCAAGAGTTCGGAGAAAGTTATTGTATTCTAAATATGATAATTTTAAGTATTTATTATAGAGAGTCGGTAGATCTTCGATATAATGTTATTTGTTACCTTATATTATCAGTAAGTCATTTCATTATATTCAGGGCATGTCATTACACTATATTATGAGTGCATTGTTACAATATATTTGATGTGTGTTGTTACATTGTATTTCAGGTGATCGTAATACCATATTCTGGGTGAATTGTTGCATTGTATTTGTAGTGTTGCATTACACCATATTTGTGGTGCTTAGCTACACCACAGGGTTTACCAACAATGATAAGCAGGGGGTGGCCGGCGGCGACCAATGAGGGTGGTCTGCACTTACAGATGGTGAAAGTTATCAAATGGTCTTCAAATCTAGAACGACTCGCGAATTACACTCCTCCTCCAAGTCTACGGTTTAGGCCTCCGCCCCTCTTCTTGAAGTGAGTTGGGCTCTATTTATAGATTAGTATCATCCTCTGTAAATACTGCAAGAATCCAGACCACTTCATCAGACGACCCAAAATAATTCTCTTGATAAGATGATGTTTTACTGTCATTTAAGTGTTTAAATAATATTAAAATTGAGCAAACTTCGGCTAGTTAGATTTGTATCATTAACATGCTCGATTTGACTATAAATTCGTCAAATTTAAAGTTCATTTGACCTTCGAATTAAGCACCCAAAACTTCTCAAAATGCTTTAACAACTCGATGTGTGCTTGATTTGATTCGAATAAGATCAATTTTAGTGTCATTGGTTTTGTCTCGTTGAGCCGATCAATTTGATTGTAAGTTTGTTGAAATTGAGGTTACGAATGATTTAAATTTTGAATCAAAATATCTATAATTTCAAAAATATTTTGGGCTACATTCCCAATGTCTCCGTTTCCTGCCAAATAATAGATTTATTGATGATGATCCCTTAACACATGTAAAAACGAATTGGGCTACATTTAGTGACCGACGACAGCAATTTGTGTTTCAATGTAAAATGCCATTAAAAATAAATGTTTAGCAAGTTTATCATCTATTTAATTAATATATTTTCTTAAAAATAATATTTAAATTTTGAAATTGAATCTCATCAATGTTAAATTCATATTTTCCTTAATTTAGAAGGAAAGAAAATAAGTGCGAAGAGAAAAATAAAAAGATATGAGAATTTTTATCATAGAGAGCTTAAAATTAAAGAGACCCCACCAAATTGTCGTACTTAGAGCTCCTTTTATGGAAAAAATATTCCGGCGGGCGACATAGCCGTTGGTGGTTGGTCGTCCGGACGTGCGGTGAACAGGTGTAATATTTTCCCTATTTCATGACTCTTTAAACTGAGGTTGAAACTACAAGTGTTATAGGAAAAGCTATGTGATGAGATACAAATAAAAATAAGTCAGAGTTGTTATAAAATATTGTATGTGTCTACTTTAAGAGCTCAAATTTATAGTGTTAAAGAGCTAGGAGGGAGTTGTGATTTTTATGCATGACTTTCCAAACAGTTCTTATGAGCATGGACAATTGAGTTCACAATGAGTTTATCCAATTTGCCTCAAACTTAGCTGGGGAGTCTAGCTTGAACTCAATTAACAAATTGGTGGCTTTAGGCAAGGGCGGAATTAGATTATATCCGCTGAAATTTCTAATTTCTTTATGTAAATAATAAATTTTATTATTTTTTGCTTATATCCCCCACCATATAATTTTTTTTACGCAATACTTAAAAATTCATTTTGTGATTATATATATGATATTGCGTGCCCCGGCCTGTTGGTTGACATCCACGGTATAAGACCCCTCCAGTCGGAGGTTCGAACCCCCTCTGGCACAGTTAACTGTAAATATGTTGTACTCGAATTGTTTGACACATTAGAGACAGCTGAAGGATCCGTTCCATCTTAATAAATATATAGTAGTTAATTGAGACATAGGAGGTGAGGGATGAACTGACCTGGGGTAAATATGTGATTTTTTGAAGTTAATTATTCATTAATATGGCTTTAAGATCCTACTGTAAATAGATATTTTTTCTGGACCATCTGATCTAAATCCTGACGGTCCTCGTTCTCCCATTTAATATTTTTCTGCACTAATCAAAATCAAAGCAAAATAACCGAATCAAACTATTATTTGGCCTGATGCCGATGTGCATAACACAATTAAATGAAATAATTTACAATTATTTCCATTACTTGGGACTAAAAGTTTGAATAAAAAAATATAAATATAATTACTTTCATAGAATGAATAATTAATTCATAATTTTCTAAATTTAAGAAAATCATAAATTATGCAATTCCCTTTAAAAAATTAGGATAAATATTTTAGTTTTCCTTCTTGAAAATTTGGACGAATAAGCTAATATTTTAATTAATTTAGGTACACTTTGAAATTATTGAACTTGAAATGCTCGGTATAACTCGCCTAGATTAATTTTGAAAATTTATTAGTTAATGGATAAAAATTAGGTTCATTTACATGCATACCACGCAATTCTTACATATTTACATATCGTTTCATTTTTACATTAACAAATGAAATAAACCTTTTCATGCATAGATAAAATTGCATAAATGTAAAAATTTAAGTTTGCATACCACCCAATTCTTATGTATTTACATATCTAACACCTAAGGTTTGATTTTTTACATTTTCATACATCGATAAGGTGGCATAAATGTAAAAATTAATTGATTTTTAGATGTTACAAATGTAAATACATGAGAATTGGGTTTTACTCCCTAATTTTTTCAGCTAGTTTTTGTCATCAACTGTTCATGGTTTTAGCTTTGTGATTTTTCAAAATATATATTATAGTTTAACACTACTGAACCATTTTATCACATTACAAGTCGAAAATGCAATTTTTTTGAAGGTCATTTGGTACTTAAAATGCAACCTATATACTCAAAATTTAACACAATACATATAAGATCTAAAATATGTAATTTAAAGTAAATTGTGTATCTCATGGGGTGTTTGGCAGCAGAACTTGAGCAGAACTTGCGCTTTATTTAACGTAAATCCAGCCAAACAGACTTTAGTTTAGGAAGAAAACCACATAAGTGGATTTATGCCAAACATGATAAACAAATTTGATAGATTTAACCATTAATGGAATCAATCATTATTTTATATTTACAGCATTTGGATTTGATAAATCCTGATATTTACTAATTCCTATTTAACCTGAATCTTATAGGCAGCCAAACACCTCATAGCATCTAAGAAACTAATTGAGGCTGAAAACAAATGAAATGGAAGAAATTAACAGAACAGGGTAAAAAAGAGCAACTGTCAGCTATATAAAAAAATTAATGTGAATCCAGCTAAATTTTCTCTTACGAGTAAAATGAGCTCATACATTAATATACGACTCATGTCACTTTGGGGGAGGTAAAAGTAGGTACAGATGACTTGCCTGCCTGAGATTTTGAGTTTGCAGCAACCTGCCCAGCAGCAACATTCTTTGCACTTACCATGTCATTTGCCATTCCCATAGACTTCTTGATCTGTAAGTGCATATGCACATGGAATGTTCAGAGTAAGACTTATAGATTAACGGAAAACAATGCTAAGAGTCCGTTCAAGATAATATGAACATTAAAATTTTAAGTTGAACTTCTAGCTACTTGGATCGTGGCTTATGATTTTAGAATCAGTTTCTTAACTCATACTATTTAGAGATGAATGAATACCTCGTAGTTATAATCTATTAGAAACAACTTTGCTTAAGAAAAAAAGGGCAGCTATTATGTAGGGAACCGACCCGGGACTTGAAATTTAACCAATACGTGAACAGATTATCGGAATGTAGAAATTAAAATTTTCTATAACTAACATTTAAATTAAAGAAAAAGCTGCTTAAAAAGTAAATTAAAGCAGTACAATTAAATTTATCTCATTAATGATTGTTTGCACACTATAAATATTTTTTCGTCTATCGCTCATCTTTCAATCACTTAATTAAACATAAAATGTTAGTTTAAAACAACAACAAGCTAACTAAAGCCAGTGAATAATTGCACACTTAGACTATAACAATACAATGAAAACGAAAATAATATTCATGTTAGTTCATTTTTTTTTAAAAATCAGTATATAACATTTTATAGATTATGAATATGATAAATCATGATATTTCATAATATTCGAGATGTTTTACTATATCAATAACATCTCAATATCATTTTATATATATACAACTATCAAATGAACACCATCTAAAACTTGTACAAGTTAATCCACTTCAATATTAATATCTTTTTTTCATTTACGTGTATAGATTTCTCAGCATTCCCCCATTTTATCATAAAAAAATGAATTTAATCATAGTCAAGCATGCACATACAAACATACAATAACAAACACTATCTAATAATGATCATTTCATTCTTATTTATAAAATAGTCAATATATTTGTACAATATTTAATATCTATGATAATTTAAATAAAGTTGAGTATACATCATTCCTACAATATGAACAAATATTCAATAGAACCAAAGATCGTGAGTATGAAGTAAAAGCCGACCGAACCACGAAATAGACTACAAATCCAGACAAAAAAGAGGCAAAAGGACAATCACCGGTCACTCCAAATGCCCTTCCTCAACATCGGCAGCTCCATCTCCTGCATTTACTTTGTTGTGCAGCACCTTCTAGCCACCCGTCCGCCTGTCGTCGATCACCAATGACTCTCCATACTTGTTGTCCCTACAATTCTGCACCTCCTCCTCGCTGCCATCAGCATTTCTTGGTTGCCACCACCATTGCCAACCATCTGAATCCACGGTGTTGCTTGTGTCGTGTATGTCGGTGTTGTTATTTTCTGTTGTATTGTGTTGTAAACCTATTTCCCTATTAATAATAGTGTGCTTTAGTGTTTCTACTGTTTTCCCTGCTAGTTCAAATATCACGTACTTTATACAATTATGTCATGTTTATATCTGTACTTTATGAGTTGATATGCATACACACATCAGAATAACCTGTGTTTAAAACATAAATTTATGCATGTGTGAGCCTGTATGAAGATATTGTGCATCTTAGAATCCTCGTGTATAGCATATTTGAATAAATGCATTCGCATTACCATGTTGGCACTCATATACGTGTATAAATCTATGCATTTAGTCGATTTTAGTAGAATAGAACTATTTTCAAGCAAGTCACCATGGCATTAAAGCAAATTGAATTTCAGTTGAATCAAATTATTTTAAGCAAGACAAATTTGAGCAAAAGCAAATCAATTTTGAGTCAATTAAACTTGCATATACACAGATATCCCCAGTTAAGGCATGGATCGATGCTTTTAAATGCACTCTTTTCCCTTGTCCTTATAGAGCAAAATGCCATAAGGTAAACTAACTAGCCACAACTACTTGCACCTCTGGTGCTACCTATCCAATGAGCAAGACGGGCAATCACAATTCACAAGGCCTTACTCTGATTGCTTTACTCGAATTCCACTTTTTGTCTAGTTTCAAGAAAAGCCACTGCAACCACAAAACCAGAACCAGCAAGTGGATAATTGAACTATACTTGCTGTGAGAACACTACTTCGAAGATTCAACCAAAAAGTTTCGTATGACTATAACCTAATGGCAGTCATCCTACCTACCTTTTACAAGACAGTCAATATCTAGCGTCAGTTCAACAATGAGTCCAATTGTAATTGCATTTTCTCAATGCGCAATTTTCTATTTCTTAAGCAATTTTATGTAAAATATCTAAAGATGATTCAATGAACATTAGGTCTTCAGCCTATTATTATAAACCGTGTCATTTCAAACTAGTGTGAAAAAAAAAATAAAGTTGGCTGTCCAAAGAATTTCATCCAAACAATGTATCTACGAGTGATCAAAATATTAAAATTATTAGATATGTGATTCAATATTTGTATCTTTACTCTCTCCATGCCTTAACACTTGCACGACTTTCCGTTTATCTCTCCCTACTCTACAGCTAATTCCATACCGTCCCCAAATCATTGCAATTCGATGTCAGTTCAATAATTTGTGTGTTGTTCTCTCAATTCCTCGATACACTTAAGCATCATTTGGTATTAAAGTAATTTCCTTGCAAGACTTTTGTTGAATGACAAATATAATTCCACCATTGAATTCCTTGTAATACATTTCTACTCCCCCCATTGAACTTAACAACCTAAACCTATACCCAGCTATGGGCCTAAAGCCAACACCGACTCCAACACCTATTTCCATATGACCAACCTCTTTACAAAACTCTACAGCCCCCATTAAGTCAACTGATTTAACCGCTATATATTTCTTAGCTCTCATCCTTGCCCTACCGCTCTTTCAAACATTCCCTCCCTCTCTCCAATTACACAGACAAGATGGCGATTGGCAGTTGTCCAGAGAACTATAGAGCTTGGTATAAACTGCTTCAACCTAAAACTGACACTGATATATACTGCTGCATCAATTTGCAAAAATATAACATCACATAGAAACAAGTGAGAAATTAGTTTACCATCGCAAGCCTCTCCTTATGAATGTCAGTTGTATGCTGCAGACAGGCATCACAGTGAGAACCAGAGGCAAGCATTGCAATGTAAAAGTCTCGCAGTTAGTGCAAGATCATGAATTCCAAGTAATAGAAAATAAAATCAAATTTCTTACAGGCTTCTTATATAACTTGATGTCATCTCCACCAAAGCCAGGAAGTGTCATATTCCAATTTCTCTCTAAGTGGTAAAGAACAAAAAAACACGAGAGCATGATATAACATTATCAGCTAGAAAAACAAAAGAGGGGAGCAGCTCTCATCCAAAAAGGATGAAGGGACAAACTGAATCTACTTACCTACATATAGAACTATGTCCTTAGCTTCCAGTGCAGTGGATCTTCGATGCTTAGCCAATGAGCAAGCAGCTGTTGTTATCTGTTGAATGAAAAACATAATGTAAGCAGTAACTTCTCAATGGCATAAAAATGCAAAAATAGAATAAGAAAAAAGAAATAACTTTTCTTATAACCAAAAAAAAAAATTAAATAAAGAAGGTTGAATCTGGAAGCATTACAGCTTAAAATGTCTGTTGAGAATTGAACCTTATTGAGGGTCTTATTGGTAAAAGGGAATATTTTATTTGTAAAATATTGTAATACCCTATTTAAGCCCATGTTATAAATGTACAGATCCGATTTTGAGAGCTAATTTTTCAATTTAGCATCAGAACCCTAGTTGTTAGCTACTACCCGAAACTCTCAATTTTCTCTTCCTCCAGTGTCATCCTCGTGTGAACTTCTTTATCCGGTTGGGATCAACGTAGAGAGAATGGGATTGGCGTAGAGAGACCCGAGACTCCAAGTTTTCCGCAACCTCGCAAATAAGTCGTGATTAGAGCTAACAGAGAAAGCTTCGGCAAGACGGAAGCCGCTTTGGTGGTCTATGCATGCAGCAGTGTCGTCGTTGTCTTCTCAACGAGTCGCAACTAGATCACTTGGAGGTTGGGCTGGTTCGGTGGTCTGCGTACGCAGCAGTGCCGCCGTTCCTTTCTCGACGAGCCACGACTATATCATTGGGAGGTAGAGCAGGTGTGATGTTATGTGCAGCTTGGGACTGAGGAAGGCAGCGGACCAGGGCCTGAGCTGCATAGGACGGTAGGGAGGCGAAGGATCGAAGTGGAGGCGGTTTTACGTGCGATCTAAGTGACCTAGACTTGGATTCTTGTGGTGGAGGATGTCAAGAGACAAAGATAATGCATAAGGTAAATGATTGAAAGTTTGGGGGAAGATTGATCTTGAAATTCTAAAGGTCTTGGACTTATACAGGAAGCTAGCGTCTCAACGTGAACCGCTACCTCAGCGCTCTGACACTAGTAAAACTAGATCCCCCTCCTATAAATTGAAACTTGATGGATCAGCCACATATTTGAGTTGGTCACGTCGGATCGAGACACTAGTAGAGAAGAAACTAGAGGGATATCTGACGGGGTTCAAGCCAAAGAGTGACGGTGCTGAGAGGGATAAGTGAAGGATCACACATTCCTTGCTTTACACCTGACTACTAAACTTGATGGTTCCATCAAATGCCTCATAAGTAGATGACATTCAAAATGTGAACGACATCTGAGTAGAGAACCACATGAGGATATTCCAGAATCAGCGTGAGATGGATGTAGTGGTTTAGAGTGATAAATCAATTCACAAGTACTCAATAGAGTTGGAGCGGCTTTGGGCAGAACTTGATCACTTCTCACCGATGTAGAGATGTAGCGATCTAAAGTGCAAGAATGGGGAGATCTTTACACAAATGAGGACTGCAAATTGTGACCATCTGAACCCGATCTTTGATCAGAGGAAATCTTCCTCCTAGCTCAAGCGACTATCCCTTCATTAGATTATGTCATTGTTGCGATGATATAAGAGGATGGTCACATGAAGCTACACTCTGAGCTGAGTACACAATCAGCTTTAGCTGCCTCAAGCTCAGGTATGATAAGTGTATAAAGGGAGACTCGCAAGTGCTACAATTATGGTGAAATTGGGCTCTAAGCAAAACCTGTCCTAGGACACCTAAGGAGAGAGAGACAGGTGAACGTGGACAAGGTGGAGGCCGTGGTCATGACTGTGGTGGTTGAAAAGATGAAAATTAAGGCTACCAGGCAAATCTGATGATAACATAAGAGAAAGAGACGGGTGTGGTTTTTTATCAATAAGTATCATAAGTGTCTGGAGTTGTTGAAGATGAAGTAGAAAGCATCAAGAGATATGACTGAGGATGTTTCTAACCAGTCATCATAAAAAAGGTAACATTGTCACTTATGCTCACTTTGAAAAAAGTACTTGTGATACATATGCTCGTGCCCTTACTTCCACCACAAGATCATCAAAATGAATAGTAGATTCTGGTGCATCTCAAAATGTGAAAGATACTGCTAGAAAGTTTTCTTCCTATACTCCCTTGACATTACCAGAGAACATTCAAACTGTTGATGGTACAACGCAAGCTATAGTTGATAAGGGTACAATGAATGTAACAATTATATGGCTTTGTCCAATATTTTGCATGCTCCTTTTTCAATGAATCATTTATACATTAGTGTTATTGTTTTTTTTTTTATATTCCTAAGGTGATCTTCCAAGATAAAGGGACAGGTCGGACACTTGGATTAGAATGTGGCATAGAGGACTCTAGTACTTGGACCGAGAAGGGATTGACTCAGCGTTAACATTCATGGTAGAGAGTGCTAGAGTAGCAGAATCTGAGTGAATTGTGGAGGATGTGTTGCTGCTAAAATCACAGATGCATGAAACACCCTTATTTTAGTTTATTAAGTCGGTTGTATCTTTCTTTGTACGAAAAAACAAATAAACAAAAACTTGTTTGTGATGCTTGTGAGTTTGGCAGACTTACTAGGAGCACTTATATTAGTTTTGGGAATATGAGTGATTGGGGTTTTGACTTGAAACATTCTGATATTTGGGGATCATGCTCTACAAGTTCTATGAATGGTTATTGATATTTTGTGATATTTATTTATTCTTTTTTCTCAATTTATTTGATTTTATTTGAATGACAAATAAGAGTGATGTGTTTGCTTGTTTTAAAGTCTTCCACAAGACAATTCAAACTCAAAATAGTGTAGTAGGTGAAGATATTGAGGCCAGATAATTACCAACAAAGCATTTGTAAAATACTTGTCAGCCCAAGGAACATAACAACAAACCACATGTCCATACAGGTCGGCACAATTTGGAGTAGCAGGGATAAAGAATAGATAACTTCCTAAGGTAACACGAAACATGATAATCGCAATGAATTTCCCAAAACAATTATGAGGGCAAGCATCTTTTTAAAGTTGCTCAATTGATCAACAGGATGCTCTCCAAAGTGTTGGATTAAAAGTCCCCTGTCAGATGTTGAAAGGAGATAATAGTGGGACCCTCCCATTGAAAGTGTTTGGATGTGTATGTTTTATGAAGGATAACAGGCCATCGGTAGGAAAATTGGATTTCAAAGTTGTGAAATGCATGTTTGTAGGTTATTATGTTACCCAAAAGGATTATGTCCGTTGGAGCCCGATAGAGAAGAGACCGTTTGTGAGTATGAATGTGTCAATTATAGAATTTAAACCATACTACATCCAAGATGTGATCTCACTCTTCAGTGACTCACCATATACTAAAGATACCCTTCGGTGACTTGTCATATACTGAAAATATGAGGCAAGGGAGTGTGAGTAGCAATGGTGAGAGTGGTACAAGTGGGAGAAATTTCTTGTCTTGTGATGTGGGATGAATTAGTTGAGGAACAAAAAAACGAGGAGAGCGAATCTAGAGTTGGTGGGATTTAGGCTTAAGGATGACAGAAGATCCACTTCAGGATATTGCACGTTCGTAGAGGGCAACTTGATCTCTTGGAAGAGCAAGAAATAGTCTGAAGTAGCGAGGTCAACAACTGAGGTAGAGTACAGGGCCATGGACTTAGGTACAGGGCCATGGACTTAGGAGTTGTAGAGATGATGTGGCTGAGAGCCTTGTTGGTGTGATAGCAAGTCAACAATCTACATTGCCAACAACCCAATGCAACACGATAGAACAAAACATATGGAGATTGATAGATTCTTCATCAAGGAAAAGTTGCTTAAAGCTACTGGAGCTAAGTCATGTTGATAATGGAGAGCAAGTGGACTGCCTCACTAAAAGCCTTAGTTCATTAGATGTGCAAGGTTATGTTGCAAGATGGGCTTAGTGAATATCTTTTGCCCATCTTGAGAAGGCGTGCTGAGAATTGGACCATATTTAGGGCCTTTTGGTAAAAAGAGAATATTAAATAAGTCTAGGGGTTTATTTGTAAAATAATGTAATACCCTATTTAAGCCCATTTTGTGAATGTACAAATCAGATTTTGAGAGCTATTTTTTCAATTATGTCCTCACTATAAACATCAAAGGATCACATTTAAGAAAAAGGAATTATCAACCATTACTGCCATCAAATTAGCTAATGTTGTAATAACCCAAAACTGCATCAACCAATTTAATTTCCGAAACTTGTGAGGGTAATCCACGAGAATCAACCACGACCACAACCCCTTCTCTTTTTCAAAACACACCTTGCTCCCTCATGCGTACTGTTGACCCTCTCCTAGCCACCACAACCATGATCTATGCAAGAATCCTGTGCCCATCGATGCCTTGTCTTTCAATTTAAGAAGCTGACACTATGGCTTCACAAACCCTCTCATCATTTCTTGCAGTCGCCAAACTTCCACTCCCGCTTTTGACTAAGGAAAAGCTGCAAACCCTCTTCTACCTTCAGCCAAGCAATCACTAACAGTAAGCCCCTCCCTGCATCTTCTTCTTTCTTGATCAGGAATCCCAGAGGCCAGAGCCACAACCGTAAGTCCTCCTCCTCCTCCTGCTCTTCTCCCTTCTTCTTTTATACCCACAAAACATATAAATACATATCTTTATCTACTTTTAGTTTATGTAATTTAAAAATATAATTAAATACGTTATTATTATCTATTGTTGAGATTAGACTAAATAATTTAGATTTTTATTTTGGTGTCTCATATTATTTTTGTTGAAAATTAGACTAGAGAAATTATGTATTAGTTCACAGGGGTACAGTAGATTGTTGAAATAATTAATCTAGGCCGATTGTAAGATAACCAATATTGCTTTGGTTGTATATTTATTTACTAAGAAAATTATTTCTATGCCTTTGTTTGCGCACTAGTAATTGATTGAGAGATCATATTGTGCGGAGTCTTTGAATTAATTTTCAAAGATTGGCTAATGTTTCAAAGAAAATCCATACTTTGAAAGTAGATATACATGATTCAAAAGCTTACCAAATCAAAGTCATTCAAGCTAAGCAATACTGAGTAACATAAACAGATCCTCCATCTAATCTTGCAGATACTATATGTTATGTTGATATTATAAAAGAAGAATACCATAAAAATAGAAGGGGTG
The DNA here is from genome assembly GCF_001263595.1 of Phalaenopsis equestris. Classification (NCBI taxonomy): domain Eukaryota; kingdom Viridiplantae; phylum Streptophyta; class Magnoliopsida; order Asparagales; family Orchidaceae; genus Phalaenopsis; species Phalaenopsis equestris. The sequence goes on along the minus strand of NW_018164739.1, from coordinate 2,132,021 downwards.
CCAATAAATGACCCGACCCAACAGACTCACCAGAATACAATTAAAAATCCACGTCAAATCGGGTTTCTTTGGGTCCAGCATATAGACCAAATTATTATTAAGGTGAATAGCCAAAATAACTTAAAATTAACCCGATTACCATTTGGGTTTGGGTTAGCTGGCTCGGGTCATTTTAATTGGATTGAAGGGGTCACATTCAAGTGAATTAGGTGATATCTATTAAATAAAATGCATGCTCCATAAAGTAAACAGTTACCTAATAGGGCTTGAATTGGGTTTGGTTATGGGACACATATTTTGACCCATATAATAAATAGGTCAAATTCAGATCAAGCATATTAAAATAGTGTCAACTCCAGGTCAAACCCAAACTGACACATTTAGTAAATAGTAATTTTCAATGATCTAAAAGCAATGAAATCAACATTATCTTTTAACATTCTACATAAACATGGTAGACATGTCAACCAGAAAATAGAACTTACAGAGTCGACAAACTCATCAGCTATCTCCATAAGCACATCTTCAACTTCTGGTTCCAACTTCTCACACGGGTCAATCTACCAAGAAAAGAAAGCATTATTAACTGGAGATTACAGCTCGGTCAACATATAGGCAAGTAATATTTGCTTCATATTTATATAATTAAAACACAAGATACTCATCCAAAATTTATTATACCTGATACACAAACTATATAAGCATAGATATATAATGGTCAATGACATTGCCACCGTCACCTTGAGGCATCATTCACTTTGCAATGAGTTCTAATTGTGAACTGGATATTCACAAAAGGATGAATAACCAGGGTGAGCTCCCTTCCCTGGCACAACACATACTATAGCACACATTTAAAGTCCACAATGAAAATTTGTAACAGATATCTTGTTCATCTAATTTTACTTTTGGGTGATTCTGAGTGTTTTTTTCCTTTTATTAGACACCTGAAGTAGCTGAAGATTGAACTCGGTATTTATAACACCCTCCACACGCATAATCAATTAAGAATTGCAATTTTTCTCATCAAATACTAGCTCAACAAAAATCTGCATCAATCATGTGTTTCTAAAATAAACATAAATTGTTTCTAGATTACAAGCAGAAATCCAATACAAAATGATAGCTGCTGAGCCTGATGAAAGAAAAGATCACCTGGGCTAACAGCTCCTGAATGCCTCTTTTGCTGAGAATCTGATTACCAGTTTCAGGAGGGTCTTCAGTTATTGGAATGGCAGACCCAGAATTACCTGAAACTGGTTGTCCTAATTGTTTGTTTAACCTTTGATTTATAGAAGCATGACCTTTGGGACCTTGTTGATGTTGCTGTTGAAGTGATTGTTGGTTCCTATTACTGTGGAGATCTTGCAAATGATGTGGCATGGAAAAATTCTGTTGTTGTTGAAGATTATGTTGCTGCAGCTGCAGCTGAACTTGCTTTTGTTGTTGTTGCTGCTGTTGGGAAGATGAAACCTGCAGCTGACTTGGAGTAACTGGCGGTGAATACTGTTGCTTTGTATGGGGCCTATGTGAAGAAGAAGGAAATGAAGTCCCATATGTTTGCTTTCCTTGATTAGCCATCCATTGCTGTTGAAGGGATTGTGCACTCTGTGGTGCAGATATCGGGGCATTTAGTGAAGGCATGGAAGGTCTTGATAATCCAGGATTTGGGAAATTCTGCAGCTTTAAGAAAAAAGAAACAAGCCCCAGTCAGAAGGTCTGTATTTTCTCTTCAAAGCAAAGATAAGACAAAGGAATCAATTAATGCACTGTATAGATCATCTAACAACAAAATCTTTACTGCTATTAAAAGTGGATTTGGGATTTCACTCAAACCGAACCCCTAAACTTGAAGTTAAAAAGAAAATCCAACCCCTTCTTGTTATTTTTTTCAGAGTGGACCCAAAATTCTGATGACTCAACTAAAATTTTGATTTACAAGCATTATATTTCGGTATCAAGCCGAATTGCAACTTGATCTACAGTTTGACAAAAAAACACTAATTGCAGCTTCTATTCTCCTTATCATCTCAACCTAATTCAATTCTACTTCTTTATTCATCAGCAGAAACATTAATCCATCACTTGTATCACAAGACAACATCCTTTTCTCTCATCAATTGCAATAACCGCTAACTAATCAAGAAGCCATGTATCCGGCTTCTGAAGTCACGAAGGAGCTCATGTAATCACCGCAAGAAGCGTTAAGCAGTGGTATTGAAAACCAATTTTGGTAATTTTATGCAGCATTTATTATTTAGATTAAGAATCTTTCAGGATATGCTGATAATTTCAGTTTTGTTACTAGAACGATACAGAATTCGTTCAGAAAAATTTTTTATTAATTTTTTTCAGACTTCATTTGATGCAGTGATTATGGATACAAAACTTTTACATTTCTATGATGCAAATGACAGAAAGATTATTTGGCCCTTCAAAATATGAAAAAAAATAAAGTTACGAACTGAAGATCTTATTTCGTTTTGGATCTCTCTGAAGTTTCAGTTGATGAAAATTAGCTAATTAATGTAAATTTGCATGACTTGGAAAGTAAAATTATTTTAGTAGGTAGAAGTATCAACCTACTGAGATATAGAGCGATGCATGACTTCAATAATGCCACTGTATAGCTTAAAGTTATTACGACTAGTAGCGTAGAAATTTGAATCCTTGAATCTAATCATATCATTTATTTCAGTTCTTGTGATTCCATATATATGCTAATAAGATGGAAACCGTTGAGATTTGTATCTAATGGAGGGTTTTATTTGAAAATAGAAGATATCTAGAGATTTATCTATAAATGTTGTATGGCGCTATATAAATCAAAATGTTAATGAAATGGGTAAGTTTAACTGCAAAATCATTCCAATATGGTAGAGCCTCGGCCCTAACCCTCACAACCACTTTGGGCAAAGTTGTCTGGGACGAGACGACATTGTGAAGGATCGTGAGAAGGATAGCAATACAGAGGAAAGGATCGCGATAGAGGGCGTTGCCTGAAACAGAATCATGCGGGAAGGGATTGCGCAGTTGAAAGGATCGCGGGAATGATCGCAAAACGGCCGTGACTAACGCATCCTTACTAAAACTGAGAAGGCAATGATGGGATCCCTGCTTAGGAGATTTGCGGAACAACGATAAAGTGGCGATTGGAGCTACCCAGCAAGACCCCCTGGGATCGCCACACCTACCTGAACGTGGCACCTACGAGATCAACGAGAAAAGAGCGGCTTCGTGCGATTGTCTGCGGCAAAAGAAGGCGCACAATCTGAGAAGAAGCACGGAGGACAACTGGTTCGATCCTTCAGTGTGATTTACTGTGACAGAGAAGGCGAAGTGCAGTCTGGAATTTAGTGTCCGGTTGTGCAGCGAAGAAATCAAATGGGGTCATGCATGAAACAGTGGAAAGGGGTTGCGACTTTGACACCATGCTAGGTGTGCGAAAGAAGGTAGCATACGACAGAGGCCGAAAAAACAGTGGAATACCAAAGGAGAAGTGGGTGAACTCGAGCCAAAGCAAAGCATGCAATCGACCAATGTGATCGCAACATACAAAGGTGAAGTATCAAATTCACGCGATCTGTAGACTCTGGACTTGGATAGTTGTGATTGAGGATGTCAGGAAACGAAGAGAGGTAAAAGATTGGAGCTTCTAGGAAAGCTAGATCTTGAAGTTTTGAAGGCCTTGATTAGACTCATACATAGAGCTAATGTCTTGACGGGAGCCACAACCTCAACACGTGTGTTTCGGCTCAGCCGAATAGACTTCCAGGAATGCAATCAGCTTTGTCTGCCTAGAGCTCAAGTATGACAGGTGCTATAATTGTCGAGAAGTGGGACACCTGAGAAGGGTTTGTCCAAAGCCACCCAAGCAAAGAGAGATGGGTGGACATGGATCGTCTAGAGGGGGCTATCAGTCAAACATGATGGTAACAGAGAACGAGGGAAAGACAGGTGGTATTTACCAATGAGCATCGTAAGTTTCTAGAGATGTTGAAGAGGAAGCAGAGAACGGCATGTGGTGTCACTGAAAATGCATCCACCTTATCATCATCCAAGAGGAACATTGCTAGTTATGCTCACTTAGCCACATGTGCTCGTGATACGCATGATCTTACCTCTATATCCACCACAAGTTCACCAAAATAGATAGTAGATTCCGGTGCATCTCAACATGTGACAGGTGCCGCTAGTGAGTTTTTTTCCTATACCCACCTAGCAATTGCAGAAAGCATTTAAACAACTGATGATGGTACAGTGAGGTGTACTAATTCTATGATTTTATACAATATTTTGCATGCTTCTTCCTTTCCATATAACTTTTTATCCATTAGTGTCATTGTACTTCAACAAAAATATGTTGTTTCATTTAATATTCCAAAGGAGATCTTCCAAGAGAAGGGGATTGGCCGGAAACTTGTAACTGACACGTGGCATAGTGGACTCTGGTACTTGGATAGAGAAGGGATAAACTCAACCTTGGTATCCATGGTTGATAATGCTGGAGCAGAAGGATCTGAGGAAAGGGGAGTGTGGAGGATGTATTGTTGCTACATCACAGACACATGAGACACTCTTCGTTTAATTTATTGAGTTATTTGTATTCATCATTGAATGAAAAAGTAAATAATTTGTGTGTGATGCTTGTGAGTTTGGCAAGCATACCAGAAACTCTTATGTTAGTTCTGGTAAAAAAGTTATTATATTTTTAATTTGGTGCATTCAGATGGACCTTGTTCTACAATTTTGATGGATGGCTACAGATATTTTGTGACTTTCATTAATTGTTTTTCTCGTTTTACTTGGTTATATCCAATGAGAAATAAAAGTGATGTGCTCGCCTGCTTTAAAGACTTTCGCAGGGCAATTCAAACTCAATATGGTGTTGTAGTGAAAGTATTGAGATATGATAATGAGACAGAGTACCAACAAGGTGTTTGGAGAAAATTTGTCAGCCCAAGGGATATATTATCAAACCACATGTTCATACACATCGACACAAAACAAAGTGACAAAAAAGAAGAATATATACCTTCTAGAGGTAGCTTGAAGCATGATTATCATGATGAATGTCCCAAAGCACTTGTGGGGGCAAGCAGTTTTGACAGCGACTCAATTAATTAACAGAATGCCCTCGAGAGTGTTGGATTGAAAGTTTCATTGTCAGATGTTGAAAGACGATAATAGTGGGATCATTCTATTGAAAGTATTTTGATGTGTATGCATTGTGAAAGACAGCGGGCCAGCTGTAAGGAAGTTGGATCCCATAACTACGAAATATGTGTTCGTGAAGTATTCTGCTACTCAGAAGAATTATGTATGTTGGTGCTCGATCGAGAAGATAATATTTGAGAGTATGGATGTGTCTTTCAGAGAATTTGAACCGTACTATATTTTAGAGGTGAATTCACACTTTGGTGACTCAACAACCACTAGAGATATGAGTCGAGAGAGAGTGTGTAGTATTAGTGATGGAGTGGTGCAAGTGGGAGAAATGTCACGTCTTGTGATGTGGGATGAATCAACTGAGGAGACAAAAATTGAGGAGATTGACCCTAGTGGTGGTAAGATTCAGATTGAAGGTAAGCTAAGGGTGTATACGCGGAGGAAAAAACAAAATGAGAGAACAAATCCTGCAGTGACAACAAGTCCCTTGCCCCGGTCTTCCCTGACTCTTGAGACACCTACACCATCCACCTTTGATTCAAAACTCCCAGATAATATTACTCTTCCATCTACTCTTACCCCTCCAACGTTACGGACCTCCCGCAGCAATGCAAGACATTGTTCTGATCGTTTTGGGTGGGAACTTGACATTGCAAACTTTGTTCCTTATTATAATATCTCACCTTTGCATAGAACATTCATTGCATCATTGGACTTTGTCTCTATACCCAAGTGTTGACAGATTGTTAAAGAAAATCCCAAGTGGAAAGCGACGATGCATGAAAAGCTTGGAGCTCTTGATCAAAACTGAATATGGGAGATTGTACCATTATCAACAGAGAAGAAGATAATTGGATGCAAGTGGAACTTCACGGTAAAGCAAACTCCAAAAGGAAAGGTGGAGAGGTGCAGAGCATGACTAATGACAAAAGGGTACAGTCAAACGTATGGCATTGACTACGGTGAAACCTTTGCACCGATAGCAAAGATAAGCATAGTGAGGACATTGGTTTCTCTAGCAGTGAATGGTGGATGAAGGTTACACCAATTTAATGTGAAGAATATTTTTTTTTCAAGGGGAGCTACTAGAGAAAGTATATATGGAGATAACACCAGGATTCAGCACATCCCATACAGTGGGCAAAGTGTGTAGGTTCACGAAGTCATTATATGACTTGAAGCAGTCTACTCAAGCCTGGTTTGACAAAATTAAAATGACAATGGATAAATTGGGATGTTGGCAAATCAATGCAGACCACACAATGTTCTTTCGGTAACGTGAATGTCACACTATTATACTTGTTGTGTATGTGGATGACATAATTATCAATAGTAATGATGAGGCAAGGATTGTTCAACTAACGAGACAGTTCGAATAATTTATTGGGATTGAAGTAGCCCATAAACCTAAGGGGATGGTCCTATCCCAAAGATAGTATGTACTGGATCTTCTCACGAAGATGGATACGTGGGGGTGCAAACCTGAAGTCTCTCTAATTGATAAAAAGGTCAAGCTTGGTATAAAGGCAGGTGAATCAGTTGACAACGAGAGGTAACAAAGGTTGGTGGGCCGCTTAATCTATCCATGCACACTTGACCTAATATTTCTTTTGCAGTAAGTGTGGTGAGCCGCTACATGCATGATCCAAAGAAGGACCATATGGATGCAGTGTATCTGATTCTGAGGTATCTGAAGAGTGCACCAGGAAAAGTGTTGAGATTCAGAAAAAAATATGCATGCAAATATTGAAGGCTATTGTGATTCTGATATGGCAAGTTATGTTGATGACAGACGATCCACATCATGATACTGCATGTTTGTAGGTGGCAACTTGGTCTAGTGGAAGAGCAAGAAATAGTCAGTTGTAGCAAGATCAACAGCAGAGATAGAATACATGGACATGATATTAGAAGTTGTTGAGATGATATGGTTGGAAGCCTTGTTGGTTGAACTCAAAGTGGATCAACTCAAATGAAGTTGTGGTGTGACAACAAGTCGGCAATCAACATTGCTAACAACTCGATGCAACACGATAGAACTAAACATGTGAAGATTAATATATTCTTCATCAAGGAGAAGTTGAATAACAGATTGTTGGAACTAAATCATGTAACTACTAGAGAGCAGGTGGCTTACCGCCTCACTAAAGGACTAAGCTCAGTGGAGTTAACTAGATTATGTGACAAATGAGCTTAGTGAATGCCTTTCGCCCACCTTGAGGGGGGGTGTTGAGATTTGTATCTAATGTAGACTTATATTTGAAAATAGAAGATGTGTAGGGGTTTATTTATAAATATTGTATGACTCTATATAAGCCAAAATATTAATGAAATGAGTAAGTTTAATTGCATAATCATTCCAATAGAAACGAAGAACAAGCACAAGAATTGAGTTTTCATAGGGCTAGTACCTAAATCCCCCATATGATCACATTTGGTTGCAGATAGTAAACTTATTCTTAAAAATTATAAAAATTTGTAGTCATATTGTGCAGAAGAATGAAATCATTATACTAGAGTGGGTTTAGTGAGAGTTTAACTTCCAACTACACCAAACCAAATAATGGGTGTATAAATTTCATTGTCATGTTTTCGAACTTCAAACAACCATATTGTATAAAAATTGAATGGTTAGCAATTTATTCATTAAAAAATCCTTAATTGCCAATTCCTTTTCAGGATAAAAAGTTTCTTTTCCATCAACTTTTATCTAATATGCCCCAAAGGATACAACGTTTAAAATAGCTCGTACCATCAAAACATTCTAATACCTAAAAGAGACAACTAAAATTAAACGTTGGTTTTTGTTTTGTTACTCTTTAGCTCGACAAGATTATTCAGATTTATATTGTCCAATAATGATCTTATTAAATTTAACAAGTTTTCTACTCAAAGTTATGTCCTTCAATAAAATAAAGTGGGGCAGGAGACGTATATGATACATTTGGTAATTTATTTTTTATATTTTTAAGACATTTATCTTGCTCTGGAGGTTAACTTGATGGCATTGATATTTTAACCGCCTTGTACTAAATTGAATAAAAATGCACTTATGGTTCCTATGCCATAATGGCCCCATCTAGAATTGCTCCTACTCACGTTACTGGGGTATATAAATTGTACACATTAATAATACATATAAAAATTTATTATACAAAAAATAGCGCTGTGATGGACATTATCCAAAAATTGTAAAACGATTGAGTGTGAAAGAAATATCACGAAGAGAATGACTTGCATAATACTGTATAATGTAAAAATAGTTAAAGGTTGCTTACATTTATAAATGGGCGTATATATTGTGTATTTGTCATACATTCTTGAGATGATGGAATGATTATTAAAAATATTTCAATACACGTTATTTGAAGAACTTTTGCACATCTTTCAAACATGTTATAAATTTCATTATTTTTCATGATTTCATTCTAATGACTAGATTCTATATATCATAAATTCAATCCATGATTTTTTTTTTTATAAATGGATAAAATTGTGCACAATAGTATCTCTACATATGTTATACTAGCAGCAGTTTCATGCATTGGGGAGCCCTTATATAATAATATTATTGAAAAAAAAATTCAGCATTAATACCATATTTTACATAGATTAATTCTAATCATGAGTACTTGTGCCATATGCCATTTTACTAGCTGTATGAAAATACCTAGACAAAACCATCTTTCAAAAAAGTTGCTTCATGGGAAGCATAATAAATACTTTGCCATTAAAACAAAAGCTTAGGGCTGTATCAGTTACATGAAATTGTAGTTTATCTTGAAGTGCACATGAAGCTGATGCAGAGGGCTTCAATTCATCCTTGATTAATTACCTTCATTATAAATAGCTATTTAGTGAATATGTTTATTTCTTTTTGTGTTAGGTAGAATGACACTTCTACCACTTGGTAGCGGTGAAATGGAGGAAGGTTCTCCATATTTGACAGTTCTCAGCTTTTGAGAGAAATAAATTTTCCTTTTCCGATTAGCTTTTGTGCTCTTATTCTTCCTAGTTGCAGATGACTGCACCAATTGGTATTAGAGACTAATGGGAGACAGAAGCCCAAATACCAACCACGACGAAGATCGCAATTGGAATGATTTGTGCGGAGCTCACTCCCGTCTTGATAAATGATTTGATGCCCTTGCTTCCTCCAATTTCACTAAGTTCGTGGATAAGTTGAGGACTGAGCTATGAGCAATCAGAATCAACAGAACGTTTCCACCGTCAACCACAACGGTGAGCATTGCTACCATACCTACTATTGGAGATCTCGTTGTGTTAACTCGAGATCCGAGGCAATCCCAAAGGCAAGTGTTAACCGACTGTAATGAGAATCCAACGTTCGACGAGGACCAACGTGTTCGCTGGCATGCGGCCCTTTTTTACTATGATTTTGAGGCTGAAATTTCCACTTTGGAATCCAGCTATTGACATTGAATTTAAAAGGTCGAAATGGGGGAGATTAAGGTGAAAATTGACATATCTTTCTTTGATGGACATTTGCACATAGAAGATTACTTAGATTGGGAGCATTAGTCGAGTCTTTCTTCAAATACATGGATATTTCATTGACAAACAAGTTAAATATGTTGCATGCAAACTTAAAAGGAGATAAAGGGTTGGCGCTTGATGGGTTCAACTAACTTAGGGGACTATTTGGTTGCAAGGAAGATTTAAGTTAAATTAGATTTATTAAATCCGGTAAATCCGGATTAATTAAATCTAAATATCATTAAATCCGAAATAGTGTTTTGTTCAATTAATGTTAAATCCAATTAAATCTATTTGAGGTGTTTGGCATAAATCTTGAAATATTTTTTAGGGTATTTCATTGGATAAAAAAGTTAAATATGTTGCATGCAAACTTAAGGGGGATAGGGGGTTGACACTTGGTGGGTTCAACTAACTTAAGGGGGTGCTTGGCTGTAAGGATGATTTAAGTTAAATAGGATTTAGAAAATCTAAATTTTTTAGATTTATTAAATCCAAATATCATTAAATCTAAAATAATGTTTGGTTCAATTAAGATTAAATCCAGTTAAATTCATTTGAGGTATTTGGCATAAATCTTAAAATATTTTTTTTCCAGCACTAGATCCGTTAAATCCAACTAATAAGTTGAACTAGTAAATCTGGATTTAATAAATGAAATAAGCAAAAATTGAATTCAACTTGAGAGCGGATTTATCTAACTTATTTATGGTGTTTGACTGGATTTAAATTAAATCTAACTTAAATCCTACTAAAAATACTGTACCAAACACCCCCATTTATCCCACAGGAAAGAAAGTCAAAGTTATATACGAAGCTAGATGAGGATGCCGCAACTGATGAGAAGTCATTTTCTATCATCCGATTACGAACAAATGTTATATTTACAATATGAAAAGTGTACTAAAAAAAATTGCAAAGTTGGTGAATACATTGAGAAGTTTTATCAGTTCAGTGCCCGTAACTATCTGAATGAAACAGATCATTAGTTAGCGGCGAGATACATTGGCGGTCTCGAATGACCTATTAAAAAAAATTAGAGTTGTGCGTCATTTGGTCACTATCCCAGGATGTCAACTTTGCTTGCAAAGCGGAATTGCAACTCTTTCGAGCGTCAAAATTTAACAAGCGACCAAGTGGGGATCAACCCATTGATCAGCAAAAAAGACCAAATTTCAGTGCCAAAACTAGCTCCTTTTAAGTCCAACAGTCTCCAAATCAATCAGTCACAAAAGAAAAAGGACTAACCAAGCCAAACAACAAGCCAGAGCCATGCAAATGCTTCCATTGTTTTCAGTCAGGGCATCATTCTGATGACTGCCCTAACCGCCGCCAAGCACAATTGATGGAAGGAAAACAAGAGTTGGATGATAGCACTCATACAATACCGTCGATTAATGATTGTGAAGATCTTGCAGAAAGTGACAATAAATTCATATCTTGTATCTTAAAAAAGATTTTGGTGGCTCCTAAATAAATGAACAAATATCAACGGCACCGAATTTTCTGCACTAAATGCTCTGTGATGGGAAAAGTTTGTGATATACTTATCAATAGTGGGTGTACGGAGAATATAATGTCAAAAAAGATGGTTAAAGCCTTACAATTAAAAACAACCAAACACCTAAATTCATATAAAATAGGTTGGGTAAAGAAAGGTGGGGAAGTGCATTGACTGATTCATGCCATGTTTCATTCTCCGTAGGAAGGCAATATAAATGTGAAATTGTATGCAATGTCATAGACATGGATGTATGTCATATCATATTAGGTAGGCCTTGGCAGTATTACACCAAAGCTTGGTATGATGGATGGAGCAATGCATACGTGTCTGACTGGCAAGGTAAAAAAAAATGGTTGCTGTCAAACAGCCCTACTGCATCTAAGCACAGAGGGAAACCTTAATTGGAGAGATCAGCTTTCACTTTCATTTATGGTTCAGGGTTAATTACAAAATGCAAACATCACTCGCTGTTACTAGGAGTGACAGTGACAGATTATGTAGCATAAACAACAGGAAATGATGAGCTTAATCTACCAAAGTGCAGAAATCAGCAGTTTGCAAATGTTATGCTTGTTGAATTGCCAAAACAACTTCCTCCCATCTGATCAATTCAACATCAAATTGATCTGATTCCAGCAGTAGCCTTACCCAACCTTCCATACTACCGAATGAGTCCAAAAGAATAAATTCGGCTGAAAGTAATCATAGAGGAACTCTTAAGCAAGGAGTACATTCGCTGGAGCCACAGCCCGTGCACAGTACCAGCCTTACTTGTCCCTAAAAATGATGGAAGTTGGAGAACGTGTGTAGATAGTCAAGCTATGAACAAAATCACTATAAAGTATCATTTACCTATGCCAAGATTTAAGAATCTTCTATACCAACTTGCTAGTGCATCCATTTTCTCCAAGTTGGACTTAAGAAGTGGGTACCATTAAATCCGTATCCGTGTGGATGATGAATGAAAACAACCTTCAAACTAAAGAAGCCATATATGAATGGCGTGTGATGTCGTCCGGGTTATGTAACACGCCAAGCACGTTTATGTGACTCATCAGTGAAGTCTTAAAACCCCTCCTTGATCAATTTTGTGTCATTTATTTTGATGATATATTAGTTTACAGCTCTTCATTGTCAAATCACCTCAAGCACTGACTGCTATACTATCAGTTCTGCATGAAGAGAAATATCTTAACAAGTCCAAATGTGAATTTGCCAGTTCAAGCGTACATTTTCTAGGGTTCATCATTGATAAATTAGGAGTCCATACTGACCCAAGAAAGGTAGAAGCCATCAAGTCACAGCCACCCCCATCTATAATTTCAGAGATTTAAAGTTTTCATGATCTTGCCAACTACTATCAATGACTCATAAGAGGGTTTAGCACAATTATGGGATCAATCACAGATGCACTTAAACAAAAAACTTTTGCTTGGGGACCTGTGCAACAAAGAAGTTTTGAAACCATCAAAGACAAATTGTGTTCATACATTGTATTAAGCATTTCTGACTTTCACAAACCATTCGAGGTTGATGTTGATGCCTCCGCTATTGGGATTGATGCAGTATTGTCTTAGGAAGGAAAGTCTGTCGGATTCTTCAGTAAGAAGCTGAGTTCGTCTTGTCAAAGATGATCCACATATGAACAAGAATTATATGTTGTCACAAGGGTATTAAACATTGGAAGCACTACCTTCTTCACCAGGAATTCATTTTGTTCTGGGATGATCGATCTCCACGATTTCTGCAAACTCAAAAAACATTGAATCGAATGCACGTGCAATGAATCGTCTTTTTACAATAGTTTAGTTTTGTTCTAGCTCATAAATCTGGAGTGACTAACAGTTGTTGATACTTTGAGCAGGCGGGCCAGCCTCCTAGTGTCCCTGCAAACCACTATCCTTGGTATGGAATCTATCAAAGGCTTATATGTCGACAATTCTGATTTTGTTGAAACATGAAATAAATGCTAAGTAGGTCGTCAAATTACTGATCATTCTCTCCAAAAAGGGTATTTATTTAAAGAAACTTGGCTATGTATACCAAATACCTCATAGAGAATGAGGCTAATTCAAAAACCTAACAGAAGCTCATATTGGAAGAGATAAAATCTTGCCAACATAGCAAGCTAGCTTCTTCTAGCTTAAACCTCAATGAGAAGTATCGAGATATGTGGAACGTTGTCACAAATGCCAAATTTATAAAGTAGCCACACAAAACACTGGCTTATATAGCTCGTTACCAATTCTAAAATCGATTTGAGAAGATTTATGTCTAGATTTTATTTTGGGGTTGTCCAAAACAAAGCATTGGATGGATTTTGTGATGGTGGTTGTGAATCATTTTTCAAAAATGTCACATTTTATTGCTTGCAAGAAAATATTTGATGCACTTAATGTGACAAGAGTCTTTTTCAAAGACATTGTTCGATTGCATGGCATACCTCGAAGCTTCTGACCGCGATGTCAAATTTGTAAGCAATTTTTGGAGAGAACTTTCGAAGCAATTTCAGACCAACCTCAGATTGAGTTCAGCTTATCATCCCCAAATCGATGACCAAACAGGGGTCACCAACAGAACGCTTACAAATATGATTAGGTGCCTAGCGGGTGAGCAACCTAAGAGATGGGATAAAGCCTTAAGACGAGTTGAATTCGCCAATAAATCCATGGCAAACCGTTCCACGGGTCAGGCTCCATTTGACATTGTTTATACTAAGGCTACCGACCATTTGTTGATTTGGTTGTTACCAAAACCGAACAGTAACACTGCTAGTTAATTAGCAAATTGACTTCATTGTCAAGCTTCAAGACATCATCTAGAAGCTTATTGTTAGTGCATCAAAGTTCAAACTACAAGTTGATAAACACCACAGGCACAAACAATTTAATATCGAAGACTTGGTTATTGTTCATCCACGCAAAGAGCATTTTCCAGTCGACACTTATTCTAAATTGAAACCAAAGAAATTTGGACCTTTCCCTATCTCTGCCATAATAAATGATAATGCCTATGTTATTCAACTGCTACCCGAACTCAGCCTCTTGATGGTGGCCAAACACAAGTTTTTGAACTCGAGACGAGTTCTTTTGAGGTGGAGAGCAATTAATGCGGCCTTGACTTATCCTTTACTAATTACCATTATTATATTAGTTAATTCTTCTTAAATATTATTAAATAGAATTTTAGTGAATATGCTTTTTTTTTGTGTTAGGTAGTATGATACTTTTACACCATGGTAGTGGTGAAAAGGAGAAGGTTCTCCCTATATGACAGTTTTCTGCTTTTGATAGAAAGAAATTTTCCTTTTCCAATTAGCCTTTTTGTGCTCTTCTTCTTCCTTGCAAGACAGAAATGCATTCACTGTCAGAAGGCACCAATTTTGAACATAAAGAACTCCAGTGCATAAACCAAGTTCAACACTCATATCTAAAGGAAAGCAATTTTTTTAGCATCATGATCAAGAAAGAGAAAAAACCAAAATAGACAGGAAGGGGAAACAAAAGTTCAAGACATGCATTTGCTGATCGTGCCGTACCTTTATCGGAAAGTCAAACTGATCGGAAGTTTGAAAAGAAAAATAAGAAAATCATGCACAGGAAAATATGGATGAAAATTTTGCCAAGTTACTTGTGCGTTTGAAGTTTGATTGGTGGCCGACTGAGGCAGGGATTTATCAATCGGTTGGCCAAGTCTTTGTTGATGCTGAATCCCACTTGCTTTCATCCGCGGAGCACCACTGAGAGAACCTATCATCCCAATTGTTTGGACACCAGGAACTGGCGGCTTAAACTGTAAGTTGTCAAACAAAGATACCAAACAAGTAGAATTGGTCAGTGATTTGTCTAAACCTAAACTGAGTTACAGAAAAAAAACTGAAATAAAGTGTGAATTTATTGTCCAGTATCATGAATCCTTTATAACTACATAGTTCTTTTATACTTCAAAAACAAGGACTGGATCCCAAAAACTTATGACCTGCAAAGCAAGCAAATACCAACTACTGATGCCCTGAAAAGACTTACTTTCTCTTATCATACTCACCGATACAAATTTGAGAAGCAGACAAGTAAAAGCTTAACACAACACTCAAAAACTATTCAAACAAAATAGATAGTAGCAATTCAACGTAATAAACCCTGTCAAAAAAAACCTGAGGATTAGAGTTGGGCTGCTGATCCGGCGCCCCAGCAGAGCTGCGGGGCATCGCAGAAAAAGGCTGGCTGAATGAGGCAGAAGGGGCGTTAGAGCCCGAAGATTGCTCCGCCGTGGGCAGGGAACTCCGAGGAAAGCCGCCGAAGGGCTGGCTTAGCGATTGTGATGGAGAGCTGGAGCTCGCAAATGGCTGGCTAAAGTGCGACGGGTAACCGTAGGAATAACCCGCGGAGGACGGCGGCCTTGCGTGATGGGGAAGGGCAGCCGGGAGGCCGATCGAGGGCCCGTTTTTCTGGATCGAAGAGGCGGAAGAAGAGGATGAGGACGTGGAAGGAGTGGATTGGGATTGCCCCAATTGAGTGTGAGATCGAGTACGGGCGGCGACAGGCTGTCGTTGATGCAGAGATGATTGTGATTGGGGCTGCGAAGGAGAAACAGCAGAGGAGAGCGACGACGAGGACAAGGAAACAGAGACTGCCGATGACGATGGCGTCGGTGTTATTGTTGGTTGAGCTTCGGATGGAAGTTGCAGTATCGGTTCCTCCGGAGGGGGCTCCGCCGCAGTGTGCTGCAATGGATCCGCAGACGATGGCGCTTCAGGTGGTTCCATGGATTTGAAGCCAACCCGCAGAGATCGAGAGGGACCGCCAAAGTAGAAATCGGCTTGCCAGCGAGATAAGAAGACAAGGAGTCGAGTTCAAGAGGCTGTGGCGGTTTCTGCGAGGGATTTTGTTACCGATTAACATTTCGCTTTTCTAGTCCTTATTTCTATTTTAATAATGGGAGATTTACATGCATACCGCTCAATTCCTATGTATTTGCATGCCCAGTAACTGAGCTTTAATTTTTACATACATACCACCGTATCTATCTATGAAAATTTATATTTCAACTATTTAAAATTAAAATGTTGGCACTCTTTATGTGATATTAAAGATTTGAGTGGTCCAAATGCAAAAAAAATAAAGTTTATGCTTTAGATTTATGTCCAAAGAAAGAAAAATAGACAGGTAAAGAAAGAGAAAGAAATAACGCACACAAACTTATCTTATAGAGGCGAACTACGGTATTTCCTAGACTCTGAACTCATTTCATATATGAGAATAGATGTTACAAGAAAAAATAGGAGAGAGGTCTCCCTACATAGCACGGGTCTAGAGAGAAGAGCTAAAAGTTATTTTTACGTGTTATAGACCCTTGTATATAAGAGATTGAGGACCAATGATATAAAATTATATGTTTGCTATTATTTTAATAGGAGTATTACGTATTATTGTCTTTTAGCATGTCTTTTTATATTTATAACTGATTTTATCACAATTTTATATGGATTGAGACCTCCAGCTTGGTACAGCAGTCCGGGCTATTGGTCAGTCGTCCAGACTATTAGTTGGTCGTCTAGGTTGTTGGTCGGTTGTC
Source organism: Phalaenopsis equestris (assembly GCF_001263595.1). NCBI lineage: Eukaryota > Viridiplantae > Streptophyta > Magnoliopsida > Asparagales > Orchidaceae > Phalaenopsis > Phalaenopsis equestris. Next base: position 2,115,277 of record NW_018164739.1, on the reverse strand, counting down.
TATGGTTGGGGGTTCAGGTTGGGTCAGTCGTCCAGACTATGGGATTCTGTTTGACATATTTTTTAAGTGCATATTTGGTTCCCCAATTCTCAGCAGTAATTTAGATCCATCGGAGGGTTGTGGACCTGCAGTGGAGTGAGTAGTGGGAGATGCGACGAATTGTTGTGTTGAGTGTTGAGGGAGATTGGATGGAGAGCAAAGTGTGAGAGAGTCGTATTAGTGAGAGTCTTCATCGGAGGAGATGCTCAGGATGGAGGAGCTTCAAGTTGAGATGATAAATAGAGATTTTCTCGAGTTATATGCAGTTAGTCGTGCATATAGAAGGAGCAATGAGGGAGTTAGTACGTGGTCGTCGTCATTGGAGATTTTGACAGAGGTTTTCGTGGTCGTGTGGTTGAAATGGTTGGGTGGCTAAGGTTGGCCCTCGACCATCGGTTGTGCTAACATCATCTGATCGACTTATGTTCTTTCATTCAGCATTTGACCTGTTGGTTTCTGCTACCATCAAATCCCATCAAGATCTGCATGGGTATTTTTTTTATAAACATAAAAGTCTTTGAGCCTCTTATTTCTTGGAAGCGAAGTTGTGATAAAAATGAGAGGTTTTTTAAACATGTTAAATGCAATCATAATAAAACATTAGTTATACCCCTTTGTTCATCAATGCTGAAGCACGTCAGTTGATAATCCAAAGTTAGAGGAGAGTCTTTTGTTTACTCGTCTCGAGGGAGAGTCTTTTATTTGCTCGTCTTGGAAAAGTTTTTTTTGGGTCATTTCCAGATGAGAGCTTTTGTTTACTCATCCCAAATGAGAGTTTTTTGTTTGACTGTCCCATATAAGAGTTTTTTTTTTTCTCTCGGATTATATGAGAGTCTTCTATTTGCTCATCCCGAAGGAGAGCCTTTTGTTTGCTCATCCCGGGGAGAGACATTTGTTTGTTCGTCTCGGAGGAGATTCTTTGTTTGCTCATCATTGTTGAGAGTTTTTTTTTTTTTTTTGCTCGTCCTAGAGGAGAGTCTTTTGCTTGATCGTTATAGAAGATAGTTTTTTTCGCTTTTGTAAGTCCAGATTTGCCTTTTGAGACATCCCCATTGATCAAAGCGGTAGGAACCATAGAGGAGAGATGAAAAGAAATAGATAGAGAAAGAAAGGGAAGGATATAACACACGCATGCTTGTTATGTAGGGGCGAGCCGAGGTATTCCTAAGCTCTCTGTTGGCATCAATTTTTTTTGGATGTCATAGGTGTAGGGCGTCCACCTATGATCGACGAAAATTAGTTATCGCGTCACGCACGAAATTGGCTAAAATTAGCCCGTTCGTCGGTGAAGTTATGCAGATGACCTCGGACGACAAAATGAACCACATGAGTGCGTCCGAAATGTCGATTTTATCTACGAAGGACGCTCGTTGGACCACAGATTCGCGTGCGGGCAAAAAATGCTCAAATTTTTATTTTCGTCCCGATTGCTAAAATAAGTGGTCCGAACGACCCCAGACGACGAAACGGACCACATGATCGCGGTATTTTCTGTTTAAAATATCTCTCCGCATATTCATTGGTAGCATTTCATATTTTTCTGTTTCAATTCATTATTACAGTTGCTAAAATGTGCTTTATTTTGCTCACAGGATATTTGTCGGGACGTACTTGAATCAACAGGGTACAGTTGTGGTTTCTGACTAACGTATTAGGAATTATTATTATTTTTTAAAATTTAAATTGGGTTGTTAATCTATTGTCTGAAAATGACAGAACTAGAAGCAGCTCCAGCGCTCTTACAAAACATGTTGAGCAGATCTCTTCCACTGCTACAGACATAATGAGCAATCATACAACGTTTCAAGATGGACCATTTAATCTGCGTTTGGATATCAATGTGCATGAAGTTCAGCATTACTCTCCCTCACCTGCTATTTCGTGTGTGGAGGCTCCTCCTGTTATTGGTCATGTTTCTCAAATAACTATTCCAGAACCAAACAAATTGCATGTCGAATCATGTGACACGTCCTCAACATCCAAGGTTACAAAAGATGTGCATATAGTGAGTGCACAGAACTTCACTCACTTCTACTTTGTTTATCATGGCGTCATTTATGCCTTTTTCATTGCATTGAATTCCAAACTGTGGCATATGGGAGTTATTTCTGTTTATTTGCATTTTCATAATTAGATATATTTATTTGATTCTTATCCGTTCATGTCTTTATTTGATTTTATTCTTCAGTCTGCTGGTCTGATGGAACAGTTTATGGAACTTGCTAAGGACAACACTAAGAAGGATTTGGAGACTTGTGGAATAGAAATAACTATTCCACAAGTCTTGTGGATTTGGAGACTTGTGGATTTTTAAGAATAGATCTATCAGAGAAGTTAATTTCGCTACGATGACGTGATCGGAAAAAAGACGCAGAGAGATAATAATAATAATAATATTATTATTATTATTATCTCTCTGCGTCTTTTT
>NW_018164739.1:2110526-2110965 GCF_001263595.1 Phalaenopsis equestris | reverse complement strand
ACGGCATGCCTACCTTCGGGTCACTGCCTTACCGGTATACCCTCTTTTCGGGCCACTGCCGCCACGGCATGCCCACCTTCGGGTCACTGCCTTATTGGCATACCCTCTTTTCGGGCCCCTGCCACTACGGCATGCCCATTCCTACGAGTCACTGCCTTCATGGCATACTCTTTGTCACTACTTATATGTTCTGATTTTCCTGCATTAGCATTTGTATTTGCATATTTGCATGGATAGCGAGCCAGGTTCATTAGGAGAGTGATCCCGTGTTGGTCGCGGTGCCTTAACGAGCATTGCTTGCTGGGTTGATTCCAGTGAGCAATGCGAGTTAAGTCATCGAGATCGACACGAGTATGACTGTGCTAAAGATCTAATAGATCTAACTTGTATCACCATTTTTTGTGACACCTTTTAGATCCTTTAGATCTTTAGGATGGGG
>NW_018164739.1:2110053-2110426 GCF_001263595.1 Phalaenopsis equestris | reverse complement strand
GCATTGTTACATATTGTGTGTCATATATCGCACTTTGCACCTTGCACTTGCACGTTGCACTTGTATTTGCACCTTGCACCTTGCACCTTGCACCTTGCACCTGCACTTGCACTTTGCACCTTGCACTTGCACATTGCACTTGCACGTTGCACTTGCATTTGCATCTTATATCTTGCACCTGCACTTGCACCTGCACCAACACAACTTGTGTCTCGATCGGTTATCCCGAACCGGTCACATCACTTGTGCTTTAGCCGGCTACCCCGGTCCGGTTGGCACAATACTTTGGTTTGACCGGATGCTCCATCCCGATCGACCTACCACTTGCTCCTTTGCATGTTGTGTATGTGCATGTACATGTTTGTCTGCATGA
>NW_018164739.1:2098546-2107884 GCF_001263595.1 Phalaenopsis equestris | reverse complement strand
ATTGTTTAGCGTGAGCTTTGAAGCATTGGGACTGTCCCCACACGGAATAACCTTCCTTTGGTTGCCTATTCCCCAGGTCTATGATAATATGAAGCGAAATTCCTTTTATCGAGAGTATTCTTGGGTATCCCCCAAGATGTAATTAACCAGTAGGAACACGTTCCTCTGGGAGTGCTCTTGACCCCAGAACAGGTGCATACACCTGACTCTCTGGTTATGGGTAGTCTATGTAGATACTTCTTTCGCGGATATTGGTTTAAGGTGCCTCCGCCCGATCTTGTTTGGGCAAACATTCTTAACCTATCCTTGCGAGGTTTATCGCACGTAGACTCTCCACGTTTTACTTTTTCTCTTGTTTGTCACTTTGTCGTATGTCCCTTCTTATTCGGTTCCTCTCCTCTTCAAATCATTTATATGGTTCGGGAGGGAGATTTATTCGAACGGGGGAAGTATACGACGATCGACAAGCTGGCGACTCCTTTTAAAATAAAAAAAGAGAAAATTGAACGGAAACACTCTCTGACTCATTTTACAGATGAAAAATAGAGGTTACGAGAGAGGAGGGAAGATAGTTCTCCTTATAGAGCATAGATCTAGAGAGAGTACCCAAAAGTCATTTTTACATGTTATAGACCCCTATTTATAAGAGATATCAGGTCAAAGGTATAAAATTACATGTTTATCTCTACTTTGATTAGGACATTACACTATATTATTATTATTTGGAGTGTTTTTTCGTATTTGTAATTGATTTTGGCACTTTTTCATATGGATTGGACCTTCTGCTCAGCAGATCCTTAGGTCAGTGTTCATTCTCGAGGCGACCGGTTGATTGTCTAGGCTGTCGGTGAGTTGTACAAGTTGTTGGTTGGTCATCCAGGGTTGGTTTGTTTAGGCTCGGTCAATCAAGCAAAATCAATTTTGTTTAACTTATTTTTTTGGTACATATTTGGTTCCTCAATTCTCAATAGTACTTTGGATCGGTCAGAGGGTGGTGGGGTCGTTATGGATTGAGTAGGGGGAGATGCGACGGCTTGTGGTGTTGAGGGTTTAGGGACATAAGACTGAATGCAAGGTGTGAGAAAACAATAGTAGTGTGAGTCTTTGTCATAGGAGATGCTTGAGATGAAGTAGCTCCAAGTTAATAGGAGGAGCAAGGAGTTTCTCGATTTATACGTGACTTGTCGCTCCTGTCGGAGGAGCGATGAGGGAGTGGGAACATGGTCACTGATGTCGAAGGTTCTAGCAAAGGCTTTTGTGGTCGTGTGGCTGAGGTGGCCGGTTGGCTAAGATTGTCCCTCAACCATCGGCTAGAAAAACATCACCTAATTGGTTTGTGATCTTTCGTTCAATATTCAGCATGTTAGTCTCCGCTACCATCAAATCTCATCAAGATTCGTACAAGCATTTTTTTTATGTACAAATTTAAATGTGAAAAGATAAGAATAATGTGTTATGTATGTAAATGCCCCTTTTATAATTTAAGAAGGATTTTAATAAATCAACGTGATAACAAGAAACTTAGAATGTTTTTATTTAACAGAATATTTCAAATACGATATTTACCTCTACTTTTTTTAAGAAAATGCAGATATGGTGTATACCTAATGTACACACTAGGGCTACCAACAACAATTTGAAAGAGAACAAATGGTCGAAAATAAAAAAACCTTCCTCAATAGTAAACAGTCGACCGACAGATCACCATCAAGCTGGTGAAACCACGTCTTTAAACATGGTACAGTTCAAAGCTATGAGAGGATCACTCGCCCGACGAGCTACAAGTTCTCGCAAGGGTGAGGCATAATTCAACATAGTAAGTCTCATTGGATATCTCACACGAGCAGAGACAAGAACCGGCTAAAATCTTGCTAATAGGTGTATCCGATGGAGGAGACGAACCAACCACGTATGCGAGACGTAGGCCCTATAAGACTTGATCCAAAGTGATAAGTGAGCAACAGTTCACTTGACAAAATAAATCGACTCATCAGTCAACAAATTGAAGCGCATGTAGAAACCCCTGATAGCGAATGGATGATTGACCCACTTTGTCTTGGCGACGAGATAGTTAGCCAACCGGCCAACCAATTACCGTTTTATCAAAATTCAAATTGTAATACCTCGGATTGTAACATCGTTAGCCAATCGGACAACCAAAAACCTCGGTCAACCATATATGTAAGATAACAGTCAACCAAAAACCTCGGTCAACCTCTTCTGTGTAAGATTGTTAGCCAACTGACCAATCAATTTGTAACACCTCGTTCAACCAAACACAATGCACGATTGTCACCCAGTAGATTGCCTCACTCAGTCGCATTCTAGCTATCGACCAACCAATTATTGTTTTATCAAAATTTAAATTATAATACATATATGTAATGAAATCCATACAACTTATTAGAGCATTAATTATATTAAGAACGATTTTCATGACTGTTATCTCTTTTTTGGAATTATACCAGACACATTCTTAAAAAATAAGAGATAAAAGAACGACTAAAAGGGACAGACCATTAGGACTCCTCTGTTTCCCCCTACAAGAACTCTTCTTCCCTTTGCTCTCACTTTCACTCAACTTTTGATGTGTGTTCACAAAAGGCAATCTGAGATCCAACATCCTTAAAGGTGGTGTGGTGAGCTCAAATATGCCCCAGACAAGAAGCGGAGCTAACTACGAAAGAGAAACCTTTAAAAGAAAGATAGTACACATTGAACCCAGCAGAGATGTTGCACAACCAGATGTCATACGAAAGTCCACGGGTTTCAAGCCTAGATGGCTCTCATAATGGAGCAATTTAAGGTCCTTTAGGCAGCAATCACCCAGAGGAATGACTAGATGCCTCGCCCGAAAACAGAACCCTAGGGGGTTTATCCCCAAAAGCTCCCACCAGGAAATGACAGAGAGACAAAGAAAGTCTTAACACATGCTTCCATCTCATGGGAAAGTACATAAGAGGTTTTTATGGTCATTGACGATGTTGTCTGTGTTAAGCTGGAGCCCAATCCCGCTTTCGTCGATCCCCAATCCCGCCTTCCCACTCCCGCTCGATCGCAAAACAGCTCCCGCCTCCGCCTGCTCCTGCGCCCGCAAAGCTAAGCTTCACTTCGTCCGATCGCGAATAGACGCGACCCCCTAATATTTCGAGAAACATCGTCTCTCCGCTTTCTGTTCTCGATAAAAGGCATCGCACAACTCCTTTAGTTTCTAAGTCACGATTTTTTTGTTCTTCTTCAAACTTCCTCGAGACAGAGGAAGATAAGTGCAAATAGTAGTTCCTTACGACGGAGAGAACAAATAAAGAAGAAGAAAAAAATTGTTCTCCCTTTGCTTCTTCTTACTGGCTTGTGACAAAAGAGAAATTGAGTTTATTTCGCTTGTAAGTTTATCTTCTTCGGTGTATCCCAATGTAGAGAGAGGAAGAGAGAGCAACAAAGTGAGGGATTTCTCTTGTAAGCCAAGAAAATCGTTTGGTGTAAATTCCTTAAGTAGTAAAATCATCTGCAACTCCGTAGATGTAGGCAATTTGTCGAACCACGTAAATCTGTGTTTTCCGCTGTGTTACTATTTTTTGGTGTGAATTTTCTCATTTTATTTTTGCTTAATAAAATATCGTTCTCCTATTTTATTTCTATATATATACCACAACAACTGGTATCAGAGGTTTGTTTTGGATCTGAGGAATAATGACGACTGCAAATGAAGTGAAGGTTTAAGGGATCGAGAAGTTTGATGACACATATTTTGGTTATTAGAGGATACTGATAGAGGACTACATCTATGAGAATAAACTTTATCTTCCTTTATTAGGGAAAAGACCTGAAAGGATGGATGAGACTGAATGGAAGTTGTTGGATCGACAAGTTCTGGGGGTTATTTGATTGGTCATATCAAGATCCGTTGCACACAACGTTGTCAAGGAGAGGACGACTGCAGATCTCATGAAAACTCTATCAGGTATGTATGAAAAGTCATCGATGAATAACAAGGTGCACTCAATGAAAAATTTATTCAACCTGAAGATGATGGAAGGTATTTCTGTTGCTCAACGCCTGAATGATTTCAATACTATCACAAATCAATTATTGTCTGTTGAAATTGATTTTGTTTTGATGATGAGATACTTTGATGATGAGATACGTGCGCTGATATAGTTGGCATTGTTGTCAAATAATTGTGAAGCAATGAGGATGACAGTTAACAGTTATGTAGGTAAATCTAAACTGAAATGTGATGATATTCAGGATTTGATTTTGGCTAAGAAGGTGCGCAAGAAAGATTCTGGCTAGATCTCAGGTACAAGTTCGACATTGAATGTTGATTTCAGAGAGTGATGGAAGGAAAGAAACTCAAATAGAGGGTGATCAAAATCAAAGTCTAATCAGTAGGCAACCTGCTGGAATTGTGGCAATGCTGACCACATAAAGAGAAACTACAGGAATCCCAAAAATATGAAGAATAATAGTGCAAATGTGGTATCCAAAGAAATATAATATGCACTATTGCTGGCAGTTCCTAGTTCTGTTAATGATGGAAGTGAAGAGGAGAGTGGGTCCGGGGCACCCATTCTTATTGTTCTAGAGACAAATGGTGGAGAACCACAAAGCTATGGAGAAATTTTGCAAGATGAAAGTTCAAAAAAGTGGGAGCTGACAAAATTTCCACAAAGAAAAAAACATTACACAACAAGTGGGTGTACCAGGTGAAAACTGAGCTTGATGACACTAAGAGATATAAGGCTAGACTTGTTGAAAAAGGCTTTCAGCAGAGACAGGATATTGCTTATGCAGTGAGAGTTGTAAGCAGAGACAAGAGTAATTCAAGAAATAGCTTATAGGTGCAAAGCTATGTTGACCCTGATGATATGTTGATTGAGAGTGTTACTCTTGAAAGTTGAAGTTGTGCACAACTTCAGTTGGTCTTCTAGAGTGAAGAGAGATACTTTGAGTTGCAGGGGTGGAGGATTCATGTTTGAAGAAAAAGGTGACACTGCTAGTAGAGGATATCAACTTGAGGAAGAATATGTTTTAGCATGTGTATCGGTCTCCAAGTGGGAGATTTGTTAAGCTGGAGCCTGATCCCGCTTCTGCCGATCCTGCCTTCCCGCTCCCGCTCGATCGCGAAATCACTCCCGCCTCCACATGCTCCCGCTCGGGCAAAGCGAAGCTTCGCTTCGTCCAATCACGAATAGTCATGAATCCCTGCTATTTCGCGAAATGTCGTCTCTCCACTTCCTATTCGTGATAAAAGGCATCGCACGACTCCTTCAGTTTCTAAGTTACGATTTTTGTGTTCTTCTTCGGACTTTTTCGGGATAGAGGAAGATAAGTGCAAGCAGTAGTTCCTTGCGACATAAAAAATAAAGAAAGAAGAAGAAGATTGTTCTCCCTTGGCTTCATCTTGGTGGCTTGTGGCAGAAAAGAAATTAGGATTATTTCTCTTGTAAATTTATGTTCTTCAGTATATCTTGGTGTAAAGAGAGAAGAAGAGAGAAACAAAATGAGAGATTCCTCTTGTAAGTCGAGACGATCGACTGGTGTAAATTCTTTGAGTAGTAAAATCCTCTGCAACTTTGTGAACGCAAGCAATTTGTCGAACCACGTAAATCTGTGTGTTCCACTGTATTACTGTTTTCTAGTGTGAACTTTCTCGTTCTATTTTTCGCTTCGTCAAAGATTGTTTTTCTATTTTATTTCTATATATATACCAAAACAACTGGTATATATCACAACAGTCTGGACGACCATTAGGATAGGTCTACCAAATTTTCTCTTGCAGCTTCAACCTTCTTTCTTAATAGATTTATGATTATAATGTTGGGAGCCTTCGCTAGTCTATTTGCCCGAGGAAGATATGCAGATACAAACTTGAGGTTAATTCTCAGACTTTGAAAGAATTTTTGTACCTCTTGATCAGTGAATTGTGTTCCATCATCGGTGATTAGTATCAGGGGCAAGCAATATCAATAGATGATGAAAATCCAGATGAAGTTTCAGACGACATCTATGGTAATTCGTGCTAGGGCCTTTGGTTATATCCATTTTGAAAAGTAGTCTACAACAACTATAATGAATTTATGTTGGTCCTTTGAAGGGGCAAACAACCAGATGACTTCAAGTCCTCAAATGGTGAAAAGTCAAGGACTGACTATTGGCTACAACTTATAGGTTGGCTAGTGCTACAGTGGAGCATACTTCCAGCACTACTTGCATCTCCTAAGAAATTCTTTTGTCTTTCATGAGGGTCAACCAAAAGCAATATTGCATATGAACATGATGCACTAATGTGTTTCCTCCGAAATGACTCTCACATTCACTAGAGTGTATTTCCCGGAGAGTTTCTTTTGAATTGTGTTCATTTATGCATCTTAAGAGTAATGAAGTGGTTGACCTTCAAAAAAGTTTACTTTTAATGATGAAATCTTATGCAACTTTAAATTTAAAGGCCCTCAGGTTCGTTATTTTTTTAGGGGTCTTTCTAATTTCTAGACATTGGATATAGGGATCTATCAAACTCTCAGCGCATTTAACATCGCACTTCGATGTCGGAACTGCATGGAGGGACTAGGAATAGATGCTTGTGTCCTGTATCTTAATTTTATATTTTAAATTGATATGTAGAATTAGGACTAGACATGTTATGCGGAGAACAATCACATTTTTTCCCTAGAAATATTGTCGACCCAACGAAATTAGACTTTTCTATATTTTATTTGCCTTATTTTCAGCCTTTTTGTTTGCTTGAATGATTGAATTGTTTCATTGTTTATTTCTATGGTTTATGTAAGAATCATGAACGCAATATAGACTCCTTATGATTTAAAATTCTAAAGTTTTCTACAAAATCCTAATAAAAATATTCAAGCTAATGAAACTTTTAGATTAAAATATTTAGGATTTAAAAAATTGTACTTTTACTTTTTCTATATGGCCTTCTAGTCGGATTTTAAAAGAGTTGCATTGTATGGGCTTAACCCCACCCAAGTTTAGGTGTTAGATAAATGCATTATGCAAACCTTTCTTTTTTAGAGAAATTTACATACAACACACAATTATTATGTATTTGCATGTCTCACACATAATTTTGTTATACTTATATTTACATCCATAACATTTTCGTGCTTCAAATTTATGCCTAAAAATATACATTTTACATTAAAAAAAATTATAATAATATTATTTTAATGGGATATTAAATATTTGAGGGCTGTCCATGTAATATAAGGAAGTTAAGATACGCGATCTATAAAAATTAATAGAACGTAAATGCCCCTTTTTTAATGTATAATTCTCGCTAAAGATTGATTTAACTCTTAATTTTTGGCATTGAAATATGTTAACAATTTTTATTGCAAGATTGAAATCTAACTCTTTTATAAACCCAACAACTTCCTACTTTGATTCTTAAGCATTTAATAAAATTTATTATTATATTTATATTTTTGTCCCTTCTCAGATTCCAAATAATACGATTGCGCGCACTTAAATGAAAAATATTTAAGTGTTTTTAAACATAATTGTTACTTTATAAATACATACAGATATTCTTTTTTTTCTAAATAATCATTCATAATGTATGAAAAGTTATTGCGTACAGAGCTGCGTGTGTTTTTCGATCACAATCGCACATCAACCCACGATCACAGTCGCACATCAACCCAAGCCTGTATGACAATGAATCTCACTTTTATTAATTTTTTTTTAAATGATTGATATATGTCTGTGACAGAGAACACACACTGGAAGCATTTAATAAAATGTATCACTTTTATTAATTTTTTTTAAATGATTGATCCTGACCGTAGATCACGGTTATCTACGGTCAGGATTATTTTTTTTTAAAAAAAAAATTGATAGGGCCCATCGAAATACATTCTGACCTTAGATGAGGTGATTTACAGTCCGGATCAGACACTGCACGCAAGCCGTGTGCAGTGTACGATTCCCATGAAATAATTTTTCCACTAGTACATAATAGTTTTACCATGATGTATATTAAATGTATATGAAAGTTATACATATCATATTATGACATTAAATTCATTTATAATCCATAAAAACTATATTTTATTTTATTGCTAATTAATTAAAATATTCGGATAAATATATTATTCTTCTAAAATGAAAAGTGAATCATAACTCCACAGCTGTAAAACTTATCCTCATTAAACCACCTGCTCTCTCCCTCCTATTTCCAGCCTGGATAACTTATTTTCCAGGTCGGATCCAGCGCTGACCCCTTCTCCTTTTCTTCAGTGCCTGTGAAGTCTGGAGTCCGATTCACTCTCATATCTCCATCCCCCTCTCCGAATCGTCGCACGCAGTAAGATCTATCGTCGCTTCAAGTTTTACCTTCCAATTAGTGTTCTTGACAAGCAATCTTCAATAAAGTTTATATTTTTTTCTGATTCATCAGGTTAAATTCAAATAATCTCGAAGCGATGGCGGAGGATCAGCTATGCCCGCAGGGACGGAGATGCCAAGAAGGCATGCGCTGTGCAAACAATTGCGGATTCTTCGGTAGCCCTGCTACTCTCAATCTCTGCTCTAAGTGTTACGGAGACCATCTTAAAACCCAGGACGCTCTGCTCGCTGTCGAAAAATCCATTCTTGCGGCCTCCTCTTCATCATCAACTGTATTCTGTTCCTCGTCGACTCCATCAGCCGCGTCGGCGGCCGCACCGAAGCCGGCGATTGAGGCAGGGGCGCGCCCCCCCCGCCGCGGCGGTGTGCGGCGTGCCGGAAGAAGGTGGGGCTCCTTGGGTTCAAGTGTCGGTGCGGGGTAACGCACTGCGGAGAGCACCGGTACCCGGAGCAGCACGGCTGCTGCTTTGATTTCAAGTCGGCCAGCCGCGAAGCCATTGCTCGCTGCAATCCTGTGATCAAGGCGGAGAAGCTGGACAAAATTTAGATATCTTCATCTCGACCGTTCATTTCATTGCAGTCATGCTCTGGGATTTGAGTTTTTAGGGTTAGTTTGTTAATTAGATAGATTGGATAGATGGTTGTAAAAAAATAAGGGAAGGGGTCCTCTGTCCTTGTATGCATTTATATGTTTCATTTGTTAAGCGTAGATCATTCCAATTTTTTCTTTATTGATTTTTTAAAAGGGTGCTTATTGTTTACGGACATACCACCAAATTTTTATGTATTTATATATGTAACCTTTAAAACCAACTCTCACCTAAATTCAGATTTATCAAATCCTACTCTCAGTTAGATCTCACGAATTCATTCCGCCGTTGCTCGGATGCTCCAACGGGTCCGTTTGGGGCAACTTGTGCGTTTCAGGATAAGCTGTTTATCCTGAAACGCGGCCCGCGGGCCGGCCGTAG
>NW_018164739.1:2096845-2098450 GCF_001263595.1 Phalaenopsis equestris | reverse complement strand
TGAAAAGCCCGCCCGCACTTATAAGCTGCCCCAAACGGACCCTTAGGGTCTATTTGGGGCAGCTACAACTTATTGAATAATTTACTGATAAGTTGATTAAAAATAAGCGGCTGATAAGCTAGGTGCGGTAGCTATTACAAATTTTTATTTTTTTTGAAAAAGTCAGACCATTTGAAAACGCATAAGCTACCAAAATGGTGTACCCAAATAGGTCATGTGCGTTTTCAAAATATCATCGCATTAAATAAGCTGCCCCAAACGGATCCTCACTCTGATCTACAAATATCACGGATTTGATAAATCCTACTTAACATAAATCTTTCTTTGCTTTTGAAATTATTGGCATAAATATGAGTGTGTGTTTTATTAACATATTAAGAAATAGTTATTTAATTTGAATCCATCCTAAAAACAGAAGCACAGAATGGCCTCTTTAAATTATTTTTTGAGCGATTCCACTTCGGGCATTAGCAATAATTCCTTTAGGGTTACTGCATGGATAGACTATTTATTGCTATTTTATCAGTTTCATAGCATTACTTTATTATCTTAAGTTTCCTTTTTTTATTAATATATCACTCAATTTTGATTGTTGAATCACATTATTGATGTCATCGTGAATCTATTTAAATGATTATAAATTTTGATGTGATGCTTGGGTTTAAAAGAAGAAATTATTGCATACGGTGTCCGATCCTGACTGTTAGGATATATTTAATTTTTTTTAAATTGTGGGGCCCATCGAAATACATCATGACCTTAAATCATCTGATTTACAGTCAAGATCGGACGCCGCATGCATCTTGCATGTCTGTCCGTATGGAATAATTTTTCTTTTAAAAGAGCCTACTATTTTAGAGTCGAGAACTTTTCAATTATTTATTTTTTTTTAGCAAATTTATGCTATGAATAATTTCTTATAAGATGAATTTATTGATGTTAAATTCTTTAGGATATAGGATAATATGAAGTTTCCTTTTTTTATTAATATATCACTCAATTTTGATTATTGAATCACACTATTGATGTCATCATGAAAATCAATTCAAACAATTATAAATTTTGATGTGATGCTTTGGAGCCTACTATTTTAGAGTTGAGAACTTTTCAAATTAATTTTCAATTATTTAATTTTATTTTTAGCAAATTATGCAACAACAACAACAAAGCCTTAATCTCACTACGTGGGGATGGCTACATGAATCCTTTTTCTTCATTGAGTCTTATTTAGTGTCATATTTTCATCTAGTCAAGTAAATTAAGATCATTTTTTATACAATAAACCCAAGTCTTCCTAGGTCTATCACTGTCTTTCTTAACACAAATCTAAAGCATCTACTCTCCTAATCGGATCATCAGACGATCGACGTTTAATGTGACCAAACCATCTAATACGGCTTCCTTTAATTTTGTCTGTCACAGGAGCTACACCAACCCTATCACAGATAAATTCATTTAGCATTTATCTCTAAGTGTAAAGCCACTCATCCACCTAATCATTCTCATCTCTGCAACACTTTATTTATTATAATGCTTCTCTTTTAGAGACCAACATTCAACGTCATAGAGCATTGCAGGTCTCACCATCGTCTTATAAAATTTTCC
>NW_018164739.1:2053000-2096831 GCF_001263595.1 Phalaenopsis equestris | reverse complement strand
TCTTTCAATCTAAGCGGTACCTAAGCGGTACTTTTCTATCACACAAAAGGCTCGGAGCATTCCTCCACTTCAGCTAACCAACTTGAATTTTACTATTTACATCCCCATTTATATCACCATCGCTTTGAACAACAGACCCAATATATCTAAATCGTTCAAACCTTTTAATAATTTAACCTTTTAATAATTTGCCTTTTAATAATTTGATCACCCAAAGTCACACTTCTGTCACTAGAGCAACTACTACTAAAATTACAATTCTATGTATTTAGTTTTAGATTTTTAGCAAATTTATGCTATGAATAATTTCTTATAAGATGAATTTATTGATGTTGAATTCTTTAGGATATTGGATAAAATGAATAATCATCTTATATATATATATATCTTGAAAATTTTTGATCCTAAATACTCATGATCAAACAAGTCTTTGCAAGAAATGTTTAAGTTCTTCATGCATCTCCAAAGATTCCAAAGATTATATTCAACCCTCAAAATTCTAAGGTCTTTTTCTTACTTTCACATGATATTCTAATTCTAGTTTATTCATACAACATAAATCTAGGTGCAACCTCCGCTAACATATAAGCAAAAAAATTGAATCAATAGATTTCATTCGAGCTTTGCAATGGCAAATTATTATCCCTTTCAATTCTTCACTTTCTTTAAATGAGAGGCCATCATCTTATTTCTTCAAGCGTGTTACAATAATGATAAATTTTGAGCAAAATGAAATGACGATAAAAAGCAACTCCACCTACATTGCTTTGCCTTCTAGCCTTTAACAATTTTTATTCCTAACAAACCTCAAAGGATGCATGAGATTAAAGTAAGAAAATGATAAGAAGGTATAAAACGACTCCACCTACAAAATGCATTTTGCATCATACTTTACAAACATCATTATTCACAAATTTAATTATGTTAAAACAATAATTATTACAAAACCTACTAATTAATTATCTAATTAAAGGGATTAAATCAACAAAGATATCAATAAGTTCATTAGAAGAATACTTTTAGCAATTCTAAAGCTCATCATTGGAATGAGTTGCAGAATTCTGTTTTGTCATGCATGAAGCTGAGGAGCTCAAACTCTCTATCCATAGCTCATCTCCCACCTCTGAATTCGAACTATTGTTACGGTGCCACGTCCAATGAGCTCGCTTATTGTCCAATATCCTAAGTCTGCCATGGCCGAAGCTTGCTTCTCTAAATACAGAGAGATGGGCAGCTTTGTGGTGTTCGTTAAAACTTCAAGAAGGTACGTAAAACAGAAATGAAACTCAAGTTAGTGTGCAATACATGATTTTTTTTCAAACACATTTATTGTACATGGCTTTAGTGATTTTAGAAACAAAATTTTTTATAAAATTGATTCTATGATGGTGAGGAATTCCAATTGTGATGCAAATCCAAATGAAATTATGGAGGAGAATTTGAAAACCCAGACAAATCAGGAAGGACAATAAATCTTAATTTCAAATTCAAAATTCAAATTAAAATTTCAAATTATGGTGGAGGCTTTGGAAACCGAGACAGCTCAGGAAGAGCAACAAATCCTAATTAAAGTTTCAAATTCAAATTCAAAATTCAAAATTCAAATTTTGAATTTGAATTAAGAAGCTCAATTAAATGCTCCCGTTTTAGAAGTTAATTAAAGTTTTTCTTTTTCAGATTATATTTTATTTTATGTTATCTGTTTATTTGCTTTCCTAAAAGTAATTTAATAGGTTATTACCTTCCCAGTTGGGATGAGAGGTTTGTAATATGTTTCTATTATTTAAATGGAGTAAGAAAAAAAGATGGGGGTATTGACTATTGCTACTACTTTATGAGTTTTTTTGAATTCCGTTGGTGAATTTCCAACAGCGTAGAGGAATTCTGCTTTGCCCCTCTCTTGAGTCAAACGAGATATTAAACTTAAGGGAAGACATCAATTTGGTATCAGAGACGATCAAAGTTCCCTCACTACGAAGTCATCATCTCATGTCTGTAACTCGTAGTGGTAGCTCATATGTCATGGCGAACAACTCGCACCCAAACGATCAAAACCCCATCAATCATTACACAAATCAACCCCAGCTACAGCACCAAATCCACCAACTCACCACCGCTTTAGAGCAACTCACTCATCGACTTGATGTTATGGAGGAACGCTATGCGCAAACGGAGTATGGCTGGCCCTAGTAATCAACGAGGGAAAGAAGCAGCTCGTGGGAGAAAAAAAAAACGACAGCGACGGACACGCGGAGGACATAGAGGACGATAATGAATCTCAGGAGCTGGAGAACCGCGAATTGCATCACGAGTCCGAGCGCCACGGGCGGAGTTTCCGCCGAGGACAAGTCGAACGTAGTCTAGATTATCAACCTCTAGATGAACTCACCAAGAGAATGAAGATTGATGTGCCAGATTTTTACGGGAAGCTGCAACCCAACGCGTTCGAGGATTGGTTAACAGCAATCGAGGATTATTTCGATTGGTTTTCCGTCTCAAAGGATAGAAGGGCTCAGTACGTCCGGATGAAATTGAAGGGGCATGCGCGAGCATGATGGGGAAGTGTGGAAGAACAATTACGATGTACGCGCCGTCCAGTGGTCTCCAATTGGGAAAAAATGAAGGAGAGACTCAAGGGAAAAATATTTGCCTATCAATTACAAGCAAATGATGTTCGAGGAAATGTTGCAGCTTAGGCAGGGATCGATGAGTGTGGATCAATTCACGGACCGCTTCCACGAGTTGACTGTTCGCAGAAAAATTGTTGAAACCGAACAACAAACTTTGGCTCGATACCGCACCGGCTTGCAGAGTGAGCTACGTAGAGAGAAGTGGACTGCTTGCTTAATCAACGTCGAGGAGGCATACTAGTTGGCTCTCCGTATTGAGAAACAAATAGGTTCTACGGTGATGAAGAAAGTGACGGCAACAGACGCAAGACAAGAACGTGTTACTCCAACTCCTTCCCAAAGAGCATCAGCTCCGAAAGATCACTTCAGAGTTGCGGAAAGCGGAGACTTAAAGGGAAAAACAAAGGTTACCAGCGATGGACCCCAGTGTTATAAGTGTAAAGGCTCCGGACACTATGCTGTCGTATGTCTGACAAGAGACAAGAAATTAGTCTTTATCTGCGAGAATGAGCTACTGGAGGTGGAGGTGGGCGAAGACACAGAGGAGGAGCATCCCGATGTGGATATTCACAGTGAAGAAGAACATTTGAGCGCGTCAGAGTTACCCAGCTGCGTAATCAAGAGAGTATTGACGGGATCAAAAAAAGAACTCCAGACCAACCCCGAGTGGCAGCGCACCAATATTTTTCATACACGAATGGAGCATAACGGTCGGGCGGCGTTGAATGTAATTATTGACAATGGGAGTGCCATGAATGTGATTTCTGAAACCGTCGTAGAACGACTAAAATTAAAGACAAAAAAGCACCCCGCTCCTTATCGGATTAGTTGGGTTAATGAAACTAATTCCGTCCTTGTGAAGTGACGTTGTTTGATTAACTTCTCGCTGGGGAAAACATACGCAGATGAAGCATGATGCGATGTAGTTTATATGACTGTTTGCCACCTGTTATTGGGGCGACCCTGGCTCTTCGATCAGAAAGTTATTTATGACGAGTACGCTAACACTTACTCCTTTGATTTTAAAGGTAAAAAATTTGTTTTGGATCCCTTACAGGTAACGGAATTTGAGGCAAAGAGGGAAGCGTGCCCAGTTCTGGCGATGCACCCATTCACTTGTGCTATGCATGACCACCATATGGTGCTTATGATAGTCACACATGAGGCGACGCAAGGGGACGATCACGTTCCATCGGAGCTCTCAGCATTGCTGGAAGGATTCCTGGATATCAGCCAGATGAAATGCCGAATCAACTCCCTCCCCTTCGGGAAGTCCAACATGCTATTGACTTGATCCCCGATCCAACTTTGCCCAACATCCCACACTATCGGATGAGTCCAACGGAAAACGAAGAGCTTAGTCGACAAATTCAGCACTCGCTAGACAAAGGGTTTATTCGAGAAAGCCTTAGTCCCTATGCTTTTCCAGTTTTGTTGACACCGAAGAAGGATGGTAGTTGGAGGATGTGTGTAGATAGCCACACAATCAGCAAAATAACTGTGAAGTATCGATTTCCCATCCCACGCCTCGACGACATGTTAGACTCGCTAATGGCTCTTCTATTTTCACCAAGTTAGATCTCCGGAGTGGCTATCAACAAATTCGGATACGACCAGGGGATGAATGGAAGACGACCTTCAAGTTAAAAGATGAGTTGTTCGAATGGTTAGTTATGTCTTTCGGATTAACGAACGCTCCCAGCACGTTCATGCAGGTCATGACGCAAATCCTCAAACTTTTTTTGGGTAAATTTGTTGTAGTTTGATGATATATTAATTTTCAGTCGCATGCAGGAACATTTGAGCCACATCGAACAGGTACTGAAGGTCTTGAAGGCGGAACAACTCTTTATTAATAGGGAGAAGTGTTCGTTTATGAAGACAAGTGCCAAGTTCATCGATTTTATCATCTCAAACCAGGGAGTTGAGGCCAATCTTGTAAATGTGCATGCTGTCCAGGCATGGCCAACACCCCATAATTTATCTGAAGTCAGTAGCTTCCACAGTTTGGCCACCTTCTACCGACGATTTATTCGCAATTTTAGCACCATAATGGCCCCAATCACTGAGTGCTTGAAAGAAAATTTTTTTTTGTGGGGTGTTGCGACAACAAAAGCTTTCAATGAGATTAAAAAAAAATGGGACAAGCACTGGTACTCAAAATGCCAGATTTCTCTAAAATTTTCGAGATGGCGTGTGATGCTTCGCATGTGGGAATCGAAGGTGTTATGAGTCAAGAAGGTCATCTCACTGCCTTTTTCAGTGAAAACTCAACAAGACTCGCAGGCGTTACTCAGTTTACGATATGGAATTTTGTGCATAAATTCAAACATTGAAGCGCTGACGGCCTTATTTAATCCATAAGAAATTCATTCTTTATACCGATCATGACTCCTTGAAGCACTTAAATTCTCAAAGCAAAATGAATGCAAGACATGCACGTTGGATGGATTACCTACAACAATTTGAATTTCTTATTAAGCATAAGTCGGGGGAGGAGAACAAGGTGGCAGACGCCTTGAGCAGAAGGCCTCATGTGTTACATTTATCTACCATCAATACTACAGAATTCGACAGTCTCAAAACCAAGTATGCCGACGACGAAGATTTCGACAAGGTATGGAATGATCTCAAGCACAACCGACCATCAGGTAATGAATACATGTTGCAGGAGGACTTCTTATTCTTCAAGTCCCGCCTCTGCATTCCGCGCGGTCAATGCGAGAGTTTCTAATTTTCGAACTCCATGATGGGGGTTTGGCGGGGCATTTCAGGTACGATAAAACCTATGTTATTGTGGTTGATCGTTTCTATTGGCCTCGACTAAGGAGAGATGTGAACACTGTGGTTGACCAATGCCGAGTTTGCCAACTCAATAAAGGGACCAAGCGGCAGCCTGGACTCTACACACCACTTCCCATTCCGAACAAACCATGGCAACACGTAAGTATGGACTTTGTTCTTGGGTTGCCCAAGACTCTTCGGCAACACGACTCAATCATGGTGGTGGTAGAACACTTCTCTAAAATATCTCATTTTATTCCATGCCACAAAACCTTTGATGCATCTAAAGTTGCAGTAGTATTCATGAAGGAGGTTGTCTGTTTACATGGTGTCCCATCCTCCATAGTGTCCGATAAAGATGTCAAATTTGTAAGCTATATTTGGAAGACTCTGTGGGAAAAAATGGGAACCAAGTTGATGTTTTCAAGTGCATTTCACCCCCAAACTGATGGTCAAATTGAAGTGATCAACAGGAGTTTAGGGAACTTACTACGCTGTCTTGTTGCGAATCACGTTATCAGCTGGGATATGATACTTTCTCATGCAGAGTTTGCCTTCAATAACTCTGTTAATAAATCAACAGGTTGTGCTCCATTCGAAGTGGTTTATGGGTTTCGACCCAACACTCCACTAGATATCAACTCATTACTGTTGTCACCCAGGCCAAGTGAGATTGCAGTGGATTTTTCTAGTTATATGTAAACTATTCACGAAGAATGCAAGCGGCGCCTTACGTTCCACACAAATTCCTATGCAGCGTTAACAAACTCAAAATATAAGGATCGTCAATTTAACAACGGGGATCTGGTCCTTGTTCGGTTAAGGTCAGAACGTTTTCCTCCGGGGAGTTTTACCAAGCTTCATGCCCGTCGAACAAACCCTTTTAAAGTTATCAAGAAATTAAGAACTAATGCCCATGTTATTGAGCTACCCTCCAACTTCGGCATTAGCCCAGTGTTTAACAGTGAAGACCTTACTGCATTCAAAGGAGATGACCGTGACTTTTTTGCACTGCCAGCTCGAAACGAATCATCGATCATGCGAATGCTAGAAAATACAATACCACTAGATGAGATTGTTGTCATTCTAGAACATCAATTTGTTTCGACTCTCCGGGGAAGATATTTCAAGTTCTTAGTTCAATGAAAAAATCGTTCAAATTCAAACTCTGTTTGGTTACAAGCATTGAGCTCCAACGTTTAAATCCACATCTTTTTGCTACTTACCGTCAACATAACTTGCCGGAGTCAAATTCTCCAGGAGCGCCGACAATTGATGCAAATCCAGAGAAAATTATGGAAGGAGATTTGGAAACCCAGACAAATCAGGAAGGGCAATCTAATTTCAAATTCAAAATTATTCAAAATTCAAATTAAAGTTTTAAATTATAGAAGAAGATTTGGAAACCGAGACAAATCAGGAAGAACAATAAATCCTAATTAAAGTTTCAAATTCAAATTCAAAATTCAAAATTCAAAATTCAAAATTTGAATTTGAATTAAGAAGCTCAATTAAAGACTCCAATTTTAGAAGTTAATTAAAGTTTTTTCTTTTTCATGTTATATTTTCCTTTATGTTATGTGTTTATTTGCTTTCCTAAAAGTAATTTTATTGGTTATTACATTCCCAGTTGGGATGGGAGGTTTTGTTATATGTTTCTATTATTTAAATGGAGTAAGAAAAAAGATGGGGGCATTGACTATTGCTAATACTTCATGAGTTCTTTTGAATTCCGTTGGTGAGTTTCCAATAGCGCAGAGGGATTCTGCTTTGCCCTTCTCTTGAGTCCAACGAGATATTGAACTTAAGGGAAGACATCAAATTGGATCAATGAGAGAGATGAACGCATACACACAAAAATGTTAGGTGTGGATTCCCCGCACATATGAATCGTCATATTTTAGTTGTATTGGTTTTATCAACTAAAATACAATGAAATCACACACACATCTTAAAATACAAGCCATTAAAGCAATTTATGAATGTACTGCTTTTGCTTACTGGTTGGCAAGACCTTCCCTGTTTCCTCCATCTCCAATGGTTATGTATATAGGACCGCAAGGATTGTAACAGTTGTCATATATTCTCGTCTGTCACAGATATTAAAAAAATGTCGAAAGACAAGTCAGACAAACAAGAAAAAATATATAATAGTAAGCTATAATAAATAATTACTTGTATTAAACAGGGAAAAATTGCAAATGTGCATCTTAATGAAGGTTTTTCTAGACAGATTGCTTCGAAAGAAAAGATTTTTCAAAACAAATCAGTGAATTACAGGCCGAGTTCATCAAAATTTCTGAAGTTTAAGACACATATATACATTACAGATAACAACTTAACCAAATTATGTAAATCAAATCGCTTGTAGGCGTAGAATTAATCAGAAACAAGACTTACAAATCGCTCATAGGCGTGGACGTGGCCGGCGAAGACAATGTCGACCTTCGCATCAAAGACGAGCTTCTCCACTTCCTTTCTCATTCCCTCACCCTCCCCTTGGTGCGCATCGTTCGTATTATACCACGGCACATGAACAATCGCCAGCACCCATGGCGTCTTCTTCCTGTCAACCTTCCCAACATCTGCCTTTAACCACTTGTACTGCTGTGACCGGACGCCATAATCGGCATAAGAACCGAGCATAAGCACATGAGCCTCCCCTCCGGCCACATCGAACGAATAGTAGAGGTTGGAAGCAGAGGAGCTCTGCTCAAATGGCATGCGCCAGCGCGCGTTGTAGGCGGCGAAGGCGTGGATGCGGAAGATGGGAACAAGGGATTCGATCTCATGGTTGCCTTGTGTGATCATCCATGGCCGGCGGCTTGCTTGGGGTTGTACAAGGCGGCCGAAGGAGTCCCAGAGCGGTTGTTGGGAGTCGGCGTATGAGAGGTCGCCGGGGAGGAGAAGGATGTCGTAGTCTGAGTTGTTTATGTGTGAGAGAGTGGATGCCGTCCAGTCCGTTTGCCCCAAATCTCCTGTATACGCACGCAATTTTATCAGCTTGTTTGAATGAGAACTAAGAAGGAAGAGACAATGGTGGAGGTAGCGACAAACCTGCGAGCACGAAGTCGACAGGAAGAGCTGCAGGTGGAGTTTTGAAGGCGAGCTCGTCGCCAACGCCGCCGCAGCGGTAGTAATATGTGGTGTTGGAATCCAATGGGCCGACACTGACGTGGTGGATTTCGCCGGAGGTGTAGAAGAAGAAGCGATATGAGGTGCTCTCGCCGGTGGCAGATCTGTCATAAACGCCGGGTATTTTGCCGTATTCAACAAGCGAAGGAGTATTCTTTTCTTTGGCGATCCATGAAATACGCATGTGATCGGATCCCACCATGGAAACATGAACCTATGTAATTCATTCCGAAAAAAAGGATCAAGACTTGATTTTTATATAATAATGACGAAAAAAATGTTCTTTATCGTAAAATCAGAGTCAAACAATTTGTTTAGTTGTGGGGAATTGATTCATGATCTAATTTAAATTATTAAGAATAAATATATGTAAGAAAATAAAATAGAATATTTAGTATTATTTCTGGTTTGGTTTTATTTATGTTTGACCGTCAGTCCATCTTTCATAAGTAATATTACCTCTATGGAATACTGAATTATTCAACTCAAATCACTCATTATAAGATTTATTAGCACCAGCATATATATACCCATTAAAATACCCTTATTTACATTATTAAAAAAATTCTATAGCAATTAAAATATCCTTACTATGGTATCGATGTCATGCATGTCTATCTTGATACAATATTTCATATTAAAAGTGCTATTTTTACCCAAAATACATCAAAAAATATATATTTTTTTAATTTCAGAAAGTATGTGTAAGCACCTGCTGAGGATGGGAGTCAGACTCAGAACTTTCCACCGTCAGAATTTTGCCAGCCGGTGGTCTCGAGTAGGCCGTGGCCCCGAAGCAGGAGGCGAGGATCACTGCAAAGCCTAACGCCGGCGACCATGGCGTGGCCATTTTTTCTTCCCCTTAGCTTAGGATTCTGCGACGACATTAGAATAAAGGGGTCGATGCGTCTACCAAAGTTGTTGAGCTGTTTACAACATGAAAAAGATAGTTTAATAGATTTATGTGGAAGTTATTTAAGGGTGCAAGAAATAGTTGACGTCAAGAAACAAGGAAGCAAGCCCATTGAATATTCTATCACTCCTATCATCATTTTGTTGAAAATAAGACCCAACGCACACTCATGTGGAACTAATGGCACATAGTTGGGTTTTAAAACTATTTTGTATTATTTCAAATAAGGGTCTTGTTAGGGTAGCTGCAGCTTCTCAGCTTTTAAGCTGCACATCTGCGCTGTCCTAAGAAGCTGTTGCGAGGAAGTTGTTGTTGGGAAGTTAGCTGCTGTTTTTTTCAGCTAATTAAAAACCGCTATGTGACAGCTATTTATGGACAAATTATCATTATGCTCATATTTAGTAACACCGTTTAAAAAATAATTGTCATAACCAATGAGTGATATATATGTAGATTATTTCATTGAAATTGAATGATATTTATGTAAATCGCTACATAACATTTGAGTGGTGTGTTGTGGTACATAGAAATAAAATAGGAGAACAATATTTGATGAAATGAAAAATAGAACACGAAAATTCACACAAAAAACAGTAACACAATGAAACCCACAGATTTACGTGGTTCGACAAATTGTTTATGTCCACGGAGTTGCAGAGGATTTTACTACTTGAAGAATTTACATTAGTCGATCGTCTCGACTTGCAAGAGAGATTTCTCACTTCGTTGCTCTCTCTTCTTCTCTCTCTAAATCGAGATACACAGAAGAAAATAAATTTACAAGAGAAATAAACCAAATTTATCTTCTGCCACAAGCCACCAAAAAGAAGCCAATGGAGAACAATCTTGTTCTTCTTCTTTCTTCTTCCTTCTGCCGCAAGGAACTACTGCCTGCAGTTCTCTTTCTCTGTATCGAGGAAACCCATAGAAAAACACAAAAAGGCCATGCAAAATCTGAAGGAGAGTCGTGTGATTTCTTCTTCTCTTTCTAACCACACACATCACCCAAAAACTGTTGTATGTTAGCGACTTATAACGAAAGAAGGGATGCTTCTCTTTGCGAAACAGATAGGGCGGGAATGGGCATAGACGGGAACAGTTTGAAACAACAGAGAGTGGGATCGGTTTGCGATGTTTCGCGACAAAAAAGCGGGAGCAGGCGCGACCGAGCGAGAGCAAAGTCGCGAACCGGGCTCCATCCTTAACAAATCTCCCACTTGGAAACCGGTACACATGCAAAAACATCTTCTTGCCCAAACTGATATCCTCCACTAGCGACGTTGCCTTTTTCTTCAAACATGAATCATCCACTTCTGCAACTCATGGTCTCTGTCTTCACACCAGAAGATCAATTGAAGCTGTGTATAACTTCAGTTTCGCAAAAGTAACACCCTCAGTCAACATATCAGCAGAGTTAACAAAGTTTTACACCTCCAAGCTATTTGCTGGGTTACTCTTGTATCTGCTTTCAACTCTCATTGCATGGGCAATATTATGTCTCTGTTGAAAGCCTTTTTCAACAAGTCTAGTCTTGTACCTCTTACTATCATCACACTTAGTCTTCACCTGATACACACACTTGTTGTGTAATGTCATCTTCCCTAGTGGAAGTTATATCAATTCCCACTTGCTCAAACTTTTATCTTGCAAGATTTCTTCATAGATCTGTGGTTCTCCACAATTTGTATGTGGAACAATAAAAATTAGTGCCCCAGACCCACTCACCTCTTCACTTCCATCGGTGTCTTGCACTGTGGCCTCTGGTAGATTTCTAACCACATTCAAAGCTTTTCCATTTGTCAGATATACTTTCTCAAAGTCAACTCTAACTTAATATTGCATCAATTCCTGATGGAATGTTATATGGAAAGAAGCAACTAAATCTAATATCCAGTTATCAACAAAACTATGAACTACTATCAACAGTGCATCATGTTCTTTTTCATATATCACATTTGCTCTATAATTCTCCATCTTCTTGGGTTTCCTGCAGGTTGTTTGCTGACCAGACTTTGATTTTGATCTATCTCTATTTGAGTTCATGATCTGTGATCTCCCTCTGAGATCAACATTCATTGTCGAACTCATACCTGAGATCTCACCAAAATCCTTCCGGCGCACCTCCTTAGACAAAATCAAATCACGAATACCATCTCATTTCAGTTTAGATTTAACTGTAAAACTGCTAATTGTCATCCTCATGTCTTCCAAACTATTTGAAAATGATACCAACAATATCAGCGCACATACCTCATCATGAAAATTAATTTCAACATACGACAATTAATTTGTGATAGTATTGAAATCATTAAGGTGTTGAGCAACGGTCAGGTGTTAAGCAACAGTAACACTTTATGTCATCTTCAAGTTGAATAACTTCTTCATCAGATATACCTTGTTATTCGTCGATGACTTTTTATACAAACATGATAAGGCTTCCATGAGACCTGCAACCGTCCACTCCTTGACAACGTCGTGTGAAACGAACCTCAATAAGGTCAATCGAATAACCCCAGAACTTGTTGATCAAAAAATTTCATTCAGCCTCATCCATCCTTTCAGGTCTTTTCCCTAATAACGGAAGACAAAGTTTCTTCCCATAGAGGTAGTTCTCTATCTGCATCACCCGATAACTAAAATTTATCATCAAACTTCTCGATCCCTGAAACATTCACTTTATTTGTAGCCATCATTCTTCCTCATATCCAAACAAAGCTCTGATACCAGTTGTTGTGGTATATAGAAATAAAATAGCAGAGCAATCTTTGATAAAACGAAAAATAGAATGAGAAAATTCACACCAGAAAATAGTAACAAAATGGAACGCACAGATTTACGTGGTTTGACAAATTGCCTACGTCCACGGAGTTGCAAAGGATTTTATTACTTGAGGAGTTTACACTAGTCGATCGTCTCGACTTACAAGAGGGATCTCTCACTTCTTCGATGTATCTTCTTCTCTCTCTACACCAATATATACTGAAGAGGATAAAATTACAAGAGAAATAAACCCAATTTTTCTTCTGCCACAAGCCACAAAAAAGAAGTCAAGGGAGAACAATCTTATTCTCCTTCTTTCTTCTTCCTTCTTGTCCAAACTGATATCCTCCACTTGCAGTGTCGTCTTTTTCTTCAAACATGAATCCTCCACTTCTGCAACTCATGGCCCCTGTCTTTACAACAGAAGACCAATTGAAGCTGTGTACAACTTTAGTTTCACAAGAGTAACACCCTCAATCAACATATCAACAGGGCCGACATAGCTTTACACCTCCAAGCTATTCGTTAGGTTACTCTTGTCTCTGCTTACAACTCTCATTGCATGAGCAATCATGTCTCTGTTGAAATTCTTTTTCAACAAGTATAGCCTTGTACTTCTTACTGTCATCACACTTAATCTTCAACTGGTACACATACTTGTTGTGTAATGTCTTCTTCCCTAGTGAAAGTTTTGTCAGCTCCCACTTGCTCGAACTTTTATCTTGCAAGATTTCTTCATAAATTTGTGGTTCACCACCATTTGTCTGTGGAACAATAGAAATGGGTGCCCCAGACTCACTCACCTCTTCACTTTCATCACTGTCTTGCACTGTGGTCTCTGATAGATTTCCAACCACATTCAAAGCTTCTCCATCTGTCAGATATCCTTTCTCAAATTCACTTACAACATAATATTGCATCAATTCCCGATGGAATGTTATATGGAAAGAAGCCCCTAAATCAAATATTCAGTTATCAATAGAACTATGAACTGCTAGCAATAGTGCATCATGCACTTTTTCAAATGTCACATTTGCACTATAATTCTCTATCTTCTTGGGATTTCTGCAGGTTGTCTGTTGACTAGACTTTGATTTTGATATCTTTCTATTTGAGTTCATGACCAATGATCTCCCTCTGAGATCAACATTCTGTGTCGAACTTGTACCTGAGATCTCGCCACAATCATTCCTGCGCACCTCCTCAGAAAAGATCAAATCACGAATATCGTCTCATTTCAGTTTAGATTTAATTGTAAAACTGCTAATTGTGATCCTCATGGTTTCCCAACTATTTGAAAATAATGTCAACAATATCAACACACATATCTCATCATGAAAATCAATTTCAACATACAATAATTAATTTTTGATTGTATTGAAATCATTCAGGTGTTGAGCAACAATCAGGTGTTGAGCAATAGTCAGGTGTTGAGAAACAATAACACTTTCTATCATCTTCAAGTTGAATAACTTCTTCTTCAGATTACCTTGTTATTCGTCGATGACTTTTCATACAAACCTGATAAGGCTTCTATTAGATCTGCAGCTGTCCTCTTCTTGACAACGTTGTGTGTAACGGACTTCAATAAGGTCAATCAAATAACCCCCAGAACTTGTTGATAAAAAAAAATCATTTAGCCTCATCCATTCTTTCAGTCTTTTCCCCAATAGCGGAAGATGAAGTTTTTTTTTCATAGAGGTAGTCCTCTATCTGCATCCTCCAATAACCAAAGTTTATCATCAAACTTCTCGATCCCTGAAACATTCACTCCATCTGTAGCCATCATTCTTCCTTCCTCAGATCCGAACAAAGCTCTGATACCAGTTGTTGTGGTACATAGAAATAAAATAGCAGAACGATCTTTGATGAAACGAAAAATAGAATGAGAAAATTCACACCAAAAAACAGTAGTACAATGGAACACACAGATTTACGTGGGTTGATAAATGACCTACGTCCACGAAGTTGCAGAGGATTTTACTACTTGAGGAATTTACACCAGTCGATTGTCTCGAACTACAAGAGGGATCTCTCACTTCGTTGATGTCTCTTCTTCTCTCTCCACACCAAGATATACCGAAGAGAATAAAATTACAAGAGAAATAAACCCATTTTTTTTTTGCCACAAGTCACAAAAAAGAAGCCAAGGGAGAACAATCTTCTTCTTCTTCTTTTTTCTTCCTTCTGCCGCAAGGAACTACTGCTTGCTTATCTTCCTCAGTCCCGATGAAGCCTAAGAAGAACACAAAAAAGGCTGTTCAAAATCTAAAGGAGAGCCGTGCAATATATTCTTCTTGTTCGAACCTCACGCACCACCCAAAACTACTGCCTGTTTGTGACTTATAACGAGTGAAGGCATGCTTCGCTTCGCAAAACAGGGAAGGCAGGAGCAGTTCGTGACAGCAGGGAGTGGGAACGGTTCTCGGTGTTTCGCGACAGAAGATTGGGAGTGGGAGCGAGGTCGCGAACCGGGCTCCATCCTTAACAATATGTTTATAAATCTTTTTTTTTTTTTTATTTTATGCAAATACATAGAAATTGGGTGGTATGTACTTAAAACTTTTTTTCTTTTTTATATTTTTTTGCTATAAATAAAAAGAATTGAGTGGTATGCATGTAATTTTCTTTATCTTTTTTTTTTTTTTTTCTCGTACTTGAAGAAGAAGAGGCAGGGGAAGAAGTACCAGATGGAAGCTAGGAAGGATCACAGAGGGAAACTCGTTGGAGGGGAACAGGGCTCGACTGTTTCAACAGAGGAGGATGAGTGACTTTGGTGAGTTGGAGCTGCTCGGTTAGAGGCTTTATAAGGAGTGGAGGAGTTCAGGCTAGTGATTGGAGTGAAGAAGGGGTGGCAGCTCTCGGGAAGGAGGAGGAAGGAGCTGTCTTGATTGAGTGTGGGATGAGAAGAGACGCTAGGGCAGCAGAGGCTCAATTGCGACAGAATGGGGAGGGCAAGACAAAAGAGGTAAAAGCCGCTCGATAACGCGGGCGCAGCGTGATCATGCGACCCTCATTCCATCGCGTATATAAAAATGCGGCCCCAAACAGACCCTAAATATTGTACATACATGGTTGTACCACTTTAACTAGTTCAATTAGTTTCAATCTATGGTGACTAGCACATGGGGGAGAAAATTGGTTGAGATCGTCCATCTGCTCTTTAAAGGATTTGATTTGCCTCATCACTTATGAGATTGACTTATTTGAGAAGAATGACTCAGATCACTTCTCTAAACATTTCTTCATAATATAATATATTCATATTATATCATATTACTTCATCATATTTATATTTATAAAAATACACGTGCGCATCAAAATAACTCAGATCGCTTCTCCAAATGACTCCTGCAGTTCTGCATTTGTATACATGCACATTTGGAGAAGTAATAAACATTTACTCCCAAGAAATCACGCTTCTGTATATATATATATATATTTATTACTCTGTTGCATTGATAGAACAAAGCAGGGTAAAACACGCGAGTAAGTTTTTTATGCCAATCCATTTTCTTCTTCCTGAAGGCCATTTTTTAGAGAAGGGTTGCAGATTTGAAAAGAAGTGAGAATCATAACAAATAATGCAAGCATATTTTAGTGAAAGTGTAGGGAGCAGTTGGAGTGGTGTTACTTCGAATCCCTTCACATGCAAGCCGAAGTTATATATATATATATATATATATATATTAAGCTGTCTATTTTATTTGTAATAAGAAAAGTGGAAAGCGAAAGGTTAAAAAGGTTGGAGGCCAAAAGCCTGAAAGGTGAAAGCAAAAAGAGAATTGATGTGAATTTCAGTTATTATTATTATTATTTTAAATATTTTTGTGATTAATAAGAGATATTTTTTAGTCTATAAATAGACAAAAGAGATAAGAAAGGAGGAAAAATCTTCATCTATGCCCGACAAGTGATCTAGGATTTCGCATAAGAAGAAATTTATTATGGTGATGAAGAAAATCGTCAATCTCCTGCGTAGTAGGGGATTAACGGGATCATCTTTAATGTTGTGTCATAGAGAAAAGTTGTCTTTGTTCCGTGTAACAGGCAATTAGCGAAATCTTTTTTCTTGTTGCGATATAAAAAAAATGTCGTTCACATTCTGGTAGCAGGCGCCAACATGATTTTTTTTCTTAAAGAAGGTGTAGAGAAAAATCATCCTCGTTTTACGTAACAGACGATCAACGAGATCTTCTTTCGTGATATTGAGATGAAGAAAGTTATCTCTGTTCTTGCCCAACAGGTGACTCAAGGTCTTTTTGTTTGTTGCTGTTGCACATTCTGAATGAGACCTAAAAAAGCTGGAGTTTTCTTGTCGCACCTTGATGGAGATATTTTCATGTTTATGTGGTGGCTATATTTAGAGATCCCATAAAGATTAACATAAATAATGGAATCATAGAGGCGATGCTCACTCCACTCGAATATGAGCTAATTTGTTTTAACCCTTGTACAAGTATTGTAGTTTTTCAATTTTTTGATGTGACATTTGTACACGATGATGATGCATCTATCTTTACGTTTTTCTCTAACTTGTTGTAATAAAATTTTGGATGTTGCTTTTGAGGTTATTTTTATGTCACTTCTAGGGTGTTGTTACCCAACTTCTGGGTTGTCAGTATCTCGCTTCTGAGGTATTGTTGATGTTGACATCTTTTGAAGTATATGGCTTTTGAGATTATGTGGTTTCTCATTTATGTGGAAGTCTGCAATCAAAGTTTGAACGTACATTTTATATTAAAAGGAATCACGTACTCGTGCCTTTTTAGGTCGCGCCCTCTCATGTTTGTATCTTCATAGGCTTGTGTCTTCTTAGGCTTATGCCTTGTAAGTGCTTAATATGAACTGATGTCTTTTGAGGCTCGTTGACTTTTGAGACTTTTAGCCTTTTGAGGTCATTTATATATATGTGCCTTCTGAGACTTATAGACATGTGAGGTCTTTGAGTGGAGATTTTATCAACCAATTGCTCTTTTTGAGTCTGTCTAGTGAGGACCATGTCCACTATTAGCTTTCCATCGATACATACCTCTTGGGATCGTCTTCCAAGAGCATTGTAGCTTTCTATTGAGTCGTGTCTCTTTGGCTTGACTTCTAGGGGTACTGTACTTTTCGATTGAGTCTTGCCTCATCGGTTTGACTTCAAAGAGTATCGTATCTTCCCGTCGAGTCTTGCCTCCTAGGCTTGACTTTTAGAGGCTTGCTAGCTTCTTATCAATTCTATTCTTTTGGGTTCAACTCAAGGAGTACAATATCTTCCCATCGAGTTTTGCCTCTTAGGCTTAACTTCCAGGGGCATGATAGCTTCTTATCGAGTCTTACTTTTTGGGCTTGACTTCCAAGGGTATCTTATATTCTTATTGAGCCTTGCCTCTTAGGATTGATTTCCAGGAGCACTGGTGGGAGACCTTTTTTACTACTGTGAATTTTCAACTTATCCCAAACTATTAGTTGAAGTGTGTCTGTGTGATAACTATAGCCTATGCTGGAGCAAAGATGAAAGGAGAATCCACTGAGGATGTAAGACACGTCCTAGGTTGTATAATCAGAGATGCTTGACTACATTAACCCACAACAAACAAAATCATATGAAATCCACTGAGGATGGTTTCCCTATCTTAAGTTTTTGGTTGAAGCTTTTGCTTGATGATTGTAACCTATCATTAAAGAGGTTGAAGGAAGTTCGCCAAGGAATTTTGACTTATTTAAGGCTGTCAGTAGAAGCTTCTGCTTGATGTCTGTAGCCTGTGATGGAAGAGGTTGAATCAGTTTCACTTGGATCAACTAAGTCCAAAATGAGGTGTTAGAGGTGCTCTGCATTTCTCATAGTCGGTGTGTAGGTCGCAATGGACCACATGTTTTCTCGGAAATATGGTTGCAACCATATTTATGAAAAATGTTTGATAACTTTTTAGTTGTTGTTTTTGAATTTTTTTGCCCCTTAACATAAGCTTCCAAATAAAATTGTAAAGTACCATGTGTATCGAGTCTTGAAGTGATCAGCTTCTTGATATGGTTGAAGAGGAGTTTTAGTATGGTGAAGGGGTATTGGTGAAGTGTTATTTACGACAAAAATTACCCCCACTCTAGGAGAGGATTTCAAAGACTTGTTGTCTAAATGTAATGTGGCATGACTATCATGCCACAATCATGCTCGATACGTTAATGTGAATGACCTTTCAAGACTACAGTGAAGATTGACCCCCAGTATGAAATTATTCATGAAAGACTATTGATGCTAGAAGACAATTCCACCACAATCGTGTTTTGGACATTGACATGAACGACCTTTCAAGACTGTAGTGAAGGTTGCTCCCTATATCAAATAATGCTTCAGAGACGATCTTTAAGATGCAGAGGAAGTTCATTCATCAGTTGGATGTTGTATATCGTTGGGAAATTAAGTAGTGGCTCGACATCTCAGAGTTGAAGACAGTGTCGAACAGTGTTTTGTTTCCCATAGAAGGCGTCAAACTCATGTGTGCAAGAAGATTTGCGGTGGTAGAGTAATGAATTATTGTTTTAGTATTGCACAAGAATTCAATACACATTTAGGTAAAAGAATACAACGAGTAGAGACACCAAATTTTTTTACGTGGAAAACTCATAAAGGGAAGCTGAAGAATTTCACTATAAAATATTGATTATAATTACAACCACTTGTCTCACATGTTAGAAAGGGTTACAAGGTCTCCCAAGTTACAACGTCGAATGCAGATAAAATTGTTGCAAGGAACGAGGAGCGAACAATAGAGATCGGCGGACGATGGTTGACGCTGATCGACGGTGGTCAACGACGGCAAAATGATGGTTAACTTCAACTCATTCCCAAAACTTTAAAATCTCCTCCCCCCTTCACGAGAAGGATGTGACTCTATTTATAAGATTTCATGTGCAGTCAATGCAGAAATATGAACAATTTTGATCAAACAATCCAAAGAGTTTTCTTCGATCATATGGGGTTTGATGGATATCTAAGTTTCTTAATGATGTCAAAATTGAGTGATTTTGGGCTCGCTGGATTCTTCTTCTTGAGACGCTCGATTCAATTATAAGCTCAATAGATTCGACATTCGTTTAACTTTCCAAGTATATTCAGAAAACTTTCAAAAACATTTTATTATCTTGATCGGAGATTGATTTGACTCAGATTCAATCAATTTTATTATCATTGGGTTTGTCTCATCGAGCCGATCGGTTTGGCTGTAAGTTTGTTAAAATTGGTGATCTGGATGACTCTTAATAAAAGTTTGATCATTTCTTGCTCAAATGATTATCTCGAGATCCGTGTTATGCTCGAAATGATTTCTAGTGGATGTTGGAAATTTATTGATGACGAATCAATGTGAGTAATGAATAATTATTTTATAATGTGTAAAAGGATCATCCATGACTACTAAAATACGCCACTGCCACTAATAATATCAATTATACCATCATCGCTAAAGCAAGACAGAAGGGATAAACAAAATCTCTCTTAGAATTTGCGGGGAAACGAGTAATTCTTTCATGATGTAATCTTCCTTTGAGATATGAATCCATAGTCAATTTAGGATTCAACAAATATCTTCATGTTCTACCAAATTTGCCCACTTTAGCCAAATTATTGGGAACTCAAGCTCTCACCATGAAGTTATAAGTTTAAGTTAATAATTAGTGCATGCTAATTTTATGATTAAATTTACTCAAAACACCTAAAAAGTTATCATACAAATCTAGAATAGAATCTATAGGAATCTAATCCCCACACTTATATAAATTGCAATAAATTGTCTTAAAATTGCAAAATTGCATCTAATCTAATCCCCACTGTTATAAGTTTAAGATATATATGATTACTGGCAATTATATTTTAAGATTACTATATTTATATAATAAGATCGAATCTAATTAAAATTTTTATTTATATTTCAATAATTTTGATTAAATTTTGATTTGAATCATAGATGCCGAAGCAAATTGTAGGGGGCCCTTGAGTCTGGAGAATTATTATGTGCAACAGCTGCAAATTCGGACGAAGAAGCGATCCACGGCTGCGTGGCCGTACGCGGCCGTATTCGGACCGTCATCCGGGTGTGCACGTAATAATTTTTTCTTGGGCCCATAATTTTTAGCGGTTCGGAGATTTAAGAAAACAAAATGACCCACAGAATTATAGAATATTGAAGCAATGACCAAAGAAGGTGTAATTGGATGTTCGACCATCAAAAACTATTACATTATGTTTTTTTCTTTCCCCAAAAGAAAATAAATTTTATATGCTTGTAAATAGGGAAAAGTTAATGTGTGTTGATGTCCTAAAGTAAATAGAAAGACAACATCATAAATTCATATATATATATATATATATATATGTGTGTGTGTGTGTGTGTGTGTGTGTGTGTGTGTGTGTGACGTGACCTATCCATCCACCATTATATAAATTTATAATATTCAAAGATAATAATTTCTCGTAAATAATATGTTATTTATATAAAGAAAAAAGATTCTCCCTTGAGATAATGATCTCATGAATCCCATAAACTTGAACTAATTACTACTTTAAATAATTAATAATAAAAGTGTTATTAGAGGACTCATGAAAATTATGCCATTTAAACATGAGAGTCACAACTTGCATTTTATTTTAGAACTTCACCACAAATTTTTTTTATTTGTGGAGGATTATTTTAAAAGAAATTTTGTGATGGGAAGGTGCTTATAATGATCAACAGTGTATAATAAAATTTTGATATTGGATCATTTAAAAAATCTATACCCTCTTCATTGTCAGATTGACACTATCATTGAATTGTTATCATCAGCAAAACCATCATCGCCACTAAATTACAATCTCAACAATATCGTCGTCTAGGCTCAACCATTGCTTTTATTGATATCATCATAAAAATATCATTCTTGTTGAATCACTTTTGCAATCCAAATGCAATCACCCCTAAACTACCATTGACTATGGGTTGTCACTTAACATCATTATTATTAGTTCTGGGATAGTCCATTATTATTAAGGTTGTTATACTATTGAACCACTATTATCAACTTCATTATTAAAACACTATTGCTCGACCCTAATTGTCATACCACTATCTTTATTTTTTGTTTCACAGCTTCTCCAACATTTTCTATCACATATGAAAAAAATCAAATTGGTATCCCACACTCACTTCGTCTATGCAAAAGATAGGCAGGATTTTGTGGCATACATCTACATGATAAAATTATTTCAACAGAGGCTAAACATCATAACTTTTCTCTTGTTATATTTTTTATGTAAATGATTGTTTAAGAGTAATTTTGCATATTATGATGTAATAAAAAAAA
This sequence comes from Phalaenopsis equestris, assembly GCF_001263595.1. Classification (NCBI taxonomy): domain Eukaryota; kingdom Viridiplantae; phylum Streptophyta; class Magnoliopsida; order Asparagales; family Orchidaceae; genus Phalaenopsis; species Phalaenopsis equestris. The sequence goes on along the minus strand of NW_018164739.1, from coordinate 2,075,285 downwards.
TATAAAAGATCAAATAGATCGTATTAAAAAGTTTTGAATTTATTATAAAAGTAAATAGTTATTTTTTGTAAAAGCTGTCCAAAAAACGGTTCGTTGTTCGCGAACAGCTCGTGTAATTATTGTCTTATGACTATATTATTAGGATTGTTAAAAAGACTCTTTGTTCGTGAAAAGCTCGTGCTCGAGTCGTTAAGCAGACGAGCCGAACATGAACATAATTTTTGAGCTCGAAATATAAAGAATCCAAAGAGGAGCTGCACCCCTATTCACATCTCCGCACGCGCTGAAATCCACCCATTCTAACGAGCTTCTCTCCCCGCAGGCTCTAATGTCCACCCAACACCTCTCTCTCCCTCTCTCCCGCATTTTCCTCCCTTCCGTCCAACAACACCTAACTTCTCCTTTCCAACATCAGTCCTCTCCGCCCACCATAGTCCTTTTTTTTTTTTTCCTTTTGTTCGTTCCTTACAAACCCTCCCTCCTCCCACAACCCTTGCGCGAAAGTGACACCCATGGAGATGCGCAGTATTTGCCGCGCTCGTCACCGAAGATGGGCTATAGCTGCCCTCTTGGTTGTCGCCTTACTAGCCGTCGCGCAGCTAGGGCAGTGCCAGACCGACTACGATGATTATGAGGGCAATGATGGCGAAGACGATGATGGCGGAGGAAACACAGAAGATGTCCCGCTCTTCGCTAGCATTGTCTATGATCGTCTCATGAGCCTTACTGGAGCCTTCGCTAAAGAATTTGGCAATCAGCTCAAATATTGCATCAAGGATTCGTACGCGCACTTGTTTTGATTTTATGTCATCTGATGGCCTTAGATGTTCTGCTTTTGTTGTTCATCGGTATAAATATGATGTATAAAGATATATATTTCTTTTTCAGAGATAATGATTGGAATCTGGCATTTAATTTTTCGGCAGATTTGAGGTTCCTGGTCAATTGCATCAGGCACAGAGGTGAGCATTGCTTATTTTGAATTTCATTTTATGTTTCGGCTAGCTAGGTTTGCCAATCAAGCTATTTTTTATGGATTCGGGTGGGCTCATGGATGTTGAATGTCACATCGGGGTTTTTTTTTTTAAAATTTGGAGGGTTAGGACATAAGATTGATATTGAAAAGAAATTGACCTGTGAATCTTGCAACAATTTTCTAAATATTTATCAATTAAATTAATAATATTTGCACATTTTTTAATATAATTTAGACATGAATTTAACTTGAATTCAACCAAACATCCAAAGTCCGACATTTAAATCCTCTGCTCCGTTAAATGGAATATTCGCATGTTTAGTTATTTTTTCAACATAAATTCAGATTTAATTAAATGCGGGGAAGATGGGAGTTTCGGAGGTCATAGTATGTCGTCATTTCGTCGTTGTCTTGCGAGCTCGTCGGAATGTCGCCGGAGGAGAAAGATGGGAGGAAAAATGGGATTTATGGCAAAGCGGGGAGAAAAAAATGGGAAAGATGAGAGTCTCAGAGTTCATTGTATGCTGCTGTCATCATGTCGTTGCCTTGAGAGCTCGCCGGAATGTTGTCGGAAAATAGACAGAAGATAATGAGGGTGATAATAGTGAAGTTTATGGTATTTGATATGAAATTTAGGCGGTTGAATTGGATTTAGTAAATCTGATAAATCCTGCGATGAAGACTGAGCTCGTCGACGACAGAATAAATCATTTGGCTGCTTCGCTGATTAAAATTTATTAAATCCCAATTTACATCATAATAGAGACGAAACACTGTGAAAAGAGATAGAACGTGAAAAATTTAATTTTAACTGAGCTTTGGATTTAAGTTTCGTTTTACTGTTTGGTTGGATTTAAGTTAAATTCATCCCTAAATCTTGTTAATTGTGTGCTACCAAACACTAATAAGAATTGGGTGGTATGTATGTGAATCCTCCTATTTTATAAAATTCAATTACTAATTTTTTTTTTTTTTTTCTTTTTGAGTTGTTGACCTTTGATTCAAAATATATTATTGGATTTCATTATTTTGTAAATTTTAATATCAAATAAAGATGGAATGAATGGATTTGATACTATTGATCTTTTCTATAAAATAAAAGTATGAAATAAATTATATATTTAATAATTTATATTATGTATACATTTTATCCGGACCCCTATCATATGTAATTGAAAAAATATTCTTTTAGTTTTTTTATTAATACGTCTAGAATAAATGTTACTTGATTAAAATCACATTTGCACTTCATTATATGAGATTTTAATTAAATGTTTATCCTTTTTTACACATTTTAATTTAGGGGCATTTACATACATACACCCAATTCGTATGTTTTAACATATATAACATTTAAATTTACTTTTTGCATTTATACGACTCAAATCTTTCACGTCACATAAAAAATCTATAAGTACTTAGAATAATATATGGTAATTAGAATTAATTTTTTATTTTTCTAAGAATAATATATGGTAAGTAGAATTAATTCTTTTTTTTTCGCGAATTAAGTTTTTAATAGCGTGTATGTTAGAAATTAGTTATTAAAGTGTGATTGAACTTTCTAGTTGGAGAGAAGATTCTCTACCTATTCAAAAGTCTTTGAAATTACTTGTAAACTTCTATATTAAATGCAACTAATTTTACTTACAAGAATAATGTTAACATGTAAAGAATGTTATTTTTGTAACTAATGTTGTTTATTTGACCACATATTAATATTCTGTTCAATATTTTTACTTGTATCAAAACCATAAATCTACTACTATGATTTTATGCTAATTAAAATTCAAAATTTTCACCAATAGTGAATAAGCTTTTAAAGAGGCACAGGTGAAATAATTTATCCTCGATTGAGTTCCTTCATTCTTAAAGTTTTGTGTCGCATTTTATTGTGTCCTAGAAAACTATCGTTAGGGTGTTGAGTGTCCTATAAGAGATTTTCCTTAGGTTACTTCTGACACGCATATAACCAAGAAATAAAATTTAAGTGCTCAATTGGAGGATTATAGCCCCCTCAGGAGCCCTTAAACGCTCAAGTTAATGGATGGGCTATTAAGCTTCATTTTGATGAACAATAAGGGATCTTACACTATTTGTTTGAGTTTGGGTACTAATGGACAAAAAGTATAAGTCAAGGAGAAATTCTTTTACTTTTATTGTGAAAAACGATGGCAATAAAATAAAACTGGAATGAGAAATTCACAAAACAGAAAAACAACGAAAACACACAGATTTATGTGGTTCGACAAATAGCTTACGTTCATGGAGCTGCGAAGTATTTTATTACTCGAGGATTACACCCGTCGATCGCCTCGACGATTACAAGAAAGAACAATCTCTCTCTCTCACCTCTCCTCTCTCCTCTCTCCTCTCGAGAGCAACAACCGAAGAAGTCTGGGAAATCAAATCACGAGAGAGATAACAATGGGAGCTAGTATGCCTATTTATTAATTTCATAATATCATTAGGCTCATTAAGGAATTAATCAACAAATTAATGAAACTCATTAATTATTTCATTTTCTCTTCAGAAAATCATAAAAGAAATTAAGAGTAATTAATTTCGAGTATCAAATCCAATTTGTTGACAAACACGAGAAAACGCTAATTTGAACAGTGAACAGGCTTACATATTCGCAACAACTTTGTCATTTTAGGTGATATATGATTGTAAGTGGAAGCTATTTTAGTACTTTGGTGATTCTTTAGGTAGATATTTGAGCCATGCTTTTTTGAGATATGTGTTGGACTAAAATGCCACTTATTTGAGGGAATTATTTGCCATTTGGTTGATTGAAGGATGAAAGGATGGACCATACTATCTCTAATATTTGTATTTGACCATCTCCTTGTTATGATGAATGATTGTATCAAATTTGTTTGAGATCAAAGATGATGTTGATCTAAATTGTGTGACTAGATCCATGATATGGCTTTGTGATTGGAATTGATATGTATGAGACTTTGAGGTTGATGTTGATTCTATGTAAATTTTAGAGTGATCAAACAACCCAAAACCTAGCAGAATTATCGATTCATTCAAACCTTTATTCATGCTGAACATTTTATCATAAAATAATAATGCTTATAATTTGATAGTTAAAACACGTATGAGGATATTCTTTGGGTCATAATAGTCATCTTTTATGGTTGAATATTTATATAAAATTTTAGAGATACTTAGATTGCTCTTCCAATTGGTTCATTGTATCATTGATAGTATTTTCATCGATATATTGAAAGGATTTGATTAAGGTATTTTTTGGATTGTAGTCCTAGAGTTCAAACCCCTTTGATCATAACCAAACATATGATGCTAATAAGGTCATAAGAGATTATGGACCATGAATTTGTTTTATAATCTTGGTGCTTGTATTATGTACTTGGTTGAATTTGGAGTTGTGTGAGAACAAAACTGAAAATAATAAGACCATCTTCATTAATTTAGTAACCGCTTACCATACAAGGGCTGTGAACTAAGAAGAGCACGAAATACTTCAAGATGATCGAAGGATTGTCTTATCAATAAGCATATACCATGAGAAGTTCCCTCAACCCATCATTTCTTATGAAACCAAACTTGGTCACTTGCTAAAGGTGAACTTTAAGTATCAAATAGGTCCAAGCGCACGGCCATGCATTGGCTCAAATCCACAAAATTGATCTTTGAGCATTAATTAAAAGTGTTCCTAGACTACCTTTAATGTTCTACCCCTTACCCAGCAAGAGTTGTAAGGTAAGCCATCCTCGAAAGAGGCACAAAGCTAGTTACTTGTAGAGTTAATGCATCAAATAGAAATGCACGCTTTATATTTTTTCAACAAATAAATAAAAGTGTTAGGTATGGAAATTGAACCTAAGACGGTCCTCATAGTTAAAAGATGGGGTATGGCCACCATATAAGGTTTGGTTCATATTTGGATTGTTGAGGCTGATATACTTGGGGATAGTTAAGGATCAAATTTAGTAAAAGAGATATATTTTTTTGCTTGGCCATAACTTCATCCAAAGAAAACGTTTAACTTGTTTTAGGAAAATCAAACTAATTGAGTTAGCTTTAGATTTTATTATATCATAGCTTTAAGAAATTTTATTTTATTTCACTGCTTTCATTCTATCAAATTTGTGAATTATCGAAATAATAGACTGAAAACCAATATTAGTTTTTAGTGAATATATCTGTTTTTATGAACTTATTTTTATCAACTTATTGGATGAACAGGGGACCTTACACAACGCTTGTGTAATGCTGCCGAAATGAAATTTTACTTCAATAGCTTTTATGACAACAGTGGAGAAAGTGCAAAGGTCAACATACTTAAACCAAACAAAAATTGCAACTTGACTTCATGGGTCTCTGGATGTGAGCCAGGATGGGCATGCAACGTCAATCCAAATCAAAAAGTTAAATATAATGATTCCAGACAAATGCCTGCTAGGACTCAGAAGTGTCATCCCTGTTGTCCAGGCTTCTTCTGTCCCCGTGGTATTACATGCATGATACGTAAGTACTTTCTCTATCTTATTCTACTCTCTTATATTGAAGCAATTGTCTAACTTTTATTTTCTCATTTTTTTCAAAGCCTGTCCTTTGGGTGCATACTGCCCACTTGCAAAACTAAATAAGACCACTGGTGTTTGTGATCCGTAAGTTTTATTTCATACTTATTAACTATGTTTAGTGTCTCTTCTATCTATTTTATTAAACTTTATGTTAGCCATTATATAAGTAATTTTTAGAAATGATGCAGATATAATTACCAACTACCTCCAGGTCAACCTAATCATACTTGTGGTGGCGCCGATATGTGGGCTGATGTTTTATCTACTAGACAAGTGTTTTGCCCTGCTGGATACTATTGTCCAAGCACTATACAGAAGATTTCTTGCAGTAGTGGGTATTGAATCTATAACATTCTCCAATGGTCATGATAGCACAATACAAATTTTGATGATGCATTATTTTCTTTCTATATTTTTTATGCTTGTGATGAAATTTATTGCCTTCTTGTAGCCATATAACCATCTTCTTCAAAATTTATGTAAACAATTATCTTTCATGAGCAACAATAAAAACCTTATTCTACAATTTTGAGTTGGATATTAAAATAGTTGTTCATATGTTTTTCTTAATCATTAGGGGTTTCATTTGATAAATTTCAATTTAAGACAAATCTTAATGTACAACTACCAGGTTGCAATTTTCTCACCTTTTTTTAATTTTGTTATATTGCAGCTACCACCCTAATCTTTTTTTTTTTTAATTTAATTTCTTGAATAGGATTTGCTCCCCTTAATTTTTTATATGACCATTTTGTACATTATCTTTCATATTTTATGACACACTCATCGCTCTATTAATTGCTCCTTTGTCACTACTTTACAGGCATTACTGCAGGAAGGGTTCTACATCTGAAATAAGTAAGCTCGCTTTTGTTTATACTATTTAATAGAAAATTTTAGGAAATTCTTTATCTAAAATAAGCAGCTCACTAATATTCATACTATTTTTCCAGCTAGTGTTAGCAAATTAAAAAATTTTCTAATTTGACGGAAATTATCAAAGTGAATTTGATGTAGTACCACTCACAAGTAAGGCAACTATAAACAGTATAGTTATAGATAAAATATTGCTTGTTTAAATCAATTATATGGAGAACATTCACAAGAGGCAAGATCATTCGAAAAAAATATGATCATTCGGATAATATCACAAAGGCACATTGTTTTATGTCTGATTTTTCATATAATTTCACTCCATGAATTCTTTTTTAATCTTAAAAAATGAGAAAATGTCAGTATTTGACTACTAAATTTATTGTCATTTTCTGTAGAAGATTGGCAATCTAATGGTTATTCATCTTAACATACATGCAAAATATGCTCTTTAGTCCAAGAGATTTATTGACAAAACCAAGACGATGCATTCTTACATGTGTTGTCTATATGTTTCAAACTCGAGAATATTGAATTTGAAAGATTTTGTTATTTAAGCTGTAATACTTGAATAATATTTTTCTTAACATGCAGGGTGTTTTAAGAAAAGTTCTTGTAAGCCAAATTCTTCGAATCAAGACATTACTATATTTGGAGCTCTTGTTATGGTTAGTGATTCCTAAATTTTAAAATTTAATTCTGCCATCAGTTAGAGTGGTATTCAGTTGATTCCAACTAAGCTAAACTATGGTGCAATATTTTGAATAATTATAATGAACAAATTAAGATTATAGCTTTACAATTTAGAAAACCTAGTTGATTGATAACCTGAGCAGCCCTAAATTTTATGATTTCCTAGAAAAATTAGTGTGTTTCGTAGTTTTCTTTTAGTGCTTTATTATTTTTTCATATTTATTCCACAAAAAGAACTTATTTGTGAAACTCAAAGTTAACGTACAATTTCTTCTTTTCATATAGGTCGCTTTGTGTTTGTTGCTCTTAATCATATATAACTTCTCTGGCCAAATCCTTAGTAACCGTGAGAGAAGGCAAGCCAAATCAAGAGAAGCCGCTGCAAGGAGTGCTCGAGAAACTGCACAAGCTCGTGAAAGGTGGAAAGCAGCTAAAGATGTTGCAAAGAAACATGCCTCAGGACTTCAAGCACAACTTTCTAGAACATTCTCACGCAAAACATCTAAAGGTTTGGGGCAGTCTCATGGATCATCTAACGCTTCAAGTTCTAAAAATTCAGACCTTCCACCTAAGAAAAAAGAATCGAGTAATCTCAAAAAAGTTATTCAATCACTAGAAGATAATCCTGAAAGTGAGGAAGGGTTTAATCTGCAAATTGGAGATAAGAATATAAAGAAGAACATGCAAAAAGGTAAACAAATCCATACTCACAGCCAAATGTTCAAGTATGTATATGGGCAAATTGAGAAAGAAAAGGCATTGGAACAACAAAATAAGAACTTGACATTCTCTGGAGTTATTTCTATGGCTACTGATACAGAGATAAGAACCAGGCCTACAATTGAGGTTGCTTTTAAGGATCTAACGCTAACTTTGATAGGGAGTAAGAAAAAGCTCTTAAGAAGTGTGACGGGAAAACTCATGCCTGGTCGTGTGGCAGCAGTAATGGGTCCTTCTGGGGCTGGTAAAACTACATTTTTGAGTGCTTTGGCTGGAAAAACAACAGGGTGTGAGATAACGGGTTTGGTTCTTATTAATGGGAAAGCAGAGCCTATTCGGTGTTATAAAAAGATCATAGGCTTTGTACCACAGGATGACATTGTTCATGGAAACTTGACGGTGGAAGAGAACCTTTGGTTTAGTGCACGATGCAGGTATGATATGAATTAATACGCTTATCTCTTATATAAATTATTTCAAATATACCATTTCTAGTTTCTTTCGTTTTCATTGTTGAACTTTGATAAAAATAGAAAAAAGATAAAAAAGGAATGCCCATTTCATTACTTTTTCTCATGATTATTTACCCATTCGAAATGAACGATTTATTTATATACATGTCTTCCAAGGTATTCCATTCTAATCTTTATCTTTTTACTAAAATGTAACTTAGTCAACTTATATTAATAAATTTAAATATTAGGCAGTTTAACCAATCTCATTTATCATGGTGATCAAAGAACCCGTGGCTGCTGTTAAGTTGGTAACTGTGTTGCTTTCAGGCTTACCCTTAAGAACTATAGTTAGGTGGGGCCATAAGGACTGTCTGTGCATGAAGCTTTTTTACTTGTACACATTTTTTTCGAAAATATTTTCAACTTTTTTGAGCACTTAAACGACATTTCTTTGGTTATATTAAAGGAGACTGATTAGTTAATGATTGTTTAATTTTTGACACTATTAACTGATTTCGTGCCCATCAATTGCTTTGGGGTACGTGCTAATTTGGGAAAAAACTTTCACTTAATATCTATTTCAAACCTGTTTTGGATTGATATATAATACTGCTAATTTTTTTTATTACCTGAATGAAAACATTTTACAGACGTCGTAGGTTTCTCATAGGATGCTTCTATTTGTTTTAGTTGAGGCACTATGTATGGAGCAGATTAAAGAATCTTCATTAAGATTTTTTAAAAATAGTCATATATGTTATTTTTTTAATAAAATCGACATATCAAAAAAATGTTAGCAAAATTGACATTCTTAGTATAAATGGAGACTATGGTGATTATCGGAGTTGAAAACAGAGAGAACAGTATTATATCTGGTTTAAAACTAGACAATGTGCTTTTGAAAAATTGAATATTCATGATTATCTCCCTAAACAATATTCAAATCTAATTTTATTATATTTACGCTTTTTCCTTTGCTTAAAAATTTTTTAAGTTATTTTTAGGAATAAAGTTAGAATGATTAAATTTTTCTTTCAATATTGTCTCAGATTATCAGCTGATTTGTCAAAGGCAGATAAAGTTCTTGTTGTTGAAAGAATTATTGAGTCCTTGGGATTGCAAGCAGTACGTGAATCCTTAGTTGGTACTGTCGAGCAGCGTGGAATATCAGGTGGGCAAAGAAAAAGAGTTAATGTTGGGCTTGAAATGGTTATGGAACCTTCTTTATTGATTCTAGATGAGCCAACCTCTGGCTTGGATAGTGCTTCATCTTCTATGCTTCTTAAAGCCCTACGCCGCGAAGCACTTGAAGGGGTAAATATATGCATGGTGGTTCACCAACCCAGGTTATTTTAAGATTCTATCCTATAAAGATGTTTATTTCTTAAATCAATTATTTCTATGTTTTCTAAATTTTAATTTTCATGAATTTGCCTAGTTAGCTTAAAGAACTGACAACTATCATAAATCAATTTTCTCCTTATTGATCAACTTCGATAATGAATTCCTGCAAGTAAAACTATATATATGTGTTTTTTTCAGTTATACCCTCTACAGGATGTTTGATGATTTGATACTTCTAGCAAAAGGAGGCATAACCGTGTATCATGGATCTATCAAGAAGGTTGAAGAATATTTTTCAGGTCTTGGGATCAATGTTCCAGAACGTGTTAATCCTCCAGATTATTTTATAGACATTTTAGAGGGGATAATTAAGCCAAACACGCCTTCAGGAATAACTTGCAAGCAACTTCCTCTTAGGTGGATGGTGCATAATGGATATGATGTGCCTCGCGATATGCTTCGTGATGATTCTACTGGAGATACTTCTAACAAGTGTGCAGAAAAGAGTAATGTTGAGATTGAAAGACGATCTATTGCAGGGGACATATGGGACAATGTTAAGGATATTGTGGGGCGGCGAAAAGATGATTTTGAGTATAATTTCTTACATTCTACGGACTTGTCAAATCGGAGAACTCCTGGTATTTTGCAGCAGTACAAGTATTTCTTGGGAAGGTATATGCTCAGAGAAAAGTGTCAAAATGGTCCCATGACTCTTTATGGGAGATCATTTTATTCCCAGAATTTTTAAAAGTCTCAATAAAGTTTCCAGATTCTTTTAATATTGATTGAAATAATACTCATTGAGGACTATTTTTGGATCTCACTAAAATATTTTGGGGACTAATTTAGCATTTTTGTAAACTCTGGGACTAAAATGGCCTAATATGAAAAGAGAGGGGACTATTTTGGCACTTTATTCTGTAGGCTTACTCACCTACCATCTTCAAGATTTTTCCATAACTTATTAAATTTTGCTCAACTATAGTGAAAACTCTATGTAATTTTAATCCTTTTAATGGATTTTAGCATAGTATAATTCTTATAATTTTTCAGGGTTGGTAAGCAACGTCTTCGTGAAGCTAGAATACTAGGAGTTGATTTTCTTATTCTATGTCTTGCTGGAGTTTGCCTAGGGACACTTGCTAAAATGAGTGACGAAACATTTGGATCCTTGGGTTACACGTACACTGTTATAGCTGTTTGTAAGTTTTTTTTTTCTTTTTTTTTTTTTAAATTGTATGATATATTATAAGAATCTACTAATATTTGCTGTATGATATATAATAAGAATCCAACAAATTGCATGCTGACATTTTAGATCCATTTGCATTCCATAAATATGTATGATTATCCATGATAGTTTTTCAATCTTACCTAAAATTCATTTGATTAAGCCTTCTTAAAAAATATTTAGCTGCCCCATAATTGTATCTTCAACTATCATGATTCTTTGAATAAACTAATCTGTAATAAATTGTTGCATATTTTAATTAAAATGTGTTGTTTTACAGCTCTATTATGCAAGATTGGAGCTCTTAGATCATTTTCGCTTGAAAAGCTGCAATACATGAGGGAAAGGACTTCTGGCATGAGCTCACTCGCTTATTTCCTTGCAAGAGATACCATTGATCATTTCAATACAGCAGTCAAACCAATAGTTTATCTTTCAATGTTCTATTTTTTCAACAACCCTAGGTCCTCAATTGCAGATAATTACATCATACTAGTTGCTCTCGTTTACTGTGTAACTGGTATTGGCTACTTCTTCTCCATCTTCTTCCAGCCTGGAACAGCCCAGTTGGTGAGATAAATTATCGTTAAAGTCATTTTTATCTCATTTAAATTTGTTTAAATTTTCTTTAAAATTCATAAGCTGTTTTTCTGTCTGGTTAACAACCTTTTGGATTTGCTCGTGCAGTGGTCTGCACTTATGCCAGTAATTTTAACGCTGATAGCTACTCAGGAGACAACCTCAAAATTCCTGGCTAACATATGTTACACAAAGTGGGCATTGGAGGCATTTGTTATTGTTAACGCTGAGAGGTTCGATTTAAATTCATCTTCTTCTACAACTTTAATGCATTTTATTGATTCTAAGTTGGTGGAGCATATAAATCATAATAAACATTCTCAATAATTTAGGACTTTTTGTTTACATTCTCAAGTGATTTTATTTTTTATTTGAAAGAATTGATCAACTTATTTTAAGAGCACTGAGAATAATATTTAGGTCCTTTCAGTATCTTTAAAAATAACTATCACCACCAAACGAGTTCTATTTTAAATCCAAATATATACAAGTAAAAAATATAGAAGTAATCCCAAATAGCTCTTTAGGTTGTGTTTGGCTGCAGCTGTAGATTTACGTTATGTAGGATTTGTCAAATCCGTGAAATCCGCCGAAGCTCGTGACTGAAACTAAGCACGTGGGCAACGACGGAGTAAATGCGCGAAACCCCCCTCATAGTAGGGTTTGATAAATCCAAATTTACGTCGCAGTGGAGACGGAACAGGAGAGAGTTGGGTTTAATAGAGTGTTGGATTTAGTTTTTTCCTTTTTTGGTGTATGACTGAATTTAGATGAAATCCATGACTAAATCCTGTTAAAAGTGTACTACCAAACATCCCTTAGTTTATATTTTCTGAATTCTTATTTTTTACTTTTGTGGGGTGTTAGTTGAAGTGTTACACCAAAGTTACATAATCTTTTTTATTAACTTGGATGAAGTTATATTTGGCCAATTATTTTTCTTTCTAACCCTTCTATATTAATTTTAATATCTGTATTATTTATGCTTACTAGTTACTTCCCCTAGGGAAGAGAAATAGCAAGTAAAAAATTTGTATTATTCGTACATGTTATATTATCTATTATACATGTTGAAATCACAAAATAATTTCATATTATCTTCAGTATATGATGCACGCATTTATTAAATCTCACCCAAACCCCTTACAATCTTATTTTGAAACTTGGCTTCCTTTATTATATATGCTTCATATGTTTCTACTACTAAGTCATGCCCCCCCTTTGTTACAGGTATTCTGGAGTTTGGTTGGTAACTAGGTGTGGTTCTCTGATGCAGAGTGATTATAATATTAATAATTGGGGCCTTTGTATAGTTGTTCTCATTTTATATGGCATACTTTCTCGCTGCATTGCCTTCTTTTGTATGGTCACAGTCTCAAGAAGAAAGTAAGTTTTTGACGCCTTATCCTTAGAAACTTGTGCTTTTAGGGAGGGTTTGTAGAATTATTTTATGGATAGCCAGTTTTGAGGTGCTTAGTTGTTGTACTGAAGATACAACAAAGATCAACAATTAGGAATGCTTAAAGAGCATGATTGTATTTATTTATTTATTTTCTTTCTTTTTTTGTAAATGAGTTTCTTAGTTCAAATAATGTAACTTTAATATACTTTTATTTGCGTTGTTAAGCAAAGAAAAAATGCAAAGGAACTATTTTGTTTTACTGAAATTAACTCGGAATCTTATGTATCATATAATAGTCAGAGAAAAAAATATATTTCATGCTATTTATTTTAGAGTTTAGTCCCAAAATTTATAGAAGTGTTGGATTAGTTCCATAATAGGGGCTAGAATAGTCGTCACTATGGGCTATGTCAACACGTATCAAAAAAGTTTTGGAATTAAACCGTCTCTTTTGTAAACTTCAGGATTAAAATAGCATATTTTGCAAAATGTGAGGATCATTTTGACACTTTTCTTATTTATTATATTCAATTAGAAATTTATTTTGTTGGCATCAAAGGGCTACTTATCTCAAATGAGGTTGACAAAGGTGTGTGAATAATGAACAACTAATTATTGGAAGAATTTCTACTTTATAACATCGATTTAAATTGGTGTTATATTGCAAATTTTTTTCTTATTCTTCACACATTATTACTAGCAATATTATATCTAGCCATCTGGATGTGCAAAAAGAAATTTTTTTCTTACAACTTGTTTTATTACTACTGCTAGCTACTGGCCATACACTACAGGAAATAAACAAAGTAGTGTTGGACATTTCCGACGCTAATCCTGCCTTTTTCCGACGCTAATCAATCATAACGTCGGATTAACATTGAAATAATGTTGACATTAAAATGGGCGTCACTGATTGGCGCTATGTAGAAATTAACATTAGATTTTAGTTGCGTCGGAATTAACGTCTCAAAAATTTGTCATGAATTTTCGTCGAGAAAACAAATAGTGTGCCATGGTGGATACTAATTAGCGTAGGCCAAGGTAGCAGACGTTAGTTAGTGTTGACCGCATGCTGACACAAAACTGCATGTTGCGTCGACAAACATCGATGTTAATCTAATGCTAAATTGTAAAAAGAACAAAAAGAAAAACTACAAAAAGGCATCAATTTTCACATACATGCACATAATAAACACAAACAACAATGATATCATAATTATCTATCATCACAACCGAAAAAGTAATCACCAACTTGTCTAACAATTGAATTAAAGAAAAACGAATCTAAGTGTTCAAATTTCACAACTACATAAACTAAAAATAAACTTAAACATAAATGAAAATAAAAATTCATCGGCCCCTTTGGTATGAGAACATCAACAAACACATAATAAAAATCATAATCCTCCGCCTTATCCTCTTGCTCCTCATTCACATCCTCTTCCACAACACTCATATACTACTTGCCCCGACAATCAGAACTCTTCGCCGGGCATGCTAGACAATCTACTGGGCTTTTACACACCTGTCGAGCTCTTCATTCATCAACATGGCCCACCTGATATTCTTTTTATGTTGAACCTGTAAAGAGCTAGGGCCACCCACAATTGCACGAGAGCCCTCGACCTCAAATGTTATGCTTTTTGTCCCTAGGCCGTATAACCTCATCTTTTTCTTCCCAGCTGCTTGCATCCACAACTCAAAATCGGGTTGGTAAGTGGTAGACTAACTCCCACTGCTGCTGGCACACGGCGAAGACTGGCTAGCCATCTCCCTATGTTTTTCACGGAGCTGCTCTTACTTTTTATGCATAACAAAATTCAAACATTGATTGTCTTTTTAAACATTAATAGAAAAAAATAAAAAAAATCTAACATACATTGACACGTCGTAAGTGGTCGAAGAACCACTACTGTGTGCCCGGGCGCTAATGTGTGAGGAAGTGTAACTCTGCAGTGGATGACTCTTAGTCAAGCTCCTTGACCTCTATACATAATCAGATAAATATAAGAGTCTCAAAATTACATAAATCCTTAAACTTGTGAATTTTTAGATAATCTTACCAACCTCCGATAATGCTCTGTGTGTGTGGGGGATCAAACCTCCAATGTGGAGTGCGGCCCCTCTGGCCCCTTTCGTCGTCAAATTATGTTGGTTTATCTTCTTTTTCTATGGTATTTTGAAGAGTCAAATGCCTCTACCGCTTCTTATGCACTGTAGTGAACATATCTCCGAGTGGTGCCTGTCGCGAACCTAAAAAATATATCGTCTGCTGATGATGTTCCGACAACTAGTAGAAGGACCTCTACAACTTAAAAATTATGTAAGATTGATTAATATAAAAAAAAAAAAGAAAAAATTTGCACTCAATTTCTTATCATACATCGAACTCCCTAAATCACATGTCCCGAGTCACAACCGAGAATTGTTTTCATAAGAGAAATGACTGTTCATACCAGCTCCGGATGATCTCTGTGATCTATGTAACGGACGACTTAAAAAAAGAGAAAAAATTTGAAATTACTCTACTGTAAAAAAAGAAAGCTGACTTAACGAGTCTCCCTCTGGCACAATATCGACTATGTCGGAGGAGTCAATCATTTGAGGTGCATAATTTGAAGGGGCCTGACTCTTTAGATGAGGAATATGGATGGAAATCTGATGTAGGTGTGGGAGGTGATGCCTGTGAGAGAGCTGTGCGGGAGGAGGGACAGCAGGAGGAGCGATCAGAGTGTTTACAGGAGCGGTGTACCTCTCAGGGCAAGTGATGACCTTCTTCAGCCTCCAGTATATGTTCCTCAAAGTCCCCTGAACGCGAGGTCTCTCCAGGGGTTGAGCACCTACCATCTGCAACAGAAAAAAATAATTAGAACTAATAAGCATGATTAGTTTGTAATGTAAGATAGAAAAGTAAAAGCAGAACACTGTAGAATGCCAACGTGAAACATGCCTTGACTAGGCGTAAAATCAAGAAAAGTAAGCACGACAACTATAATGTAAGAAGCATAAGTAAACGCAAGACGGTGCAGAAACTAAACATTTAAGTATACATACAATTCTCTAATATGTTTCATTCAATGAACCAAATGGTGAAGAATTTAAAATTTTTTAATCTCATCATCATTTTCATCCATATCAAGAATGATATATTTGTGAAACCCGTTGGTATCTGCTAGGGGCAACTCCTCATTGATTGAGCTAAGCTGAATATGAAAATAAAAAAATAACGCACTCTTGGTGAATAGGTTTGATAAAGTTTTGTATCTCAATTATTTTTTCGCGATCTATTCTTCAATACAATAGCTCAATCAATTTTATCCCTTGCTTGACCAGGATATTGAAGATAATAAACCTGACTAGTCGGATGTGCCAGAATAAATGAATCATACTTTGCATATTTTATGCTCATTTTAGCTTCAGTAATATTATACGGATCGAGTGTCTGTGTCATTCGATTAGAACAAGATCAAATCACTCACAGTGGAGCATGTAGACATTGCATTCAACATAACCCGGATACTACATCGAATTACTTCATTTAGTATGTTGTAATAGCTAATATTGTTGTTTGTGTGTGTGTTTCCTATAAAACAAACGTCATAATTATAAGCCTACTTTCCTTTACATCAGAAGCTTGTGTGAAATTTTTAATTGTTCACTTCAAATATCATCTATGTCTTGACTCTATGATTAGACCCACAAGCAATACCTACCAAGCTCTGGTTTGTAATTTCTTTGATTGTATTATAAAGCTAGAAAAAGTTCTAAAACAAAATTAGTTTTACTTTGTAGATTAAAATTACATGACTAGTTTTACTTTGTAGATTAAAATTACATGACGTACTGCTGAAATGAAAATATACTTCAATGTACATATAATTTGAATCATATTGAAAATTGTACTTCGATCTTCTTGCTTATAAGAAAATCATCCCTTATGTTCAAGTTCTCGATAAATAACTTACATACATCATTGTTATTTGTATCTCTGAGTTAATTGATACAACATTCCAAATAATAACTAAGAAAACATTCGATTAAATTTAATCTTAGTATAAGAACGATTACACTTCATCTCAGTGCAGTATAACATACAATGTAGCTGCTCGAAACTCTCTATCATTGAGGTTGGCGTACCATGCCTACCTAATAGTTCATTTGATATCTGGAATTCAAATAATTTTGCTTGCAAAGGCATCTCACCAACTTTATCATGCGTATGTTGCCGTTGATCAAAGTAATAAGAACATAAATTATTTTTCTCTTATAATAGGTATACCTCGCATATCAATCCATCCAAACGTGTTTTATTCTTAGCAGTTTTTTCAATTTTATTTAGAAATCTGCACAGTTGAGTCATTTTATAAAAAATAAGATGGTAGTCAACTCTAAAATAAAAGACATATCTCTCGAAGGGATAAATCCACCTATATTCTACTAGACCCCCAATATAGTCTCATAACACAGATGTATGGATAGATGTTCCATTGAGACAAAAAATCAGGAGAAAATGTTCGTTTGAGTTTTCGTAGCAATAAAAGAATATCTGCGTTTAGACTTCTCAGAGGATCAACATTCAAAGTCCCTGTGTACAACTCCCTGAAAAATGTACTATGTTTCGATCAATGGATCAAGTATCGGCTTTAAGAGAGCATTGAATGCAATAGGTAATAAGGATTGCATGAAAATATGACAATCATGACTTTTCATGCCAAATATTTCTCCATCCCCTAGTCAAGACATCAGCTTATGTTAGACTCACAAGCACTTGGAAACTTTAAAGAATGTAAGCACTCAAAAATTGCTTTTCATTGAGCCAATATGAGACACTTATTAAACACATTACATTTAAGAAATGCATACCTAAAACCAAAAAATAAATTTACAAGAAATGAAAATTAAAAAATACAAATCTCATGAGGGGAGACTCAAGAGAGAAAAAAAATGTAAATCTAAGCCGGAAGAGAAGTTTACCTTGCTAAAGCCTCGATTTGGATGGTTAAAACGTCGCCGAAGTCGCTCGAGCTCGCCAGAATCATTGTGATCACCAGGATTCGCCCCTAAGTTACCAGTTTCACCGCACACGACTACCGAGAAGAAGGAAGAGGAAATGAGTCTCAGTCGGGATGGGGGCAGATAATATGCCATTAGTGTCTGTTTAGTGTCGGTCATTGCTGACACTATTAAGTAACTTAATCGTATTGGCAATAGTCACTGCTAATCGGACGCTTGCGTCCACTCTTTTTTGGTTTGAATCTTCTGGTTGCTAAAAAGACGTAAAGTGGACGTTAATTTACGTCGAATTAGAAGCCAATGCAAAATTTGATGTTAATTAACAATTTTTCTATAGTGATAGTAGAACTAAAGTAACCCGTGAGTAATTTATGCTAAAATTAGTCAATAATATCTAGAATTTTTATGAATATATTCAATTATATAATTCATCAATTAAGATCTTAATTATTGTATTTGGCCAATTCTCAAATATTTTGAAACAAGATAAAATTTCTAGGGATGTCCTAACTACTAAATCTCTCTCCAATATTAAGTTATGAAAAGGCAAGCCCACATGCAACTTGTCTGATTTTTCAGAAGTTTCTTTTTTTCCAATGTTTCCATTCAATACAAGCATAAGTGGTGTACTTAATCAATATAAACATTCAACTTCATTTACTTGTAGGAAATTAAATGATGGTAACCAATAATATTCCATCTATTATAGAGGATTTTCTATTATGGTTCCATATGTACAATATTGATACTATTATGTACCTCCAACATAAGAAAATTATCCTTCACTCAAAACTTTATTCCCTACATTAATTGAAGACACAAGAAACTCTAAAGAATTGCATTGGTAGAAATGATACTACCATATGATGTCAAGAAAAATCTTACACATATAAAATGCACTTTAATCACACACCACTTAGATTACAAAGAACACAAAACATAGTGTATGTAAAGATGATCATCCTACAGGAAACTCCCTCCCAAACTCCCAGAGTCATCAGAGTGGTTGAATCCCAAATAATAATAAGGGATGATTACACAAAACCACACGAAACATTGACATTTACAAATCAACTATTCATATGATTTTTTGAACGATCGAATCGATATATTTATACATGCCACAGTCAATTTATTGAGAGTTTGTTAGAAATGATAGGTATGGGTGGGGGTTTTACCAATTTTAATATTTGAGTGAGAATTTGAAAAATGGTTAATGTGGCTGGTTTGTAAATAGTAAGTTTCGAAAATATATGGGTATACAACTAGGGATGTAAAGAAGTCGAGCCTGATAGAGCTTATGTTTGGCTCGTTCGAAATTGCTCGTGTTCGAAATCGGCTCATGTTTAAAATTGGCTCGATTTAAATAGTATTCTTCATGTTTGGCTCAAAATTGACTCGTTAAAATTAAGTGAAAAAATAGAAGCAGAGTATTGGATTGTAACGTGGATCAAATATATATATATAAAAAATAGACAGAATCACATTACCATACGACATGTTATTATTTAAATTTAGATATAAATATATATAATAGATTGTTTTATAAATAATACGTATAATATATTTTTTTATAAATATTATATGATTTTTTTTTATTTTGAGCTAAAACAAGTTTAATACGAGCCAACAAAAAGTTGTTTGTATTCAGCTCATTTATAAATCAAATTAAAAAAAAAAATTGTTTGTATTCAACTCATTTATTTAAGAAAAGAACCGAACACGAGCTGTTCATAAACAACAATTTTTTTTTTGAGAGAACTAATACAATTATTAAAAATTAATTTAGCTCCATCTCCTTCTCTTCCCATGTCAAAATATTTTTGAATATTAAATAAAATAATAAATAGATGAAAAGCGCCTGCCCGCTAACGGCCTCGCTTCCATGCCATCCTCACACGCCGACGAGGACAGAAATTACTTTTAAATAGCGTTGTATAATACTTAAAATAAAAATTTGACAGCAGAGAAGCAGAAAGATAAAAAAATATACACAGCGTTAAAATAAGGCTCCTATCTCCGAAAAATTATTGTGTACATCCGATCCTGACTGTATATCATGATGATCTACGGTTAAAAAATATTTCGGCGGGGCCCACTTTAACTTTTTTTTTTTCAAAAAAATTTTAATTGCATCATGAACCGTAGATCACTGTGATCTACGATAAGGATCAGACACTGCATGCTTCTCTGCATACGGTGTATGTATGCAATAATTTTCCCCTCTCTCGAGGCCATGTAGATGAAAATGAATGATGTTTTAAGCATATAATTGCGCCGGTTTAGAAGATACGTGTCGTATTAATGAATTCGATCGATAGAACATAAATTAATGATTAATTTTAAAACTTTCAGCTGACCACAAGTTTTATTTATATATTTGCAAGATGAGCCACTTGATCGTAGAATATGTCATTATAATCTTCAAACAACGTGGATAAGCAAACTACTTTAGTTGAACCGCAATACCTTCACACCTCGGGATTCGTGCCGAAATACCACTCACGTCGGGCGGCTGTGAGGCCGGGCGGCAACTTTCTAAGGGTTCGCGTCAACTGCTCTGAAATTGGAGGATCCAATTTTGGTCAAAATCTACTCTTTGTTCGTTTGATGGGCACTGCCTTCCTGGTATGAGGGGATGCTAATCGGCTAAGCGTGCGGTCTTAAATAGGTCGCGCGAGGCCACGTCAATTCACGAGATATTTTTGTGATTCGTGCTTATAAATTGTTGACGTGCAATAATATTTTAAATATAATATCTTACTTTTTTATCCGTCGAAATAACCCCTCAAATTTTTTTAATGCGTCGAAAACAATTTATCGGGCCAGTTCCAAAATTTTCCAAATAATATTTTATATTGCCTTTATTCCTTTTTTGTTAAAATATTTAAATTTCGCAATCAAAATCCTCTAAATATTTTAGTAAAATAAGCAACGCTAAGTGAATCAAAGTCTCCCATTGATTTTTTTATTTACAATCATGACATATATTATCAATCTTATATTTATAAGAAAAGTAATTATCTCCCCTCATCTACTTCCACTTATATATGTCATAAACCTCTCTCCTTCAACCAAGCCGCGAGACCTTCCTTCACCTCTGCGCCTTCGTCCGTGAGCGCGAGCAGAGTCCATGTCCCCCCACCCCCTTCCTCCTCTGCTTTTAATCCTCTCCTTGGCCACGTCATGCTTCGCCGGCGGCAGCCGCATCTGCTCTTACCGCCGCCGAGGGAAACTCTGTCCATTCCCCTCGCCGAAGACGCCGACCCCACCACCCCTCAGCAGGTAAACTATACATACAGATACACATGTAGAAATTATACGTAGAATTGTAGAGTTTCTCTGATTAAAGAGTGAAAACATTCATGCTAGCCTCGTTGTGATTCCACCCGCTGCTTTCTATCTCCGCCGTCCATTTTCATCTCATCCAACCATCTAATCTTCCCCAATTGGTAGCGGAATGTCACCCCCCAAAAGAGCCATTGTGGGTGGTGGGCAGCACAGGACTTAAATACTGCTTTTCGGCCCTACACCTAGCCAATGTGGAACTATTTGTCTGTGACATTCTCCTCCACCCAATCACGTGACGCCCTCGTCACGGATCGGCTCCACCGAGGGTCCCACTGGACCATGGAGAGTCGGAAGCTCAACAAACCACCGGTTAAATTTCTAATTGTTTGAAAAATTGGGGCAATTGCATACATACCACTTGTTCTTATCTATTTGCATATCTAATATCTAAGTATATATATTTATATATTGGGGCATTTATATACATAACACACAATTCTTATATATATATATATATAACCCTTAGGCTTTCATATTCAATTACATGCCACTCACATTTTTTATATTACATAAAAAAAATATTATTAGTACCAACTTTTTAAAACTATCAAAGATTAGAGCATTATATTTCATGCATAAATTTTAACAGTGTTTAAATATAAATATCAAAGATTAGAATATTATATCATTTTTCTTATGAAACATCAAATGATAACTTTATATGAATTTGATGCATATGCTTTGTCAATGCATGCGAATTTTTATTTTGTTAACAAAACTTTTTATAAGTTAGCATAAATAAATGAGCATTTTGTTGAGATCTTAACAAATCGGTCATTAAATAATAAATGAGTATGTTCATAAATTTATTTCATCGTGTATATTAAAAAATGATCTGCATGGATCTCAAGAAATTTGACGGTTAATGATAAAAAGTATATATATATATATATATATATATCCCACACATAAAATTTAATGTTTACACACATAATATTTAAATCTTTAACATCATATTTTTAGAAATGACACTTTTATCATTTAAAAAAAATAAAGTACATCTTTTCTTACATAATTTTAAAACACCAAATATTATACATGTAAATATAAAGTTTTAGATGTGATATATATATATCACAT